>NC_041382.1:287065716-287096314 GCF_002162155.2 Triticum dicoccoides
GGACGACCTCAAACTCCTACCTCGTGGCCAGGCTGCAACACCCAGCATGCTGTAGCCACAGCTCAAGCGGCATCTCCTCGGTGAAGAATCTTGGGAACCGGATCCACGTGCGTGGCGGCATTTCCGCCCATATCACGAACTCGCGCGAGGTGCCCTCGGCGTGAGTTTGCGGTCCAGCTGGACGAGCAGCCTCGGCCTACTCACCGCGGTCCCGGACCGCGCGGCACTGGGCATTGCCACCTTGCCTAGCACTGCTGTAAGATGCTGCTAATGCGACATTACGATCAGAGACCCTTCGACGAAACTGTGTGCAATGCAATAATCGCAAACAGTGGTGTAAAAGAACCGTCAAAAAGGTGCAAAACATTTGCGATGGCGGAGCCATCAAACATGGTTTAGATTTTAGTTGCGTGGGCGATGCAGGGCATACGTTCAGTTCAATGAACTGTTTGCGATGAGGTGGAACAAAAGAAACAGGCAGCCAGATCAAGGCGTGTGCAATATACAACATACGGTTTACTTTGATGAACTATTTGTGCTGAGGAGGAACAATAGAAACAGGTAGCTAGATAAGGTGTGTTCTATTGAGGGCATGTGCTTCAGAAGGATTAACTGTTTGCGATTAGGCAACATAACAGAAACAGGCCAGCCAGATCAAAGTGTGTGCGATTGATGGCATACACTTCACACGGATGAATTGTTTGCGATTAGCCACAACAAACTGAAATAGTTAGATATATCAACATGTATGCACTAGATGGGCACACACATTCTAATTAAAAGAATCGTGCGCGATGGTACTGACGAGCGCGCATTGTTGTTGGAAAAATATGTGTGGTGCCATTGCCTATTGCAGTGCACCCTATGGTGCAAATGCCACATACGCGGTCAAGAATGCGTATGTGCCCACGTTACACCTTCCGGGAATAGTGCCACACTTATAACCATCAGTAAATTTTGAGCCTGCGTCTTGTCACATTCCAAATTGCAAACCTGTTCACACCGATCAAAACCTAAACGGTTTCCCACTTAGGAGCGTATTAGTACTCGGTTATAAATAGTACTACTCCAAGATGACTGCACATTCCTCCTCAACTCCTCATCCACAAAAACAAACAAGTCATTCATCATCGTTCCCTTGCGTCGGCCATGGCCAGCGTGAGTTCTAGGTCGAGAGATTTCCACTAGGGAGATGGGAGCATGGAAGCGGAAGCACGAGAGATGTCCCGCTTCGCCATGAACGCAGCTGGCATGTCCCGCCGCACGGCCATAGTAGCACAGAGGTCCCGCCGCACTGCTGAAGCAGCACCGAGGTCCTATCGCGCCGTCAATATGGCAGACTAGTTCGGCCGCGCAACGAAAGCAGAAGAGATGTCCTGCCGCACCATGAAAGCAGCAGAGATGTCCTCCCGTGCCATGACGGCCACGAAAAATGTCTGACGGGCAGGCGAGGACTCTTACAGGCACATGCATGCGATCGTCCATAGCCAGATGGATTAGATCTTCGGCTAGGCAAGGTTGCAGGATGACATGAAAGCCTCTTTTGAACAGGCTACCAGCGTCATCGGGCAACTAAATGAGAGCAATGCGAAGCTCCAGGCCAATCACGACTGCTGAGGGCGAAGATTGTTGGAAGTGCGGAGCAGCAGGAGGAGACCACTGCCTTGTTGAAGAGGACCGACGTCATCATCGAGAAACTTATGGACGAGAATGCCACGCTGCGCATCGAGAACAGAAGGCTGGTGGAGGAATCAGTGGATGCTTTCTATCAGCATCTTGTGGACAAGAAAGAGCTCATCGCCGCTCACCGCGGAGACTAGTTGCCACGGCCTGCAGCAACGCATCGAGAAAGTTTGAATTTCATTCCCATTTCTTGCATGGGATCTAGAAATTCACCCAAGGACACACATATGATTTTTCAACCAACTTTGGTGCACTGGAGCATGTGCTTGTAGTTCAAATTTGAATTATGCACATTAAATGCCCAAAAACTAAATTCCAAAATTTAGCACGATACTTCTGTTTGGTCTAATCTGCCTATGTAAAAAAATTAAGGTGGGAGAAGGCAGTGTACATATGACGTTTCAGACACGGAGGTGACACATTCCCTCTAGGAACCACGAGGCTTCTTGAGGCAAGCTCCGGTTTGCAAAAAGCTTACACCAAAGCTTGTCCCAATTCGGCCAAAAAATTTACCGTAGTATGTTGGTGCCATGTCATGACACCATGCCAAGTTTCATGATTTTCAGGCGTGTTTTAGATTTATAGGAATTAAAAAACCATGTTTATCAATCTTTCCGGCCGAGCCACAATGCCTAGATGTTTGAATTTCATTCCCATTTCTTGCATGGGACATAGAAATTCACCCAAGGACACACGTGTGATTTTTCAACCAACTTTGGTCCACTAGAGCATGTGGTTGTAATTAAAATTTGAATTATGCACATAAATGCCCAGAAACTCAATTAAAGTATAGAAAGGCCAAAAGAACCCGGAATAATTGCAAAATTTAGCACGATACATCTATTTGGTCTAATCTGCAAGTGTAAAAAAATAAGGTAGGAGAAGGAAGTGTACGTATGTCATTTAACACGCGAAGGTGACACGTTCCCTCTCAGAACCACGAGCCTTCTTGAGGGAAGCTTTGGTTTGCAAGAATCTTACACCAAAGCTTGTCTGAATTCGGCCAAAAAAATGGCCGCAACATGTTGGTGCCATGTCATGACACCATGCCAAGTTTCATGATTTTCACGCGTGTTTTGGATTTATTGGAATTGAAAAACCAAGTTTCTCAATCTTTCCCGTCGAGCCACGATGCCCAGATGTTTGAATTTCATTCCCATTTCTTGCATGGGACATATAAATTTCCCTAAAGACACACATGTGATTTTTGAACCAACTTTGGTGCACTGGAGCATGTGCTTGTAGTTCAAATTTGAATTATGCACATTAAATGCCCAGAAACTCAATTAACATAGAAAAGGTGCCAAACGAACCCGAAATAATTCCAAAATTTAGCACGATACTTCTATTTGCCATAATCTTCCTGTGTAAAAAAATTAAGGCGGGAGAAGGTAGTGTACTTATGTTTTTTCGCACACGAAGGTGCCACGTTGCCTCTCGAAACCACGAGCCTTCTTGAGGGAAGCTCCGGTTTGCAAGAAGCTTACACCAAAGCTTGTCCCAATCGGCCAAAAAATTCACCGTAGCATGTTGGTGCCATCTCATGACACCATGCCAAGTTTCATGATTTTCAGGCATGTTTTGGATGTACAGGAAATAAAAAACCAAGTTTCTCAATCTTTCCGGTCGAGGCACGACGCCCAGATGCTTGAATTTCATTTCCATTTATTGCATTGGACCTGTACATTCACCCAAAGACACACATGTGATTTTCAACCAACTTTGGTGCACTGGAGCATGTGCTTGTAGTTCAAATTTGAATTATGCACATTAAATGCCCAGAAACTCAATTAAAGTATAAAAAGGCCAAACGAACCCGGAATAATTCCAAAATTTAGCACGATACATTTATTTGGACTAATCTGCCTGTGTAAAAAAATTAAGGCGGGAGCAGGAAGTGTACGTATGTCGTTTCGCACACGAAGGTGACACGTTCCCTCTCAGAACCACGAGCCTTCTTGAGGGAAGCTCCAGTTTGCAAGAGTCTTAAACCAAACTTTGTCCCAATTCGGCCAAAAAATTTATCGCAACATGTTGGTGCCATCTCATGACACCATGCCAAGTTTCATGATTTTCACGCGTGTTTTGGATTTATAGGAATTAAAAAACCAAGTTTCTCAATCTTTTCGGTCGAGCCACAACGCCCAGATGTTTGAATTTCATTCCCATTTCTTGCATGGGACATATAAATTTCCCCAAAGACACACAAGTGATTTTTGAACCAACTTTGGTGCATTGGAGCATGTGCTTGTAGTTCAAATTTGCATTATGCACATTAAATGCCCAAAAACTCAATTAACGTAGAAAACATGCCAAACGAACCCGGAATAATTCCAAAATTTAGCATGATACTTCTATTTGCCCTAATCTGCATGTGTAAAAAAATTAAGGCGGGAGAAGGTAGTGTATGTATGTCGTTTCGCACATGAAGGTGACACGTTCCCTCTCGGAACCACGAACCTTCTTGAGGGAAGCTCCGGTTTGCAAGAAGCTTACACCAAAGCTTGTCCCAATCGGACAAAACATTTACCGCATCATGTTGGTGCCATTTCATGACACCATGCCAAGTTTCATGATTTTTAGGCGTGTTTTGGATGTATAGGAAATAAAAAACCAAGTTTCTCAATCTTTCCGATCGAGCCACGATGCCCAGATGCTTGAATTTCATTCCCATTTATTGCATTGGACCTATAAATTGACCCAAAGACACACATTTGATTTTCAACCAAATTTGGTGCACTGGAGCATGTGCTTGTAGTTCAAATTTGAATTATGCACATTAAATGCCCAGAAACTCAATTAAAGTATAAAAAGGCCAAACGAACCTGGAATAATTCCAAAATTTAGCACGATACATCTATTTGGTCTAATCTGCCTATCTAAAACAATTAAGGCAGGAGAAGGAAGTGTACGTATGTCGTTTCGCACACGAAGGTGACACGTTCCGTCTCAGAACCATGAGCCTTCTTGAGGGAAGCTCCGGTTTGCAAGAATCTTACACCAAAGCTTGTCCCAATTCGGCAAAAAAATTTACCGCAACATGTTGGTGCAATGTCATGACACCATGCCAAGTTTCATGATTTTCACGTGTGCTTTGGATTTATAGGAATTAAAAAACCAAGTTTCTCAATCTTTTCGGTCGAGCCACAACGCCCAGATGTTTGAATTTCATTCCCATTTCTTGCATGGGACAAATAAATTTCCCCAAAGATGCACATGTGATTTTTGAACCAACT
Organism: Triticum dicoccoides; assembly: GCF_002162155.2. NCBI lineage: Eukaryota > Viridiplantae > Streptophyta > Magnoliopsida > Poales > Poaceae > Triticum > Triticum dicoccoides. The sequence continues at coordinate 287,070,636 of NC_041382.1, forward strand.
TTGGTGCACTAGAGCATGTACTTGTACTTCAAATTTGAATTATGCACATTAAATGCCCAGAAACTCAATTACCGTAGAAAAAAATGATAAACGAACCCGGAATAATTCCAAAATTTAGCACGATACTTCTACTTGCACTAATCTTCCCGTGTAAAAAAATTAAGGTGGGACAAGGCAGTGTACGTATGTCGTTTCGCAAATGAAGGTGACACGTTCCCTCTCGGAACCACGAGCCTTCTTGAGGGAAGCTCCGGTTTGCAAGAAGTTTACACCAAAGCTTGTCTCAATCGGCCAAAAAATTTACCGTAGCATGATGGTGCCATTTCATGACACCATGCCAAGTTTCATGATTTTCAGGCGTGTTTTGGATGTACAGGAAATAAAAAACCAAGTTTCTCAATCTTTCCGGTCGAGCCACGATGCCTAGATGCTTGAATTTCATTCCCATTTATTGCATTGGACCTATAAATTCACCCAAAGACACACATGTGATTTTCAACCAACTTTGGTGCACTGGAGCATGTGCTTGTAGTTCAAATTTGAATTATGCACATTAAATGCGTAGAAACTCAATTAATGTATGAAAAAGGCCAAATTAAACATGAAGGTGACACGTTCCCTCTTAGAACCGCAGCATGTTGGTGCCATGTCATGACACCATGCCAAGTTTCATTATTTTCAGGCGTGTTTTGGATTTACAGGAAATAAAAAACCAAGTTTCTCAATCTTTCGGTGGAGCCACGACGCCCAGATGCTTGAGTTTCATTCCCATTTATTGCATTGGACCTATAATTCACCCAAAGACACACATGTGCTTTTTCAACCAACTTTGGTGCACTGGAGCCTGTGCTTGTAGTTCAAATTATAATTATGCACATTAAATGCGCTGAAACTCAATAAATGTATGAAAAAGGCCAAACGAACCAGGAATAATTGCAGAATTTTGCACATAGGCAGTGTAAAAAAGTAAGGCGGGAGAAGGCAGTGTACGTATGTCATTTCACACATAGAGGTGACACGTTCCCTCTCAGAACCACAAGCTTTCTTGAGGGAAGCTCCGGTTTGCAAGAAGCTTACACCAGAGCTTGTCCCAATTCGGCCAAAAAATTCACCGCAACATGTTGGTGCCATGTCATGACAACATGCCAAGTTTCATGTTTTTCAGGCATGTTTTGGATTTACATGAATTAAAAAACCAAGTTTCTCACTCTTTCCAGCCGAGCCACGACGCCCAGATGCTTGAATTTCATTCGCATTTCTTGCATGGGACCTATAAATTCACCCAAAGACACGCATGTGATTTTTCAAGCAACTTTGGTGCAATGGAGCATGTGCTTGTAGTTCAAATTTGAATTATGCACATTAAATGCCCAGAAACTCAATTAATGCATAAAAATGCCAAACGAACCCGGAATAATTCCAAATTTAAACACAACACTCATGTACTAGTTGCATGTTCACTGTTCGTAAATGTTCTAGCAATTCAAACACCATCCTTTCCCTCCATGTGCGACACCGCCACGCAGTTATCTACTTTAAAATATAGTCCATGCTATTTTATCGAGGCCACTGTTAGTGCCTTCTAGTGATTTGTCCTCTGTAATGTTAATATGCAATCTAATGTTCAGTTAACAGTTTGGTCCTCTGAAATGCAATGTTCAGTTAACACTTTGGTCCAACAATTGCAATATTTCGTAGTAATGTTCTCAAGCATTCTTTGTTTATTAACTGTCTTATCTTCTAGTACATGTTTCTATTCTGCAATGTCGTGCTCAGTTAACTATTTTGGTTCATTTGGTCTGCTGTCCATCTTACTGTTTGGTTCAGTTCTACAATTTGATTTTCATTTGCTATGGGTACAATGTTGTATTGTTATGCATGTGACACCAATCAAATTTGGCTAGACTCAATACATATACTACTGATAGTATGTCAACTCTCAGTTAACCTGATCAAGATCTTCCTTACGTGTGTTGCAGGGAAACAATGGGAGACACTGCAGTTTACCATCGAGGTTTGTTCAAGCATGGTCCTTTGGCTAATAGCACATTATTGTGCAGTTGTAGGAATCATTCTAATATTTAGGTTTCTTACAATTTGATCGTTGTCTTCATTCTTTTGCCCTTGTGAATTTCGGGCTTTGCCGCATGTGGCATTTTTAATTATCTTCCTTTTTTGCGGGGATTTTAATTATGTTCCTAAATATGCAAGACAATTATTATCCACTATCATCATCCTTATATTCATCATGCTTGCTATAAGTCGCAGTCGATGCTATATAGGTCCATAGGATCTTACATCAAGATCCATGCAAAACTTTCTTTTCAGATTTTCATTTTTCTCTCTTAAATCCCAGTCCAATGAGACATATAGCCACAGTGTAGAACAGGGGCTTGGGCGCAATTAATGGAGACGTCGGGAGGGAGGTGCACGGCGGGTAGAGGTCAAAGGGCTCTCCTCGCGTACTCAAATACCTATCCCGCACGGCACCTCCTAGCAAATAAAAAAATGGGACGCGTGGCGGCACGTAATTGGTAAGTAGAACACCAACAGTTTCAATAGTACTTGTGTTTCCGATTTGTAACGTGACAACACTTGTTGCCAAATGACTTTCTTGATTGTTATTGTGTGCAGTCTCGCATATCGGACAGAAAAATTACCACAACATGTTGGTGCGATGTCATGACACCATGCCAAGTTTCATGATTTTCAGGCGTGTTTTGGATTTACAGGAATTAAAAAACCAAGTTTCTCAATCTTTCCGGCCGAGCCACGACGCTCATATGTTTGAATTTCATTTCCATTTCTTGCATGGGATCTAGAAATTCACCCAAGGACACACATATGATTTTTCAACCAACTTTGGTGCAATGGAGCATGTGCTTGTAGTTCAAATTTGAATTATGCACATTAAATGCCCAAAACTAAATTCCAAAATTTAGCATGATACTTCTGTTTGGTCTAATCTGCCTATGTAAATAAATTAAGGTGGGAGAAGGCAGTGTACGTATGATGTTTCACACACGGAGGTGACACGTTCCCTCTAGGAACCACGAGGCTTCTTGAGGGAAGCTCCGGTTTGCAAGAAGCTTACACCAAAGCTTGTTCCAATTCGGCCAAAAAAATTACCGCAGCATGTTGGTGCCATGTCATGACACCATGCCAAGTTTCATGATTTTCAGGCGTGTTTTAGATTTACAGGAATTAAAAAACCAGGTTTATCAATCTTTCCGGCCGAGCCAGAATGCCTAGATGTTTGAACTTCATTCCCATTTCTTGCATGGGACATAGAAATTCACCCAAGGACACACATGTGATTTTTCAACCAACTTTGGTGCACTAGAGCATGTGCTTGTAGTTAAAATTTGAATTATGCACATAAATGCCCAGAAAGTCAATTAAAGTATAAAAAGGCCAAAAGAACCAGGAATAATTCCAAAATTTAGCACGATACATCTATTTGGTCTAATCTGCATGTGTAAAAAAATTAAGGCAGGAGAAGGAAGTGTATGTATGTTGTTTCACACGTGAAGGTGACACGTTCCCTCTCAGAACCGCTAGCCTTCTTGAGGGAAGCTCTGGTTTGCAAGAATCTTACACCAAATTTTGTCCCAATTCGGCCAAAAAAATTACCGCAACATGTTGGTGGCATGTCATGACACCATGCCAAGTTTCATGATTTTCACGCGTGTTTTGGAATTATAGGAATTGAAAAACCAAGTTTCTCAATCCATCCGGTCGAGCCACGACGCCCAGATGTTTGAATTTCATTCCCATTTCTTGCATGGGACATATAAATTTCCCCAAAGACACACATCTGTGTTTTGAACCAACTTTGGTGCACTGGAGCATGTGCTTGTAGTTCAAATTTGAATTATGCACATTAAATGCCCAGAAACTCAATTACCGTAGAAAAAAATGCTAAACGAACCCGGAATAATTCCAAAATTTAGCACGATACTTCTATTTGCCCTAATCTGCCTATGTAAAAAAATTAAGGCAGGAGAAGGCGGTGTACGTATGTCGTTTCGCAAATGAAGGTGACACGTTCCCTCTCAGAACCACGAGCCATCTTGAGGGAAGCTCCGGTTTGCAAGAAGTTTACACCAAAGCATGTCCCAATCGGCCAAAAAATTTACCGCAACATGTTTGTGCCATTTCATGACACCATGCCAAGTTTCATGATTTTCTGGCGTGTTTTGGATGTACAGGAAATAAAAAACCAAGTTTCTTAATCTTTCAGGTCGAGCCACGACGCCCAGATGCTTGAATTTCATTCCCATTTATTGCATTGGACCTATAAATTCACCCAAAGACACACATGTGATTTTCAACCAACTTTGGTGCACTGGAGCATGTGCTTGTAGTTCAAATTTGAATTATGCACATTAAATGCGCAGAAACTCAATTAATGTATGAAAAAGGCCAAATGAAACACGAAGGTGACACGTTCCCTCTCAAAACCGCAGCATGTTGGCGCCATGTCATGACACCATGCCAAGTTTCATTATTTTCAGGCGTGTTTTGGATTTACAGGAAATAAAAAACCAAGTTTCTCAATCTTTCGGTGGAGCCACGACGCCCAGATACTTGAATTTCATTCCCATTTATTGCATTGGACCTATAATTCACCCAAAGACACACATGTGCTTTTTCAACCAATTTTGGTGCACTGGAGCATGTGCTTGTAGTTCAAATTATAATTATGCACATTAAATGCGCAGAAACTCAATAAATGTATGAAAAAGGCCAAACGAACCAGGAATAATTGTAGAATTTTACACATAGGCAGTGTAAAAAAAGTAAGGCGGGAGAAGGTAGTGTACGTATGTCATTTCACACATAGAGTTGACACGTTCCCTCTCAGAACCACAAGCTTTCTTGAGGGAAGCTCCGGTTTGCAAGAAGCTTACACCAAAGCTTGTCCCAATTCGGCCAAAAAATTCACCGCAACATGTTGGTGCCATGTCATGACAACATGCCAAGTTTCATGTTTTTCAGGCATGTTTTGGATTTACATGAATTAAAAAACCAAGTTTCTCACTCTTTCCAGCCGAGCCACGACCCCCAGATGCTTGAATTTCATTCGCATTTCTTGCATGGGACCTATAAATTCACCCAAAGACACGCATGTGATTTTTCAAGCAACTTTGGTGCAATGGAGCATGTGCTTGTAGTTCAAATTTGAATTATGCACATTAAATGCCCAGAAACTCAATTAATGCATAAAAATGCCAAACGAACCCGGAATAATTCCAAATTTAAACACAACACTCATGTACTAGTTGCATGTTCACTGTTTGTAAATGTTCTAGCAATTCAAACACCATCCTTTCCCTCCATGTGCGACACCGCCACGCGGTTATCTACTTTAAAATATAGTCCATGCTGTTTTCTCGAGGCCACTGTTAGTGCCTTCTAGTGATTTGTCCTCTGTAATGTTAATATGCAATCTGATGTTCAGTTAACAGTTTGGTCCTCTGAAATGCAATGTTCAGTTAACACTTTGGTCCAACAATTTCAATATTTCGTAGTAATGTTCTGAAGCATTCTTTGTTTATTAACTGTCTTATCTTCTAGTACATGTTTCTATTCTGCAATGTCGTGCTCATTTAACTATTTTGGTTCATTTGGTCTGCTGTCCATCTTACTGTTTGGTTCAGTTCTACAATTTGATTTTCATTTGCTATGGGTACAATGTTGTATTGTTATGCATGTGACACCAATCGAATTTGGCTAGACTCAATACATATACTACTGATAGTATGTCAACTCTCAGTTAACCTGATCAAGATCTTCCTTACGTGTGTTGCAGGGAAACAATGGGAGACACTGCAGTTTACCATCGAGGTTTGTTCAAGCATGGTCCTTTGGCTAATAGCACATTATTGTGCAGTTGTAGGAATCATTCTAATATTTAGGTTTCTTACAATTTGATCGTTGTCTTCATTCTTTTGCCCTTGTGAATTTCGGGCGTTGCCGCATGTGGCATTTTTAATTATCTTCCTTTTTTGCGGGGATTTTAATTATGTTCCTAATTATGCAAGACAATTATTATCCACTATCATCATCCTTATATTCATCATGCTTTCTATAAGTTGCAGTCGATGCTATATAGGTCCATAGGATCTTACATCAAGATCCATGCAAAACTTTCTTTTCAGATTTTCATTTTTCTCTCTTAAATCTCAGACCAATGAGACATATAGCCACACTGTAGAACAGGGGCTCGGGCGCAATTAATGAAGACGTTGGGAGGGATGTGCACGGCGGGTAGAGGTCAAAGGGCTCTCCTCGCGTACTCAAATACCTATCCCGCACGGCACCTCCTAGCAAATAAAAAAATGGGACGCGTGGCGGCACATAATTGGTAAGTAGAACACCAACAGTTTCAATAGTACTTGTGTTTCCGATTTGTAACGTGACAACACTTGTTGCAAAATGACTTTCTTGATTGTTATTGTGTGCACTCTCGCATATCGGATAGAAAAATTACCACAACATGTTGGTGCGATGTCATGACACCATGCCAAGTTTCACGATTTTCAGGCTTGTTTTGGATTTACAGGAATTAAAAAACCAAGTTTCCCAATCTTTCCGGCCGAGCCACGACGCTTACATGTTTGAATTTCATTCCCATTTCTTGCATCGGATCTAGAAATTCACCCAAGGACACACATATGAGTTTTCAACCAACTTCGGTGCAATGGAGCATGTGCTTGTAGTTCAAATTTGAATTATGCACATTAAATGCCCAAAAACTAAATTCCAAAATTTAGCATGATACTTCTGTTTGGTCTAATCTGCCTATGTAAATAAATTAAGGTGGGAGAAGGCAGTGTACGTATGATGTTTCACACACGGAGGTGACACGTTCCCTCTAGGAACCACGAGGCTTCTTGAGGGAAGCTCCGGTTTGCAAGAAGCTTACACCAAAGCTTGTTCCAATTCGGCCAAAAAAATTACCGCAGCATGTTGGTGCCATGTCATGACACCATGCCAAGTTTCATGATTTTCAGGCGTGTTTTAGATTTACAGGAATTAAAAAACCAGGTTTATCAATCTTTCCGGCCGAGCCAGAATGCCTAGATGTTTGAATTTCATTCCCATTTCTTGCATGGGACATAGAAATTCACCCAAGGACACACATGTGATTTTTCAACCAACTTTGGTGCACTAGAGCATGTGCTTGTAGTTAAAATTTGAATTATGCACATAAATGCCCAGAAACTCAATTAAAGTATAAAAAGGCCAAAAGAACCCGAAATAATTTCAAAATTTAGCACGATACATCTATTTGGTCTAATCGGCATGTGTAAAAAATTAAGGCAGGAGAAGGAAGTGTATGTGTCGGTGTACTAGAACAGGGGTACCCTAGTACCCCGTACTTGTGCACGGGCAGTTGCAGCACCCCACGGCAAGGCTTGCCGGGCGAACGCCAAGACCCTCCAAGGTTCCCTTGGAGCCATCCAAGAGCAAAGTATATAAGCTAAGGAGACAAGACCCCGGCAAGAGGAGCTTGCCGGGAAGGCTGGCCAAGGCATACCAAGGAACTTGCCGCGACGCGCCACGCGCTCCGGCAAGGCGACAAGGCCCCGGCAAGAGGAGCTTGCCGGGAAGACTAACCAAGGTACCTCGAAGCCCGGCGAGCGAAAAGCCTCCGGGCCCGACAAGATAGCTGCAGCGGTAAAGCGCTTGCCGTGGCAGGCGGCCACTCTGTGCCCATGCTCCAGCGCATCCACCAACATGTCGCTCTGGGGGCCTCTCCGGGCGCGCGTGGCAGGAGGCTGTGCAGCCAGCGGTGCGCAGTGGCATGCGAAGCTGACAAGATCGCCATCGTGGCGAACGGTGGCGCCCCTAACGGTCCTTTTCTGCACTGTTCGGGCGACTCAGACGAGCATTTAATGCCCTTGTCCCCTGCCGTCAGAGTTAGGTAGGGTGCACTGTATAAGCAACTATACCAACTACCTCGCATTTTACGTTTTTACCCTCCTCTGCGTTGCCACCTGTCGGTGACCCCTTTAGCGTATAAAAGGAGGCCCATGCGCAACGTAGAGGGGGTTCGGCCCCGAGGTTCGATCACTTCGACTCGTTTGTAAACCAGAAAGAGACCACGCTCTCTCGAGAGCAAGAACACAAGATAACATAGCCAGACAAGCAGCAGTAGGAGTATTATCTCTCCGGAGAGCTCCGAAGCTGGGTAAACCGCTCGTGTGCCTCGCCTCAATCTGCTCTTTGTGCGATCTCCGCCCCCCGCCGAACCGAAAGGGGCCCGGTCAGCCAGCCCCATAGGTGTTCGAGGGTCAGTTTCCCCCGACATCTTTGGCGCGCCAGGTAGGGGGCATCGAGATTGTGTGAACCTGATCCGGTGTTCACACGAGCTAGATCTTCGTTCCCTTCATCAACATGCCACATAAGAAGAAGACTTCGGCGGCAGCCGCTCCGTCCACGTCGTTTCCGCCACCGTTGGAGCAAATGGGTGGTGGAGTGGACGCCGGCGGAAGAACAGCCGTCGATGAGGGTGCTCACAGTGCTGCCAAGTCCAAGGACAAGGCAGCACAGACCTCGGCGTCCGTACGCGCACCGCGCCCGTCTCAGGAGGCGCGGGACCAACAGCATCATGGTGTTCGCAGCGCCATACGTCCGATAGACCAAGGCCAAGCTGGCGGATCTCGGGGCGCTCAAGACCAGCATGCACGCCAGCATGCTGGCACGAGCGGGGCACGGTCGCCTGGACGCAATACTGCTCCTTCTAACATAGTTAGAAGTTCGAGCACGTCCCGCTCCTCGCACCGTCCGCCACTGCCACCCACCACTCCAGTAGAAGCTTTGGCGCGAGCTCAACTTCTTCTAGATTACCCTCCGACGTCGGACAAGATCGACGAATGGAGGGCTACCATTCAGAGTCTCATCGGCTACGCCAACGGCGACACTCCATGGCGGCCGAGCGCGTCGCCGCCGCGGCAGGGATGCCCGGCGCGAGCCGGTGGCGACGAAACGGGTGGAGGTGCAACTACCATGCAATCACCGCCCCGAAGGCCAAGATCGCCGACTCGCCGGATCCACCTCGACAGCGACTCCACTGCATCATCGGATCCATGAGCTCGTCGCGATCAACGCCAAGTTCTTCATGATCGACAACAAGAGGACGCTCGAACCCGCATCGAGCGCCGAAGAGAAGCGCGACGTCAATCCGACAAGCGCGTTGGGCCCTCTGTTGACATGCATGCGCCAGGGGAAACAGGTGATCTGCCGTACGCGGTAGGTTTCCCTGCATTCACTCGTGAGCTGCGGCAAGTCCAGTGGCCCAGTACAAAGAACTTCAAGCCAGACGTACCAGAGAAGTACAACGGCAAGACGCATCCGTCAGAGTTCCTCAGCATCTACACCATTGCGGTGCAAGCTGCCGGGGGACGAGATGACAAGATCCTTGCCAACTACTTCCCGCTGGTGCTCAAGCCCAACGTCAGATCCTGGCTCATGCACTTGCCGGAAAACTCCATATCTCTTGGGCTGATCTGTGCCATCAGTTTGTCGGCGCCTTCACCGGCGGACACAAGCCTCATGGCCAGGAGAGTGATCTTCATTTGCTCGCCCAGAAGGAAGGAGAGCCCCTGCGCAAGTACATTCAGAGATTCAGCAGTGTGCAGCACAACATCCCAGACGTCCACCCTGCCGTCGTGATCAGCGCGTTCCATCAGAATGTGCGAAACCGCAGGATGTGGGAGGAAATGGCGATGTGCAAGATCAGGGACGTCAGTGATTTATATGCACTGGCCGACAAGTGTGCGCGTGCTGAGGAAGGGAGGAGACTCCCCGGAGAAAATATAGGAGCGGGGGGATCTGACAGTGAAGATGATGCCCCGACAAGGAAAAACCGGCGGCGGAACAACAGAAGGAGGAAAGGCAAAGAAGTGCTAGTTGTTGAGCAGTCCGGCAACGGTGGCGGCGCCAAGGAAGCCAAAGCTAGTAACTCCGGTAAGGAGGTTGCCGCGGAGAAGGCGGTCGCCGACAAGCAGGACGGCACCAACAAGCAGTATTGCAAGATTCACCGCACCAAGGGCCATGATCTCCAAAACTGCAAGAGGGTCGAGCAGCTTGTTGAGCAACAGAAAGCTGAATACGAGCGGCGCGACAAGGAGAAGGCCCAGGAAGGAACTGGTGGATCCGGCAAGAAACGTCCCGGCCGAGGAGGACGCCGCGGCAAGGCCAAGCAGCGGCAAGGAGACATACCTCCTCGTGGCCGCGACAAGGATGAAGATGACGACGACGATGAAGATATGGATGATGAGGAGACTGATGAGCAGGAGTTCCAGAAAGCCACAGAGGTCCTGTGCATTGACGGTGGTGCTTCTCTGCATGCCTCGCACCGCCAGCTCAAGCAGTGGGTGCGGGAAGTTAATGCAGCAGAACCACCCATCGAGTCACGCAAGCCTCTGAAATGGTCCAGCACGCCTATCATCTTTGATATTGAGGACCACCCTGATCGCATAACCGCGGTCGGGTGTTTGCCGATGTTGGTTTCACCAACAATCAGCAACCTCAAGGTCACAAAGATGCTAGTTGACGGCGGGGCCGGCTTGAATCTGATCTCCTCCGCGGTGCTCCAGAAACTCCAGATCCTTGACAGTGAGCTCGAAGAGACCGGTACATTTCAAGGAATCAACCCGGGAAGGAGCAAGCCGAAGGGAAAAATCACGTTGCCGGTAACATTTGGCAGTGAGCTGAACTTCAGGACTGAGAGGGTCACGTTTGACGTTGCCGACTTCCCATTACCTTACAATGGAATCCTTGGCCGTCCAGCACTCGCCAAGTTCATGGCAGCCTCTCACTATGCGTACAACATACTTAAAATGCCAGGCCCAATAAGCGTCATCTCTGTCCCTGGCGACAAGAAAGATGCTCTTATCTGTGCTGACAAGATCTATCGGGAAGCAGCAGCCGCAGAAGAACACCAGACCCTTGCCGCTAAAGCTCCCGGGGGGAAGAAGAAGACCAAGTCCGGCAAGAGCTCTGATGCCCACTCCGGCAAGCGCACCTCTTCGGAGTGCTGCGCTACCGTCGAGGACGCACCATCGAGCTCCACCGGCAAGTGTAAGAAGGCAATGGCAGCTCCACCTGAGACCAAGAAGGTGTCCGCCAAGGAGGATGGCGCTGGTGGTACCTTCACCATCAGCGCCACACTTGACCCCAAATAGGAAAGCGCGCTCGTTGCTTTCCTGCGGGCGAATGTCGAAGTGTTTGCGTGGCAACCGTCTGATATCCCCGGTGTTCCCAGGAAAGTAATTGAGCACCACCTTGCCGTCTGTCCTCATGCGCGGCCCGTCAAGCAGAGAGTCACGAAGTAGGCAATGGAGCGCCAAGAATTCACAGCAGAAGAAATCAAGAAGTTGGAAGCAGCAGGCCTTGTCAGAGGAGTACTCCATCCCACGTGGTTGGCCAATCCTGTTGTTGTGCGCAAGGCTAACGGGAAATGGAGACTTTGTATTGACTTCACTGATGTTAATAAAGCTTGTCCCAAAGACCCATTTCCCTTGCCGCGTATTGACCAGATTGTTGACTCCACGGCCGGATGTGATTTGCTTTCATTTCTTGATGCATACTCAGGATATCATCAGATCTTCATGGCAGAAGAAGATGAAGAGAAAACTGCATTTATCACCCCGTGTGGCACGTACTGCTTCGTACGGATGCCTTTCGGTTTGAAGAATGCTGGTTCAACATTCGCAAGGGTAGTCCACCATGCTTTTGAACCGCAGATGCACAGAAATGTGGAAGCCTACATGGATGACATAGTGGTCAAGAGCAAGAACAGGGCGACCCTAATTCAAGATTTAGACGAGACATTTGCAAATCTGCGCAAGATCAACCTCAAGCTCAACCCCGAGAAGTGTGTGTTTGGAGTTCCCTCCGGCAAGCTTCTCGGGTTCTTCGTGTCTCAGCGGGGAATTGAAGCCAATCCCGACAAGATCAAGGCCATTGAGCAAATCGAAGCACCAAAGCGTGTCAAGGATGTACGAAGACTTGCCGGTTGCGTGGCTGCTCTCAGCAGGTTTATCTCTAGATCTGCTGAACGCGCCCTGCCATTTTTCAAAATTTTGAAGATGGCAGGTCCAATGAAATGGACTCCGGAAGCGGAGGCTGCGCTGCAGGACTTGAAGAGATACCTGTCCTCCACTCCAACGCTTGTCGCACCTAAGCCGCAAGAGAAGTTGCTGCTGTATATAGCGGCAACCAATCAAGTGGTTAGTGCTGCGTTAGTGGCGGAGAGGGAGGCAGATGATGAGCCAGCAACTATGGCAGATGCATCCAGCGACAAGCAGGGGGCTTCGCCGACAAGCTCTGGTCCCGACAAAGATGGATCTGCGCAGGAGCATGACAAGATGCAGAAAAGAATGGTGCAGCGCCCAGTTTACTTTGTCAGTTCCCTTCTGCAGGGGGCTAGATCAAGGTACTCTGGTGTGCAGAAGTTGCTTTTCAGCCTCCTCATGGCCTCGAGAAAGCTGCGCCATTACTTCCAAGCACATGAGATCACAGTCGTCACTCGGTTTCCGCTGAAGAGGATACTGCAAAATCCAGAAGCAACAGGCAGGATTGTCGAGTGGGCGCTGGAACTGTCAAGCTTTGGCCTCAAGTTTGAGAGCACTTCAACTATCCAAAGCAGAGCATTGGCAGAGTTCATAGCAGAATGGACGCCAACCCCAGATGAAGAAATTCCAGAGACAAGCATCCCCGTCAAAGAAGCAAGTAAAGAGTGGCTGATGTACTTTGATGGTGCCTTCTCGCTGCAAGGCGCCGGTGCAGGCGTGCTGCTTATCGCACCCACCGGAGAGCACCTCAAGTACGTAGTCCAGATGCACTTTCCCAAAGAGCAAGCAACCAACAATACTGCAGAGTATGAAGGATTGCTTGCCGGTCTCAGAATTGCAGCAGACCTTGGGATCAAAAAGCTTATTGTCAGGGGTGACTCATAGCTTGTCGTCCGACAAGTGAACAAGAACTACCAGAGTCCGTTGATGGAAGCGTATGTCGATGAAGTGAGGAAACTAGAAGAGCACTTTGATGGCCTACAGATGGAGCATATCCCAAGAGCTCAGAATGACATTGCTGATGGCTTGTCAAAGTGCGCCGCACTAAAGTTACCTGTGGAACCAGGGATCTTTGTGCTTAAGTTGACTCAACCATCCGTAACACCATCAACTGGACAAAGCAAGAAGAGGAAATTGGTTTCTGGTGACTACTTTCCGGGAGAGCTCCCCGAAGCCGCCGCCAAGAAAGTCCCCAAAATCAACGCCAAGAATGCTGAGGGGCAGTCTGCTCCGGCAAGCCTCATGGTTTGTTCCGTTGAAGCAGACGCTCCCGACAAGTTTTGCTCCGGCAAGCTTGCCGGGGAACATCAAGCTCTGGTAGGGCCGCAAACCCTTGCCGTGGAAGCGGATGTTCCCGCAGCAGCACATGTGCCTTTAGTCCTTGTTGTCGAGCCGCAAGCTCCAGCATGGGCACAGCAGATTGTCCACTTCCTTCAGACAGGAGAACTTCCCGAAGAACAAGAAGAAGCGGAAAGAGTAGCCCGGCAGTCAAGTATGTACCAGTTTGTCGATAGCATACTGTACAGAAGAAGACTCAACGGTGTGAAATTGAAGTGTATTCGCCGGGAAGATGGACAAAAGCTGTTGGCGGACATACATGGAGGCATATGTGGTCACCACATTGGCGCAAGAGCACTTGCCGGCAAAGCTTTCCGGCAAGGTTTCTTTTGGCCGACAGCCCTCCAGGATGCAACTGCACAAGTAACCAAGTGTGAAGCGTGCCAGTTCCACTGCAAACAGATACACCAGCCAGCTCAAGCTCTCCAGAAGATCCCTTTATCCTGGCCATTTTCGGTCTGGGGGCTCGATATCCTCGGCCCCTTCCCTCGAGCTGTCGGGGGCTTTGAGTACTTGTACGTCGCAATTGACAAGTTCACAAAGTGGCCGGAAGTGCAGCTAGTGAGGAAGGTGACAGCACAGTCAGCAGTCAAGTTCTTCAGGTCGATTGTTTGCCGTTTCGGGATCCCTAACAGGATCATCACCAACAACGGCACACAATTTACGAGCCGCACCTTCATGCAGTACGTCCAAGACCTTGGCGCCAAGGTCTGCTTCGCTTCTGTTGCTCATCCGAGAAGCAACGGTCAAGAAGAGAGGGCAAATGCTGAAGTGCTGCGCGGGCTCAAGACCAGAACTTTCGACAGGCTGCACAAGTGCGGAAGAAACTGGATCGAGGAGCTGCCGGTGGTTCTTTGGTCGATCAGAACGACGCCAAATCGAGCCACTGGCCAGACACCTTTCGCTCTAGTCTATGGAGCAGAGGCAGTTCTCCCCACGGAACTCGTATACGGATCACCTCGAGTGCTCTCTTATGATGAGCTTGAGCAAGAACAGCTGCGGCAAGACGACGCGCTGCTCCTTGAGGAAGATCGTCTTCAGGCTGCTGTACGAGCTGCTCGATACCAGCAAGCTTTGCGCCGCTATCATAGCTGCAAAGTTAATGCCAGAAGCTTCGAGGAAGGCGACCTTGTTCTTCGGCGCGTTCAATCAGCCAAGAATTCCAGCAAGTTGACGCCGAAGTGGGAAGGCCCCTATAGGGTGAAACGAGTCACAAGGCCCGGCGCTGTCCGCCTTGAGATCGAAGATGGCATTCCGGTGAGCAACTCCTGGAACATAGAACATCTTCGTAAGTTTTACCCGTAGGGCGCGGTTGCCGGAACCCGTTCCGGCAACCACCTTTTGTACAAGTCTTGCCGCTGTTGCATGTAATCCTTTGTGCAAAGCCGGGCGCAGATCCCGTGCATAAGTAAAATCCCATGTGCTCTGCACAGCTTGTCCATTTCATGCATTAGTTCATTTCTTGCATGCGATTATCTGACACTTTGTGCAGCACCTACAACCAGTAAGCAGTAACGAGCCGAAGAGCTCCATATTATTATTTTCTCTTCTTTCTTTTTCTTTTAAAGGAAAAGAAGGTTCCCTCGCACACAAGTTTGCCGGGGGGGAAGGAGAAGATTGTGGTGTGGACCAGGCGTCGTTCCAGCAAAGTTTTGCCTTGCCGGGAAGCAAACAACAAAAAAGCTAAGTTGCCAAAGTTTGAGCAATCAATTTTTTAAATTTTTAGAGTTATCTTCCTCGAACGACCCTGCTTTGTATGGAAAACCTGTGCGCGGAGGAACCTACTCGTGGCTAGTTGCGCCCTTACTTTGTTTCGAGTCTGCTCAACAGCTTAAGCGTGCTGCAACTAGTCGCGACAAGGTTTCTTGTCGGAAGCAGCGCCACCAGCAGGCTTCTGAAGTTCCGCACTCAGCGCTCGCGGCTCGGGCACCTGCGCTGACAAGTTCCCTAGAAGCGTAGGGTAAAAACATGCAAAGGAAGGAATCTAGTAGAGGAAATAACATTGCAATTGATAACAGAAATAAAGTTATATTACAAAGATAACTTGTCGCAGCTCTAACAGACTGTTCTCATAACATGACTAGCAGCGGCAAGGGAAAAGAAGAAATGGGCGGCCTAATCTATGCGTCCGCCCTCGACTCGCTTGATCTCTCTCACCTTGTCCACAATGGGTGCGACAAGGACCTTGAGTGCATCCAGATCGGTGTCAGCCGGCAAGGATCCGAGGACGTTGGTGAAGTTGAGGCCTGGATTACGGAAGGCTACCTTCATCAGCACCTTCTGGAGAACCCCGGCGCAGATTTTGCGCGACTCGTCGGCCAGCTGCTTATGGATCCTCTCCCGGAGCCGCTGGAGTGCCGTCGCCACGCCCTTGAAGAACAGGCTGAGCTTGGCGCTGGGTTGAAGACTCTCGTCGGAAGGATACCCGAAGTCCTCCATCCCTAGCTGCGCCAGCTCCTCGTTGATGACTGTGGCAGTGTTCACCAGACCCTCGGTCCAGTGCTCCACTGTGTACCTGAACGAGTTCTGGGAAACTGCAATGCTCTCCAGCAGCGCCGCGAGCCGCTGCGCCTCGGCCGACTTCACACCCTTTCCCTTGTCGGCTTTCGGGCCCATGGCGGAGGTGGTGGAGAAGGTCGACGGCGTGGTGATGCTGGTGGCAATGGGGGGGGCGGCGGAGCGCTGCTCTCTCGGCTTCGAGAAGAAGGGGGGGGGAGCAGCGGAGTTCGTGAAGAAGGAGTAGCAGCAACCAGCGAGGGGGAACGAACTGCCCCTGTTTCCTCTGCTTATAAAGAGGGACGTGGCGGACGTTTCGCCCTTCCTAATAATAACCACCCACGATCTCTCCCACGATGCCGCATTCAACGCGTGCCGTTATGGGAGAGCGCGGTGGATACGGAACAAGATTTGGCGTGGCCCAGCCCGCTGTGCCCGTGCCCTGTCTTGGGCCTGGCCCAACAGCGCTCGGCACCGTGTCTGTCCCAGGCCCGGGGGCTCCAGTCGGTGTACTAGAACAGGGGTACCCTAGTACCCCAAACTTGTGCACGGGAAGTTGCAGCACCCCGCGGCAAGGCTTGCCGGGTGAACGCCAAGACCCTCCAAGGTTCCCTTGGAGCCATCCAAGAGCAAAGTATATAAGCTAAGGAGACAAGACCCCGGCAAGAGGAGCTTGCCGGGAAGGCCGGCCAAGGCACACCAAGGAACTTGCCGCGACGCGCCACGCGCTCCGGCAAGGCGACAAGGCCCCAGCAAGAGGAGCTTGCCAGGAAGACTAACCAAGGTACCTCGAAGCCCGGCGAGCGACAAGCCTCCGGGCCCAACAAGATAGCTGCAGCGGCAAGGCGCTTGCCGCGGCAGGCGGCCACTCTGCGCCCACGCTCTAGCGCATCCACCAACGTGTCGCTTTGGGGGCCTCTCTGGGCGCGCGTGGCGGGAGGCTGTGCAGCCAGCGGTGCGCAGTGGCATGCGAAGCTGACAAGATCGCCATCATTCTGCACTGTTCGGGCGACTCAGACGGGCATTTAATGCCCTTGCCCCCTACCGTCAGAGTTAGGTAGGGTGCACTGTACAAGCAACTGTACCAACTACCTCGCTTTTTACGTTTTTACCCTCCTCTGTGTTGCCACCTGTCGGTGACCCCTTTAGCGTATAAAAGGAGGCCCATGCGCAACGTAGAGGGGGTTCGGCCCCGAGGTTCGATCACTTCGACTCGTTTGTAAACCATAAAGAGACCACGCTCTCTCGAGAGCAAGAACACAAGATAACATAGCCAGACAAGCAGCAGTAGGAGTATTATCTCTCCGGAGAGCTCCGAAGCTGGGTAAACCGCTTGTGTGCCTTGCCTCGATCTGCTCTTTGTGCGATCTCCGCCCCCCGCCGAACCGAAAGGGGCCCGGTCAGCCGGCCCCATAGGTGTTCGAGGGTTAGTTTCCCCCGACAGTATGTATGTTGTTTCACACGCGAAGGTGACACGTTCCCTCTCAGAACCACTAGCCTTCTTGAGGGAAGCTCTGGTTTGCAAGAATCTTACACCAAATCTTGTCCCAATTCGGCCAAAAAAATCACCGCAACATGTTGGTGGCATGTCATGACAGCATGCCAAGTTTCATGATTTTCACGCGTGTTTTGGAATTATAGGAATTGAAAAACCAAGTTTCTCAATCCTTCCGGTCGAGCCACGACGCCCAGATGTTTGAATTTCATTCCCATTCCTTGCATGGGACATATAAATTTCCCCAAAGACACACATCTGAGTTTTGAACCAACTTTGGTGCACTGGAGCATGTGCTTGTAGTTCAAATTTGAATTATGCACATTAAATGCCCAGAAACTCAATTACCATAGAAAAAAATGCTAAACGAACCCGGAATAATTCCAAAATTTAGCACGATACTTCTATTTTCCCTAATCTGCCTATGTAAAAAAATTAAGGCGGGAGAAGGCGGTGTACCTATGTCGTTTCGCAAATGAAGGTGACACGTTCCCTCGCAGAACCACGAGCCTTCTTGAGGGAAGCTCCGGTTTGCAAGAAGTTTACACCAAAGCATGTCCCAATCGGCCAGAAAATTTACCGCAGCATGTTGGTGCCATTTCATGACACCATGCCAAGTTTCATGATTTTCTGGCGTGTTTTGGATGTACAGGAAATAAAAAACCAAGTTTCTCAATCTTTCCGGTCGAGCCACGACGCCCAGATGCTTGAATTTCATTCCCATTTATTGCATTGGACCTATAAATTCACCCAAAGACACACATGTGATTTTCAACCAACTTTGGTGCACTGGAGCATGTGCTTGTAGTTCAAATTTGAATTGTGCACATTAAATGCGCAGAAACTCAATTAATGTATGAAAAATGCCAAATGAAACATGAAGGTGACACGTTCCCTCTCAGAACCGCAGCATGTTGGTGCCATGTCATGACACCATGCCAAGTTTCATTATTTTCAGGCGTGTTTTGGATTTACAGGAAATAAAAAACCAAGTTTCTCAATCTTTCCGGTGGAGCCACGACGCCCAGATGCTTGAATTTCATTCCCATTTATTGCATTGGACCTATAAATTCACCCAAAGACACACATGTGCTTTTTCAACCAACTTTGGTGCACTGGAGCCTGTGCTTGTAGTTCAAATTTGAATTATGCACATTAAATGCGTAGAAACTCAATTAATGTATGAAAAAGGCCAAACGAACTTGGAATAATTGCAGAATTTAGCACAATACTTCTACTTGGTCTAATCTGCCTGTGTAAAAAAAGTAAGGCGGGAGAACGCAGTGTACGTATGTCATTTCATACACAGAGGTGACACGTTCTCTCTCGGAACCACAAGTTTTCTTGAGGGAAGCTCAGGTTTGCAAGAAGCTTACACCAAAGCTTGTCCCAATTCGGCCAAAAAATTCACCGCAACATGTTGGTGCCATGTCATGACAACATACCAAGTTTCATGTTTTTCAAGCATGTTTTGGATTTACAGGAATTAAAAAACCAAGTTTCTCAATCTTTCCAGCCGAGCCACGACGCCCAGATGCTTGAATTTCATTCGGATTTCTTGCATGGGACCTATAAATTCACCCAAAGACACGCATGTGATTTTTCAAGCAACTTTGGTGCATTCGAGCATGTGCTTGTAGTTCAAATTTGAAATATGCACATTAAATGCCCAGAAACTCAATTAATGCATAAAAATGCCAAACGAACCCAAAATAATTCCAAATTTAAACACAACACTCATGTACTAGTTGCATGTTCACTGTTCATAAATGTTCTAGCAATTCAAACACCATCTTTTCCCTCCATGTGCGACACTGCCACGCGGTTATCTACTTTAAAATACAGTCCATGCTGTTTTCTCGAGGCCACCGTCAGTGCCTTCTAGTGATTTGTCCTCTGTAATGTTAATATGCAATTTGATGTTCAATTAACAGTTTGGTCCTCTGAAATGTAATGTTCAGTTAACACTTTGGTCCAACAATTGCTATATTTCGTAGAAATGTTCTCAAGCATTCTTTGTTTATTAACTATCTTATCTTCTAGTACATGTTTCTATTCTGCAATGTCATGCTCAGTTAACTATTTTGGTTCATTTGGTCTGCTATCCATCTTACTGTTTGGTTTAGTTCTACAATTTGATTTTCATTTGCTATGGGTACAATGTTGTATTGTTATGCATGTGACACCAATAAAATTTGGCTAGACTCAATACATATACTACTGATAGTATGTCAACTCTCAGTTAACCTGATCAAGATCTTCCTTACGTGTGTTGCAGGGAAACAATGGGAGACATTGCGGTTTACCATCGAGGTTTGTTCAAGCATGGTCCTTTGGCTAATAGCAAATTATTGTGCAGTTGTAGGAATCATTCTAATATTTATGTTTCTTACAATTTGGTCTTGCACATGTAGGTCCTGTTGTCAGAGGCTTAGACCCACTGTTCAACCCATTTTGCATATGGGAAATGAGATGTCCATGAATATCAGTCAAGTCAAGAAACTTAGAAAGATTGTTAGGATGAAAAAACTTGCGACGAATAATAGAAGACATCAGTCAACTATAGGATGGTACTAACTCTTTTACCTTGTTTTTACCCCTAGTGCCAGTTCAAAATTTATAAGAGCGATTTATGCATATCTTTGTTTTCAGTACTTTTCAAAGCAGTTCACCGATGATTACCTCTCAAACCACCTGCATGGTCAAGAGGCGAGGAGGGTATTCATTCAACACCCATGGTACAATATTGAAGTCTTGATGAAGAGGAGAAAGGTTGTTTGGGCAATTATCCATAGGCCACTGACCTAAAGTTGCAAGGACATTCAACATCACTGAAGGCTCAATATTTGCCTTCCGCTCTGCAGTTTCCCAGATGAGATTCATTTGTCTATTTACCGTGTATGATGCTACTTTCCAAAGGTTTTTGATCCTGCAAGTGAAACTTGGGGCTGTTGTGTAATGGCGTACTGAGTGCTGAAGCTATGTGATGTAATTCGATTATGAAATCCTGGTTGTGGTTATACGGATATGAAATATGTGGTGTGTTTTATAAGAAATATCAATTTGATTAGTACATGGATTATCAATAGGCTAATTACCCTGCTTATTGGGGTTTTCTATTGCAAACGGTCTCAGACAACACCATGGGCGATGAACTCAAGCAACCCACACGGATTCTAGAAAGTGGGCGTGTTCGATCAACTAACAATCACACATGGCTTCCGGCAGCGAACTGTTTGCGTTAGGCCACCTTGCACAAACGTTTCGACACAAAGAACTGTGTGTGATATACGAACGAACGGAAATGATTTTTTGGGATTCATGAGGTGGGATGTACATACGAATGAAAATGGTTGGGTTTTGATGCCTCGCCCGATCGCAACGAGCTCATTTGGCCCCAGCCTGTGTCCTATCCCCGACGGTTTCTGGGACATGTGGTAAGGACCCCCCTATCGCCCACACTCACTTGGCGATGGTTCCAAATGTCATCGCAGAAAGGGGTTAAAAACCGTTTGTATAGCATGTCGCTGTACCAGTGTAGGGCCCTACGCGCGAGCGTACAAGTGGATTGGGAGGCCATGCAGAGGCCGCTCATACCAAGGCCGCATCACCGCCTGTCCGTCGCCGAATTCGTGTGGGCGAGTAAACCTCTTCTTGGCAGAAGTGGTTCAGGCTCCTCCCAAGGGGCTTTCCCCTTCTCTGACCTGGAGAATCTCCTGATTGGCACCATGGATGCTACAACAAGACGGAGAAGAAGAAGGGGTGGGCGGCAAGAAGAGGGACATGAGCAAGGGGGGCTCTATCCCTCCCCTCATTTGTAGACGGAGGGAGGCCAACCGCCGGCCTCCAAGATCGCACGCAATGATGATATTTTCTACATGCAGTAGGGTCTCGTCAAGTCGAGCGGTTGCCGAGGCAGCATGGGGAAGCAGAGACGCCCACGTCCCATCAATCGCCATGTGCAACAAAGGCCGCAGGTGGTTAGGGCCCGCAGCGCTCCGCACTTGACCTTTGGATTCGCCTCGAAGCCAAGTTCGAGCGTGCCTTGGGCATGGGGGCTACTGTCGGCATTCTAGGAATGGGGGTTGCCAGACTTGCCTGCCTGCGGCCCATGGCATGGCTTCATCAATGGCCTGGTACGACCAAGATTCAGCGTCAAGAACCTAAGACCCTCACGAGGCGCCAAGCCTTGCGAGGCGGGCGATAGCAAGACCTCCATGAGGAGCGGCCACCAAAGGCTGGCACCCAAGGAGCGGAGATTTCTATGCAAGCCATGATTACCAAGGCTAGGCGGGCGCTAGCGGGCGCAGTGTACTAGTTTCCTCTTTGGTGCTAAGGAGGCAAGCGCAAACGCGGAGTCCCAAGGAGTCAGCCAAAGGTTTTCGTTCCGGTGCAACAACACAAGGACCGCCATGACGGCAGGACAGAGGTCATCACCGAGCCCACCACAGTGTCACGACCAGGGGCTTTTGCATGCGAAGGCTATGTCGGCATCCTGGGAATGGGGGTACCCAGACTTGCCTACCTGCGGCCCACGGAGTGGCTCCATCGACGACCCGGTATGGCCCAGTTTCAGCAACAACAAGCCAAGACCCTCGCGAGGGGCCAAGCCTCGCAAGGTGGACGACACCAGGACCTCCCTAAGGTGCGGCCTCACTAGGATGGCTCCCGAATCCGACATTTGGCGCGACAGGTAGGGGTGCATCGAAGCTTCTCTTCTGTCGATCGATTCACCGCTGCTCCACTATCTCCATGGCTGATGCATGTCGAGCCCGTGCTGAGCGTCGAGCCGCTCTCGCCACTCGTGTCGCCGAGACGGCGCCCGTCGGTGGGCCTCCCCATCGTTCTCCATCACCCGCCGCCAACGCCGCCACCGGCCCGACGGGGCACGAGCAGCATGCTTCGTCGCTGCACCCCTAAGTGCAAGCGGACGAATGCACCGCCACCCTATCGCTGACTCCAGCCGGCTCATTGTCCCACTATCGTCATGGCCCGACGAACGCGCAGGCTGTGTTGCTCATGGCGCATGAGCTCCTGCACTACCGCCCGGTCGACGACCTCTATGAAGACTGGTTAGACTGCATCATCGAGCTTGTCTGCTGATACGTCCCCGTTGTATCTATAATTTTTTATTGTTCCATGCCAATATTCTACAACTTTCATATACTTTTGGCAACTTTTTATACTATTTTTGGGACTAACATATTGATCCAGTGCCTAGTGCCAGTTCCTGTTTGTTGCATGTTTTTTGTTTCACAAAATATTCATATCAAACGGTGTCCAAACGGGATAAAAATGACGGAGATTTTTTTTGGAATATATATGATTTTTGGGAAGAAAAATCCACGCGAGACGGTGCCCGAGATGGCCACGAGGCAGCGAGGCGCGCCTGCCCCCCTGGGCGCGCCCCTGACCCTCGTGGGCCACCCGTAAGGCGGTTGGTGCCCCTCTTTCACCGTAAGAAAGCTAATTTCTGGATAGAGATCGTGTCAAAATTTCAGCCCAATCAGAGTTATGGATCTCCGTGAATATAAGAAACGGTGAAAGGTAAGAATCAGAGAACGCAGAAACAGAGAGAGACAGAGAGACAGATCCAATCTCGGAGGGGCTCTCGCCCCTCCCGTGCCATGGAGGCCATGGACTAGAGGGGAAACCCTTCTCCCATCTAGGGAGGAGGTCAAGGAAGAAGAAGAAGGAGGGGGGCTCTCTCCCCCTCGCTTCCGGTGGCACCGGAGTGCCACCGGGGGCCATCATCATCACCGTGATCTACACCAACACCTCTGCCATCTTCACCAACATCTCCATCACCTTCCCCCCTCTATCTACAGCGGTCCACTCTCCCGCAACCCGCTGTACCCTCTACTTGAACATGGTGCTTTATGCTTCATATTATTATCCAATGATGTGTTGCCATCCTATGATGTCTGAGTAGATTTTTGTTGTCCTATCGGTGGTTGATGAATTGCTATGATTGATTTAATTTGCTTGTGGTTATGTTGCTGTCCTTCGGTGCCCATCATATGATAGCGCGCGTGGATCACACCATAGGGTTAGTTATATGTTGATAGGACTATGTATTGGAGGGCAAGAGTGACAGAAGCTTCAACCTAGCATAGAAATTGATGCATACGGGATTGAAGGGGGACCAATATACCTTAATGCTATGGTTGGGTTTTACCTTAATGAACATTAGTAGTTGCGGATGCTTGCTAATAGTTCCAATCATAAGTGCATAGAATTCCAAGTCAGGGATGACATGCTAGCAGTGGCCTTTCCCACATAATATTTGCTATCGGTCTAGTAAAGTAGTCAATTGTTTAGGGGTAATTTCACAACTCCTACCACCACTTTTCCACACTCTCTATATTTACTTTATTGTTTCTTAATCTAAACAGCCCCTACCTTTTATTTACTTGCTCTTTATTATCTTGCAAACCTATCCAACAACACCTACAAAGTACTTCTAGTTTCATACTTGTTCTAGGTGAAGCGAACGTCAAGCGTGCGTAGAGTTGTATCGGTGGTCGATAGAACTTGAGGGAATATTTGTTCTACCTTTAGCTCCTCGTTGGGTTCGATACTCTTACTTATCGAAAACTGTTGCGATCCCCTATACTTGTGGGTTATCATCAGCGCGGCTGGGGGCTCCCTTCCACTGTCCCTCACACTGCCTCGATCGCCGCCTGCTACGGAGGATGTAGTGTCACATCCCTAGTTCTGGCCTGTCCTATGCCTGCTTCCATCTGAGCATCATGTTTAAATTTTTGAAACCTGAACTGAGGAATTTTGGAAGCCTCAAAAACATAAATAAAAGAAGGGCAAAAACCCTAAAAATCTCATTCATTGCTCCAAAAATGCCTTTTTAAATGTTTGATAATTTTTGGTAAGGGTTCTGGTCCCAAC
Organism: Triticum dicoccoides; assembly: GCF_002162155.2. Lineage (NCBI taxonomy): Eukaryota > Viridiplantae > Streptophyta > Magnoliopsida > Poales > Poaceae > Triticum > Triticum dicoccoides. The sequence goes on from NC_041382.1 coordinate 287,094,957, forward strand.
CAAAATATTGAACATTTTTAAGGAATTATATTTGGGACTTTGGATTTAATTCATTAGCTATTTGAATTTGAATTATATTCATATAACTAGAATATAATTTCAAATACCCCTGAAATATTTTTATAAGCTTTTGGAAAAGTCCATCTAGCAATATAAAATATTCAGAGGAGCTTTGGCATTGTTTGAATTATTATTTTTAATTCAAAACAGTGGCAAAAGAATTAAATAAAACAAAACAGAAGGAAAAAATAAAAAGAACAGAAGCCTACCTGGGCCACTTACCTATAGCCGGCCCAGCTGGCCAGCTCCTCCCGCTGGCCCAGCCCACCGCCGCCTCCCTCCCCTGTCGCCTTCCTCCTCTGCCAGGAGGACGGGCACGCGCCCGGCGCGCGCGGCCACGCGCCCCGGCCACCTCCTCCCTGCCTGGCTGCCTCCTCCTCCCCTGGTCCCTCCCGCGATGCCACGCAGCCCCCGACCCCCTCTCACTTCTCCCTCGCTCTCTGGAACCCCTCCTCCTCCTCTGTTCTCCCTCCCTCTCGTCACCGAACGCACCTGAGAGCGCCGCTCGCCGTAGCTATGACCACCGACCACCTCCCGTCCCGTGACCGTGCCCAGCAGCTCCGCAATCGAGCACCACATCCCCAAGCCGAAGGAAACGAGCCGGAGGGCTTTGCTTCGTCGCCAACGTCATCGTCTTCATCCCCGGTGCCCGGAGATCGCCGCCGTAAATTCGCGTCGTCCAGAGCTTCCCCGACCTCGTCGTCGACTCTGCTAGTCCCTACGTGAGCTCCTCTCCATTTCCCCCCTGTTCCCTTCCTCTAGCGCGTCCTCTAGCACCGATTCCGCCATGGCCGAAGCTCACCTCCGCCGAGCTCGCCGCCGGCGTAGCTCCGGTGACCATTTGGTCACCCCGGCGAGCCCTGCGCGTTCGTAGTTTCCCATAGAGCATGCCTAGCGCAAAAACTAGCCCGCTTGCTCTCTGCAGCATCAAACCCGTGGTCGCCCGAACTCCGGCCGCCGCCGTCATCGTAGTTGCCGTCGCTTCGAGCCACCCCAGCTCCATTCGCCGCCACCGCTGGATGCGCACGAGTCCCAGCTCGCCGTAGGACCCATCCGCGCCCTAAACCGTGCCCTGTGGGCGATTCCCGAGCCTCCGCCGCGTCTGGTCGTTGCCGGCGGCTAGACGCCGGTGGGTTAGGCCCTGTTGACCAGGGGTTTGACCCCCCCTGGGTCGATGACAGGTGGGGCCAGCCCCCCCTGATAACTAGTTTAGTTTATTTTAATTTAATTACCCCCCTGCTGACACTGACATGTGGGCCCTAGTGCCCTAATCTTTAATTAAACTAAACTAAACCCCC
>NC_041382.1:287096324-287099743 GCF_002162155.2 Triticum dicoccoides
TTAACCTGTGACGCTGACATATGGGTCCCACAGGTCAGTTTGACCTGGACGGCGCCCGTTGACCTGCTGACGTCACTATGAGGTCATGATGACGCAATAATTCCTTTCTGGAATTTAAATAAATCTTAAATGATTTAATAATTCCAGAAAATGCCTAAAACTTCAATAAATCATAGAAAATTAACCGTAACTCCAAATTAAATAAATTATATATGAAAAATTATCAGAAAAATTCAAGGAATCCATCTGTACCATTTTCATGCATGTTAGAACAACTCATAGCTGCTGTTTAGCACAAATCAATTAAATGGCATTTGAATAATCACATATGGAGTTTGAATTTGAATCTTGTATTCAAACCAACTTCATTTAATCTGTTGCTAGTTGCATTAGCTCAAAACACATTCATTTTGCCATGTCATGATCATGCATCATATTGTGCATTGCATTGATTGTGTTCCCTTTTGTGTTGCCGGTATCTGTTCCCTCTCGATAGACGTGATACCGATGATGTGATCGTTGACACTGATGAAGACTCAATGCTATCTTCAGAAGTGCCAGGCAAGCAAAACCCCCTTGTTCATTCCGATACAATCCCACTCTCTCGCTCCTGCTCTCTTTTACTGCATTAGGACAACACCGATTCAACTGTTACATGCTGCGGTAGTTGAACCCCTTTATCCTCTGCATGACCTGTCATTCCACAGTAATTAGATGAAACCCACTAGCATGAGTAGGAGTTGTTTGAGCCCTGTTGTGCCTACTCATTCATGCTTGTTTGTCATGCCTGCTACTGCTTAGAGTTGAGTCAGGTCTGATTCATCGGGGATGAATCAGAGGTGTGTGAACATGTCCTACTGTGTGTGAGCTAAGTGTGTGAACACGATTTGGTAAAGGTAGCGGTGAGAGGCCACGTAGGAGTACATGGTGGGTTGTCTCATTGCAGCCGTCCTCAGGAACTGAGTTCTGTGTTTGTGATCCATGATTCAGCTACTACCACGCATTGGGCCCAAAACCAATGGACCCTCTCGGCTTCTTAATCACCCTTGTCCTCTGTCCAGGAGTTGCAAGTAGTTTCTGGTGTTTGTAGTATGCTGGAGGCCGTGCGCAGCGCTGACTGTAGGGGTGGGTTGTGATGCGGTAGGCACGTGGCACGGTGTACCGGGCGCCCGTTTGGTGTCTCGGGAACCCTGTTCAAATCGTTTGGGGCTGTGAGCGAAACTCCGGCCGGATCTCCTCATGGATGGAACCCGAATAGGCGATAAACCTGGACTAGAGACTTGAGTGATTAGGTAGGTCGTGGCCGACACCCACGTTGGGCTTCCGCTTGAAGGTTGCCGAGTACATGTCGTGTAAACGGCGGTAAGTGGTGAGAGCGTGTGTGAAGAAGTACACCCCTGCAGGGTTAATATGATCTATTCGAATAGCCGTGTCCGCGGAAAAGGACTTCTGGGTTGCTTATATCAGTTCATAGACAAGTGAAAGTGGATACTCTAAAATACGCAAGATAAGCGTGAGTGCTATGGATGGCGTTCTCGTAGGGAGACGGGAGCGGATCCATAGTGGTGTATTGATATGGTGAATATGTGGACTCGTGTGCGCCACCTCAAAAGAGTTACATTGTAGTCGTAGTTCAGGATAGCCACCGAGTCAAAGCTGGCTTGCTGCAGTTAAACCCCTCCATCCCCTTTGTTGATAATGATGCATATGTAGATAGTTCTGATGTAAGTCTTGCTGGGTACATTTGTACTCACGTTTGCCTATTTTATGTTTTTGCAGAGAGACTTCAGTCTCACTAGTATTTCCGCGTGGTCTTCGACGTTTAGCTTGTTACCTCAGCTACGATCTTGTGCCCTCGGCAGGATCTGATAGATAGTCAGGCTTCTCAGCCTTTTTCATTTATAGATGTCTGTACTCAGACATGATAGCTTCCGCGTGTGCTTTGATTTGTATGCTCTGATTGTTGGGTCATGAGACCCATGTTTGTAATATCTCGCTCCCCGGAGCCTATTGATTAAAATACTTGAGTTGTAGAGTCATGTTGTGATGCCATGTTGTATTTGCACATATCGAGCATATTGTGTGTATGTTATTGAAATGCTTGGTATGTGTGGGATCTGACCATCTAGTTGTTTATCTTTAGTAGCCTCTCTTACGGGGAAATGTCTCCTAGTGTTTCCACCGAGCCATGGTAGCTTGCTACTGCTCCGGAACAATTAGGCTGGCCGGCATGTGTCCTTCTTCGTTCCTGTGTCTGTCCCTTCAGGGAAATGTCACGCGATGAATACCGGAGTCCTGTTAGCCCGCTACAGCCCGGTTTACCGGAGTCCTGCTAGCCCAGTGCTACAGCCTGGATTCACTCGCTGATGACCGACACGTTCGATGCTGGGTCATGGATGCCTGTCCCTGTAAGTCTGTGCCACTTTGGGTTTACGACTAGCCATGTCAGCCCGGGCTCCTTATCATATGGATGCTAGCAACACTGTCATATACGTGTGCCAAAAGGCGCAAACGGTCCCGGGCAAAGGTAAGGCGACACCCGTGGGAATACCGTGCGTGAGGCCGCAAAGTCATATGAGGTGTTACATGCTAGATCAATGTGGCATCGAGTCGGGGTCCTGACAGCGTTGGTATCAGAGCTTGACTGCCTGTAGGATTACCAAGCCAAACTGGTCGAAGTTGAGTCTAGAAATTCTTTAGTTATATAAGGGAATTGATTGTGGGATGGAACGTAAGGCTCTTTTTACTCCTTATACCTCATGCCCTTCTGATCTGAGTCATCTTATCTTTCCTGCGGGGATTAAGAACTAGGCTATCTCTTCTTTCTATTAGGATCACGTGTTACTAATCAGTAGACTTATAAGATTGTTGGATTTAAGTCTCAGTTCAGTTCCTACTACTTCCGTATGTTAATTGTTGATCTCGGAACCTTGATATTGTGCTTCTGAGTGGTTATGCCACCATTTTTGTGATTGTCTCAAATCTTTTTGAGCAATTATAGCCGTTATGCTGTCCGAGTCATCCCAGGTTTCTAAATAGTCCGATGCATTTGCAAATCCCTTCCTTCTGTTTCCGATGTTCCCATGGGCCAGATTAACCACACTAATCGGTGTGTTGAGGTAATTATTGCCTCGACATATATGTTGGAATTATTATTATGACCCTAAGTGCTTAGGGGATCATCTAGTGGTCTAGCCATGATTTGTGTCCTAGTGTGAAGATTCTGGCCTTTATTCTCGGAAGCATCCTGTGATGCTACTTAGTAGTAGGTATTCTACTCCTGGGTTCTGAACCCGAGATTCACTCTACCTACTTCATGTTGATAGTAATTGCTAGTGCCTTTAGGATATTAGTAACCTTTGCGATAGTCCTTGAAGTCCGTGGTATCTTCTTCTTCCAAATACCATGAACTACTTATG
>NC_041382.1:287099753-287284951 GCF_002162155.2 Triticum dicoccoides
CAGTTCTACCTTTCTGCATGGGTTATCCGGAAGAAATATGTTGAACTTGGTTCGACATACTAATCTATGCATCCACAACTCAGAAAGTTATATGTTCCTTTGAGTTGTTCTCTTTAGTTGCATTCTGACCCTCGTCTATCAATTGATAGTCAAGAGTATGCGTGCGTTCGTTCATCGATGCCTATGACTCTTGTGGTCTGTCAAGCCATTCTATTCCGGAATGACTAGGAGAAACAAACTCCAGTACCTCTTCCATATCTAGGATTGGGTCAAAGTAGTTGTATTCCGCAGATCAAATGCCAATCCAGCTTTTGGTTCTGCTCTACCTTGGAGTATTACATATTTTATATCGAGATTGTTATAGGAATTGCACACCATCCCATGAACTCTTGGTACAGTGATACTTCTTGCCATGACTGTTCATTCCTCGTCCCTCGTGTTGATGCAACCGGAATACCGACAAATGAATTGTGATGTGTGAAATCAATACTGCTAGCAACTCTGTTGCTTGGTAGTTAAAGGATAATAATTTCATTCTTAGTATGTTGGTTTTCGAATCATCCTTCTAAGACTGATCGTGCTACCTAGTCCTTATTTCGGTGCACCCTTCGATTGATGAGTTAGGATCTTGTCAAGTCCTCACTCATTTGATCATATCGTCTTGCCCTCAAAAGCAAGATTGTTCTCGAGCTTAGTAACATATCGGTGGTTCGTGACTTTCCAAATATCTTCTTGGAGGTGTTACCGGGTTGTCACCTGACCGCTATGTTGAGTTCGTGATCAAGTTGGTTTCTTGTGAACCACCTTCTCTCCAAGAATCGGTGTTAGATATCCCTGAGCTAGTTGGTTAAGCTAGACAACAACTTGGAGAGTTGGAAGATAAAAGCTTGTCTGACTTAGTTCGTTCCAAAGGGATATTCTTGTGTAGTGTGTGTTGAAGAAAGATGATATCTTCATCGATTGGTCCTTGTGATTAGTTGCTGGACCTATTGTCTTATCAATCCTTTGATTTGAGTGTGGGCTATCGTCAAATCAAATCAGTACCAACGATGCTCGTAATGTTGTCTTATTCGTGGTTGATCCCTCGAGCATACACCATTATATCTTTTGGGTCTGACCAATGCTAACACTTGTTCACTTAACTATGGAATTCCATTTAAAAGGAAACCCAGATGAATTGTTGTTGTGCCCATTGACAACATCCTTGTCTTCTCCATAATTTTGCTGAACATTAAGCTAGTGTTGGAAACTTTTGAAAGCATTTGTTCATGCTAGCTCATGAAGCATATGTTTGGATGAAGGTAGTGACTTCCTTTAATTCATGTGCATCTGATGCAAGTTGCCGCCGTGGATTCGAGAAAGTCAATGTTGCTTTCTTTGGAATCATTCCAAATCAGTCATGCACACGTGCGAAGAATGCTGTGGTTTGAAGACTTGCAACCTTCAATCTATATGTATCCCTAGCACACCAAGCCACTGATTGATTTGTTCAAGGAGAAGGAGTTCCTTCATAAGAGCTAATCCGGACTTATGAAAGAACTTCGATACCCTCGTTGATGGTTCCCCCTCCTGAACTCGGTAGTGTTTTATTATAAGACTACCATGTGGTCATGCTTGTCTGGGACAACGTGTTCACATGTTAGTAGCAGAACCAGCTCATGTTTGGAGCTTGCTATCGTAGTTCATTCCCGAGAATCTCGTAACGTCATCTCATCGATTTGTGTTGCAAACTTTCGTTTTTCTTCCTAGACTCGATGAGTCTGGAATATCCTGACACCAACCAGATCTGAATCTCAGGCAGATATGATGGTTTGGAACATTTCCCAAGAACTATAATATCGGTCCCTCGAAAACCGGTAAAGTGGATGTCGTGGCCAACACACCCAACCGGAAGACCTGTTATTATAATATCTTGATTGAGGAAGTTGGCCACCTCCCCATAGGGATTTCGTAGGATTTACTCCCTAGTTGCCCCTATGGATTTTGAGATCCCGAAGTCCGACCTTTTTACTTGATGTTCTAGATATCAAACCATATCTATGGGTGGATTACGCTAGCACATCAAGGAGAACATTAGAAGCGAAGTGCTAAATGTCTCTCGGCCGATCATCCAAATTTTATTTCCTTGGCCTCGCTAAGATGAAATCTGAGAAGTGTTATCTTCCTTTGCATCTGCATCATCCATCATCATTCATCGTGGTAGCAAGTTGTGTTGCCAGGATCCTTGACACGGATATTGGTAAAACCCTGATGAATATGGAAATGCTCAAGTTCTTGAGAGCACACACAAGCGCTACGTGTTATCATCGGCACTAACTGGGTGTGCTCTCAGTTCCCTCGGCAATGCTATGACCTACTCAAACAGTGAATTCACTCTCTATTGTTGGGTTCTCCCCAGTTACCAGAAACATTCCCAGCATTTGCATTTTGTTCCCAGCTTGCACCGCCAAAGTGCCATTCCACCATGTGTCTCTTCCATTTCCGGTGATAAGCAAATTCATCCATTACGTTGTCTTCAACAAGGTAATCCACATCATCCAAGTTTGAGTTTGCCATTCTACCGACCCCCTCCAAACGATCGCTCGAGAATTGTCTTAGGCTGGTTTAAAGAGTTTCAATGATCTCTGAATCAAAAGTAATTCTTTTTGCCACTTAAGGGAATATCTCTACGAGTCACCTCCCCTAAGGTGTATCGTTATGGTATCATGGCAACTCAACTCCTCGCTACGTTGACAATCGTTTACCACCTTCTTAAGCGTGAAATTGTTGCCTACCTAGTGAACCTTCGTCATCCGTTTCTTTCCACCCCTCTTGATGTGTATCTCGTGTCTCAACCCGAGAGATGGTCCTATGTCTCATTCCGTGAGTTGTTCGATCTTCGAGAAGATCGACCCTTCTAGAGTCTCCTTCTTCCCTCCATGTCATGTTGACAGGATTTCTCAGAGCAGGACTTCAAGACAATAATGGTGTTCAAATCAACGTTCATTTGAAGTGCACCCTGGATCATGAAGATTATACTAGTTTGCGTTTTCCCTTCGTCTTACCCTACCCTTGAATCTCGGGTCGAGATTCTTGTTTAGTGGGGGTGAGTTGTCACATCCCTAGTTCTGGCCTGTCCTATGCCTGCTTCCATCTGAGCATCATGTTTAAATTTTTGAAACCTGAACTGAGGAATTTTGGAAGCCTCAAAAACTTAAATAAAAGAAGGGCAAAAACCCTAAAAATCTCATTCATTGCTCCAAAAATGCCTTTTTAAATGTTTGATAATTTTTGGTAAGGGTTCTGGTCCCAACCAAAATATTGAACATTTTTAAGGAATTATATTTGGGACTTTGGATTTAATTCATTAGCTATTTGAATTTGAATTATATTCATATAACTAGAATATAATTTCAAATACCCCTGAAATATTTTATAAGCTTTTGGAAAAGTCCATCTAGCAATATAAAATATTCAGAGGAGCTTTGGCATTGTTTGAATTATTATTTTTAATTCAAAACAGTGGCAAAAGAATTAAATAAAACAAAACAGAAGGAAAAAATAAAAAGAACAGAAGCCTACCTGGGCCACTTACCTGTAGCCGGCCCAGCTGGCCAGCTCCTCCCGCTGGCCCAGCCCACCGCCGCCTCCCTCCCCTGTCGCCTTCCTCCTCTGCCAGGAGGACGGGCACGCGCCCGGCGCGCGCGGCCACGCGCCCCGGCCACCTCCTCCCTGCCTGGCTGCCTCCTCCTCCCCTGGTCCCTCCCGCGATGCCACGCAGCCCCCGACCCCCTCTCACTTCTCCCTCACTCTCTGGACCCCCTCCTCCTCCTCTGTTCTCCCTCCCTCTCGTCACCGAACGCACCTGAGAGCGCCGCTCGCCGTAGCTATGACCACCGACCACCTCCCGTCCCGTGACCGTGCCCAGCAGCTCCGCAATCGAGCACCACATCCCCAAGCCGAAGGAAACGAGCCGGAGGGCTTTGCTTCGTCGCCAACGTCGTCGTCTTCATCCCCGGTGCCCGGAGATCGCCGCCGTAAATTCGCGTCGTCCAGAGCTTCCCCGACCTCGTCGTCGACTCTGCTAGTCCCTACGTGAGCTCCTCTCCATTTCCCCCCTGTTCCCTTCCTCTAGCGCGTCCTCTAGCACCGATTCCGCCATGGCCGAAGCTCACCTCCGCCGAGCTCGCCGCCGGCGTAGCTCCGGTGACCATTTGGTCACCCCGGCGAGCCCTGCGCGTTCGTAGTTTCCCATAGAGCATGCCTAGCGCAAAAACTAGCCCGCTTGCTCTCTGCAGCATCAAACCCGTGGTCGCCCGAACTCCGGCCGCCGCCGTCGTCGTAGTTGCCATCGCTTCGGGCCACCCCAGCTCCATTCGCCGCCACCGCTGGATGCGCACGAGTCCCAGCTCACCGTAGGACCCATCCGCGCCCTAAACCGTGCCCTGTGGGCGATTCCCGAGCCTCCGCCGCGTCTGGTCGTTGCCGGCGGCTAGACGCCGGTGGGTTAGGCCCTGTTGACCAGGGGTTTGACCCCCCCTGGGTCGATGATAGGTGGGGCCAGGCCCCCCTGATAACTAGTTTAGTTTATTTTAATTTAATTACCCCCCTGCTGACACTGACATGTGGGCCCTAGTGCCCTAATCTTTAATTAAACTAAACTAAACCCCCCCTGTTTAACCTGTGACGCTGACATATGGGTCCCACAGGTCAGTTTGACCTGGACGGCGCCCGTTGACCTGCTGACGTCACTATGAGGTCATGATGATGCAATAATTCCTTTCTGGAATTTAAATAAATCTTAAATGATTTAATAATTCCAGAAAATGCCTAAAACTTCAATAAATCATAGAAAATTAACCGTAACTCCAAATTAAATAAATTATATATGAAAAATTATCAGAAAAATTCAAGGAATCCATCTGTACCATTTTCATGCATGTTAGAACAACTTATAGCTGCTGTTTAGCACAAATCAATTAAATGGCATTTGAATAATCACATATGGAGTTTGAATTTGAATCTTGTATTCAAACCAACTTCATTTAATCTGTTGCTAGTTGCATTAGCTCAAAACACATTCATTTTGCCATGTCATGATCATGCATCATATTGTGCATTGCATTGATTGTGTTCCCTTTTGTGTTGCCGGTATCTGTTCCCTCTCGATAGACGTGATACCGATGATGTGATCGTTGACACTGATGAAGACTCAATGCTATCTTCAGAAGTGCCAGGCAAGCAAAACCCCCTTGTTCATTCCGATACAATCCCACTCTCTCGCTCCTGCTCTCTTTTACTGCATTAGGACAACACCGATTCAACTGTTACATGCTGCGGTAGTTGAACCCCTTTATCCTCTGCATGACCTGTCATTCCACAGTAATTAGATGAAACCCACTAGCATGAGTAGGAGTTGTTTGAGCCCTGTTGTGCCTACTCATTCATGCTTGTTTGTCATGCCTGCTACTGCTTAGAGTTGAGTCAGGTCTGATTCATCGGGGATGAATCAGAGGTGTGTGAACATGTCCTACTGTGTGTGAGCTAAGTGTGTGAACACGATTTGGTAAAGGTAGCGGTGAGAGGCCATGTAGGAGTACATGGTGGGTTGTCTCATTGCAGCCGTCCTCAGGAACTGAGTTCTGTGTTTGTGATCCATGATTCAGCTACTACCACGCATTGGGCCCGAAACCAATGGACCCTCTCGGCTTCTTAATCAACCTTGTCCTCTGTCCAGGAGTTGCAAGCAGTTTCTGGTGTTTGTAGTATGCTGGAGGCCGTGCGCAGCGCTGACCGTAGGGGTGGGCTGTGATGCGGTAGGCACGTGGCACGGTGTACCGGGCGCCCGTTTGGTGTCTCGGGAACCCTGTTCACATCGTTTGGGGCTGTGAGCGAAACTCCGGCCGGATCTCCTCATGGATGGAACCCGAATAGGCGATAAACCTGGACAAGAGACTTGAGTGATTAGGTAGGTCGTGGCCAACACCCACGTTGGGCTTCCGCTTGAAGGTTGCCGAGTACATGTCGTGTAAACGGCGGTAAGTGGTGAGAGCGTGTGTGAAGAAGTACACCCCTGCAGGGTTAATATGATCTATTCGAATAGCCGTGTCCGCGGAAAAGGACTTCTGGGTTGCTTATATCAGTTCATAGACAAGTGAAAGTGGATACTCTAAAATACGCAAGATAAGCGTGAGTGCTATGGATGGCGTTCTCGTAGGGAGACGGGAGCGGATCCATAGTGGTGTATTGATATGGTGAATATGTGGACTCGTGTGCGCCACCTCAAAAGAGTTACATTGCAGTCGTAGTTCAGGATAGCCACCGAGTCAAAGCTGGCTTGCTGCAGTTAAACCCCTCCATCCCCTTTGTTGATAATGATGCATATGTAGATAGTTCTGATGTAAGTCTTGCTGGGTACATTTGTACTCACGTTTGCCTATTTTATGTTTTTGCAGAGAGACTTCAGTCTCACTAGTATTTCCGCGTGGTCTTCGACGTTTAGCTTGTTACCTCAGCTACGATCTTGTGCCCTCGGCAGGATCTGATAGATAGTCAGGCTTCTCAGCCTTTTTCATTTATAGATGTCTGTACTCAGACATGATAGCTTCCGCGTGTGCTTTGATTTGTATGCTCTGATTGTTGGGTCATGAGACCCATGTTTGTAATATCTCGCTCCCCGGAGCCTATTGATTAAAATACTTGAGTTGTAGAGTCATGTTGTGATGCGATGTTGTATTTGCACATATCGAGCATATTGTGTGTATGTTATTGAAATGCTTGGTATGTGTGGGATCTGACCATCTAGTTGTTTATCTTTAGTAGCCTCTCTTACGGGGAAATGTCTCCTAGTGTTTCCACCGAGCCATGGTAGCTTGCTACTGCTCCGGAACACTTAGGCTGGCCGGCATGTGTCCTTCTTCGTTCCTGTGTCTGTCCCTTCGGGGAAATGTCACGCGATGAATACCGGAGTCCTGTTAGCCCGCTACAGCCCGGTTTACCGGAGTCCTGCTAGCCCAGTGCTACAGCCTGGATTCACTCGCTGATGACTGACACGTTCGATGCTGGGTCATGGATGCCTATCCCTGTAAGTCTGTGCCACTTTGGGTTTACGACTAGCCATGTCAGCCCGGGCTCCTTATCATATGGATGCTAGCGACACTGTCATATACGTGTGCCAAAAGGCGCAAATGGTCCCGGGCAAAGGTAAGGCGACACCCGTGGGAATACTGTGCGTGAGGCCGCAAAGTGATATGAGGTGTTACATGCTAGATCGATGTGGCATCGAGTCGGGGTCCTGACATGTAGCCCATGGAGCTCCTCCGCCACCCCCTGTAAGGATGTCACCCTCGGTCCAAGACGCATGGCCCCACGGCATGACCCACCATGCAGGGCGCCCGCCCGCGAAGAGGAAAGCTGCCGGGAGGTCCAGCAGCCACAAGAAGGTGATCCGGCGCTCCCTCCACCACTATGTCGAGACCGCGTGCCACCTGCAGTGGTGGCGCATGAGCACCAAGATTAGGCTCCACCTCCACGACGGGCTCTGGTGACCACACCGGGATGCCGCGCCTTCACCCCTGAGCTATGGAGCGTCGTCTGGCCGGGCAAGTTCAAGCCCGACCTGCCTCAACGCTACGACGGCACCCTTGACCCTGCGGAGTTCCTGCATCTCTTTGAGCTGAGCATCAAGGCGGCCAGCGGTGACAAAAAGGTCATGGCGAACTGGTTCCCCATGGCCCTCAAGGATGGCGCGCGCTTGTGGCTCCTAAATCTGTCCGCGGGATCAATCTCCTCCTGGGCCGAGCTGCGTGAGTGTTTCATCGCCAAGATCCAGGGCACTCGCGACCGTTCACCGGCCGCGGGTGACCTGTGGCGCATCAAGCAACAGCCAGGGGAGCCCCTGCAGAAGTACATCCAGCGCTTCAACAACATTTGCCTCAAGATCCCCAAGGTTTCGGACAAAGCCATCATCTCGGCGTTCTCCGATGGCGTCCGTGATGTCAAGATGAAGGAGGAGCTTGCCATCCACGAGGACCTGTGCACGGCCCCGGAGATGTTCAACATGGCAACCAAGTGCGCGATAGCTGAGGAAGGGCTTCTCTCCCTCCTCGAACTCCCATCGGCTGACCTAGAAGACAAGAAGGCCGATGCCAAGGACGTGAAATGCAAGGGGGCGACCGTACTCGTGGCTGAACCAAAGATGAAGCTGCTTCGACCACCTAGAGTCATCCAAGAGCAGCCGTCTATTATGCGTCTTCCACAACGTGCACAACCACATCACCAACGACTGTCTGGAGCTCAAGGCCATTCGCGATGGGCGCCTAGGTCGACGCCCCAAGCGCAACGATTGAGGCTACGTCCACAAAGGAGGTAAGAGTGGAGGACGTTGGGACGACTGCGGTCCCCGCCAGGAGTGGCGTGACCAGCAACGTGAGGATCGCTAGCAAGGCCACCCTCGCGAGGGCGCGTGGAGAGACCAGCCTCGAGTGGACCATTCTCAGGGCAATGCCGGCCTCCCTCTGCTGCCGCCACCACCAATAAGGAACGACGACCACCACTAGGACAAGGGGGTTGGGGGCTTCCAGGAGCCTTGTGCCATCGCCTGCATCTTGGGTGGTGCACATGTGAAAGTGCAACTATCCCCGAGTGGTTTTGGTAATTCCTAACAACATATAGCTCACTGAGCTAACACTATTCCAAGATTAATATTTCAGGAAAAGCTCAATGAATGGCATGGCATGGATGATGAAAGTGGATCCCTCAAAATTCTAAGGACAAAAAGTTTGGCTCAAGCTTCAAGATCAAGACTCTACATTTTATATTTTAGTGATCCAAGACCACATTGAGTCTATAGGAAAAGCCAATACTATCAAGGAGGGATGAGGTGTTGCTTAATGGCTTTCTTGCTCAAAGTGCTTAGTGATATGCTCCAAAACCCTCAACTACCTTCCCACATCCACATATGACCTAAACCAGAAGTCAAACTCGGCCCCACCAATTCCTTCTATCCGGCGCCACCGAGTTTCAAATGTCTTAGCCACTGCCACAAACCCTAGCAATTCGGTTTCACCGATAGGGATCTCGGTCTCACCGAGATGGGATTGTAATCTCTCTGTTTCCCTTCGTAACATTTCGGTCTTACCGAGATGAGCGATCGGTCCCACCGAGATTGCAATGTAAACTCTCTGTTTCCCTTTTGTAAGATTTCGGTCTCACCGAGATGAGCGAATCGGTCCCACCGAGTTTACCTGACCAACTCTCTGGTTAGCTTATTACCAAAATCGATCCCACCGAGTTTGTGTTATTGGTCACACCGAGATTACATTATGCCCTAACCCTAACCATATCGGTCCTATCGAGTTGCATCTCAGTCCCACCGAAAATCCTAACGGTCACTAGGTTTGCAAAATCGGTCCAACCGAGTTTAACCATTCGATCCCACCGAGTTTGGCAAATTGTGTGTAACGGTTAGATTCTGTGTGGAGATTATATATACCCCTCCACCCACTCTTCATTCGTGGAGAGAGCCATCAGAACATACCTACACTTGCAATACACATTTTCTGAGAGTGAACAACCTACACTTGTGTTGAGGTCAAGATATTCCATTCCAACCATATGAATCTTGATCTCTAGCCTTCCCAAGTTGCTTTCCAATCGAATCTTCTTTCCACCAAATCCAAATCATGTGTGAGAGAGAGAGAGTTCAGTGTTGGGGAGACTATCATTTGAAGCACAAGAGCAAGGAGTTCATCATCAACGCACCATTTGTTACTTCTTGGAGAGTGGTGTCTCCTAGATTGGCTAGGTGTCACTTGGGAGCCTCCGACAAGATTGTGGAGTTGAACCAAGGAGTTTGTAAGGGCAAGGAGATCGCCTACTTCGTGAAGATCTACCGCGAGTGAGGCAAGTCCTTCGTGGGCGACGGCCGTGATGGAATAGACAAGGTTGCTTCTTCGTGGAACGTTCATGGGTGGAGCCCTCCATGGACTCGCACAACCGTTACCCTCCGTGGGTTGAAGTCTCCATCAATGTGGATGTACGATAGCACCACCTATCGGAACCACGACAAAAACATCTGTGTCTCCAATTGCGTTTGAATCCTCCAAACCCTTCCCTTTACATTCTTGCAAGTTGCATGCTTTACTTTCCGTTGCTCATATACTCTTTTGCATGCTTGCTTGAATTGTGTGGAGATTGCTTGCCTTGTGCTAAGATAGCTAAAATCTGCCAAGAACTAAAATTGGGAAAAGGCTAGACTTTTATTTGGTCAACCCCCCTCTAGACATACTTTCGATCCTACAAGTGGTATTAGAGCTTTGGTCTCCATTTGCTTTCATTTTCATAGCTTTTGGTGGTCATAGCCTTGGTTTCACAACCTAGGAGAGTATGGCGTCTAGCGAGGGAAATTATCACTGTAGAGGTCCTTACTTTGATGGTACTAATTTTGCTAGTTGGAAGCATAAGATGAAAATGCATATTCTTGGACATAACCCCGCCGTTTGGGCTATTGTGTGTGTTGGCTTGCAAGGTGAATTCTTTGATGGGAAAGAACCAAGTCGTGAAGCTACCGCGGATGAGTTGAAGATGCTACAGTACAATGCTCAAGCTTGTGATATCCTCTTCAATGGATTGTGCCCCGAAGAATTCAACAAAATCAGCCGTCTTGAGAATGCAAAGGAAATTTGGGATACTTTGATTGACATGCATGAAGGTACCGACTCCGTCAAGGAATCCAAGTTCGATGTGCTTCAAAGTCAACTTGACAAGTTCAAAATGAAGGATGGTGAAGATGTCACTGAAATGTACTCTAGGGTTGCTCTTATCACAAATGAGATTGCCGGCTTAGGGAGTGAAGAGATGACGGATAGATTCATCATCAAGAAGATCCTAAGAGCCTTCGATGGAAAATATGATATTGTGTGCACATTGATCCAAATTATGCCCAATTACAAAGATCTCAAGCCAACGGAAGTCATCGGAAGAATTGTTGCTTATGAGATGTCACTCAAGGATAAAGAGGAACTTCACAACAAATCAAGTGGTGCTTACAAAGCCTCATGTGAAGCCCCCACATCATCGAGTGAGAAACAAACCTTCAATGAAGAATTGATCTTATGGTGAATAACTTCAACAAGTTCTACAAGAGTAGAAGCAAAGAGAGAAGCTCCAAATCAAGGTTCTACAATGACAAAAGATCTACTAGTCGAGAGCGAAACTGCTGCAATTGTGGAAGGCTCGGACACTATTCCAATGAGTGTACGGACCCCTACAAGAGAAGAGAAGATTCTCCCAAGAGAAGAAGTAGAAGAGAAGAATCACCATCTAGACAAAGAAGTAGAGATGATCGTTATGAACGAAGACCCTCACGGAGAAGCAAGGATTCGGAAAGAAAGGACAAGTCATCAATGAGCTACACAAAACGAAGACATCAAGCTCATGTTGGTGAATGGGTATCCGGCTCCGACTCCGACAACCACTCCGAGAGAAGCTATCACTTTAACTCCGAATATACTCAAGATGAAGGTGTTCCCGGTCTAGCACTTGTGACAACCAACTCCTACGACATATTTGACTCACCAAATGAAGGAGTTGGAACATGCTTCATGGCTAAAGTCCCAAAGGTATGACACCCCGAGTATGTTGATTTCAATAGTGATGAAGATGACTTGTTAGGTGATGATGATTTACTTGTTGACAACTCTAGTGATGAATACTATGATGAAACGTCAATTAATCATGCCAATCAAGATAAAACAAATGATAATGATAAGGAGAAGATTGAGTCTCTAACTAAAGAACTAAACACTCTTAAGTTAGCTCATGAAACTATCTTAGGAGATCATCGAGAACTTTTAAGGACTCATGAGAAATTGCGCTTTGAAAAGCTCAACCTTGAGCAAGAGCATGAGTTCTTAAAAGCAATCAATGATGATCTTCACAAGAAAAGTTCTTCTTACATTGCCAATCGTTTACTCTTATCCACTTACATGGCTCAAGTCAAGTCTAGTAACAAGAACAAGAAAGATTCTTCCTCTAGTATTAACAATAATCATGCTAAATCCAATATTGTTGCTTCTAGTAGTTCTCTTTATTCCACTAATGATTCTCTTAGCCAAGTTACACTTGAGCAAGAAAATAGCTTGTTGAAGGGAATTATAGAGAAAGGTGTTTACAAGAGCCTTGCTGGAAGTAAGCAATTCGAGGAAATTGTACGCAAGCAAGGAAGGCACCGGAAGAATCAAGGTGTTGGTTTTGAACGAAAGTTCAATGCCAATGGAGTTGAGTGGGAAGAATATCTATACCCCAAGACGAAGTTTGTTCCTCAACAAGAGAAGTATGACCCTACTTCTCTCCAAGGGATACAAGCTCAAGATGATCTTCCACCACAAGACCACAAGCAAAAAGGCAAGGACAAGCTTCCAGAGGAAATTGATGCATTTGAAGAAGCTCCTAAGGCCTTGGTCAAGTGGGTTCCCAAGACTACTTCAAGTTCAACTTCATCAAGTACAACTACAACACCGAGGATTCCCATCAAGATGGTGTGGATCCCGAAGAACAAGAACTAGAGAGTTCTTGAGGGTGACTCCGCCAACATACTTCACTCTTATCATCTTCGCAAGAACAAGTGCAATCAACTTCCACATCTTGCACTAGTTCAAGGAGTCACAAACCCTGTTGTTGGTAAGAGAAGGGACAAGGTAACCTAAAAGCTTTCATCGACATCATCTTGTGTGTGCATCACTCTGTCTATGGATATCCTTGTTTGTTCCTTGTGGGACTAACCCGTGTAGGTATTGAAAGTGCAACTCACTCCAATGGATAGCTCCAAATGATCTACATCAACATTGAGCATCCACATCTTCAACATCTACATGAAGTCATCATCGACAAAACCCAAGGTTAGTTCATCCCTCTTAGGGGGGATCTCACATCTAGGGGGAGCTTTACTCTAAGAATTGAGCTAAAGCAACTCTAATGGTGTGAACACAACAATTCTTTATGTAAAAGTGGTAACCCCACTTGTGCTTAAACGATGAGTATGACCTATGATCAAATGTTCTCATTTGACTCCTAAGTCAATATACTCATATATAGATGACCTAGTCATCGCAAATTGTTTGATAGATGCTAGAATTGGTTGTGCATGATTTGCCACATATTTCAATTGCCATTTTATTGTGTGAGCATGTTGATTGCATATTTTACTCATTCGAGGACATCCACTTGTTGTTTTGATTGATTGGTTTATTTTCTTCTGCCAAGTGGATGGACAAGAATGCCTAAGAACGCTCTCTAGCTATCTATGCTTTTCTCGTCTCAAACTCTGTTCATGCTACACCACAAAATTTGATCAAGTCTGATTCGAACCACTCTGTGTGAGGAGCACTCGGAGTCCCCGATTCGTCATAGACTTAAACTTCCAAAACTTCTTTGTGTGTTTCGGTCTGACCGATTCCTCCATTTCGGTCATAGAGAGATCACTAAGTCGATCTAGGTTTTCAATCTTGGTGCAACCGATTTGAACTTTTCGGTCACACCGAGTTGCTGTAACTGACAATAGTTATGCATCTCGGTGCCACCGAGTTGTTCCACTCGGTCACACCGACAAGGTCGGGCTATATATACTCATGGGCAAAATTTTGGAAATTTCTCCAAAACCCCTTCGCTCGCACATAGCTCGCTCTGCCTCCAGGGTCTCCGGATCGTCTTCCTCGTCGCCAGCCACCTCCTGTCGCTGGTCTCCGCCGCCGTCAACGGAATTGTTCCCCACCGTTGCCGCCGTAGCGAGTTCACCGCCGAACTAGGGTATGGACTCGATCACAGTGCTATCCCCATCCGATTCCTAGCACATTGTGTTCATTATGATTCTTACCATGATTGAAATGCTTCTATCCAGTCAAAACACTCCGTAGATTAGAGTTGAATCAAAAATTTAGGGTTAGGTTTCCGCCGAAACCATCTCGGACCCACCGGGTTGTAGAACTCGGTTCCACCGATTCGGCCAAGGCCATTACACATGTGGTTCTCGGTCTGACCAAGAATTGCAAATCGGTGTGACCGAGTTCAGGACTTTGTGAAATCCTAGCAGTTTCGGTGCCACCGAACTGTGACTCGGTCTGACCGAGTTCACTAGTTTAGGTTCCAACAGCTGATTCGGTATCACCAAGTTTGCAAATCGGTTGATCCGAAATGCTTTCTATGGAAAACTAAAACTAAGTTTTTGACTCATTCTTTTGCAAAAATCTCTCTATTTTGGGATGCTCGTCCACTCTATCTCATATATATCTATTCACAGGGTCTGCTGTCAGTGTTTGCAACATGTCTGACCAGAGTGACAGCCAGAACAGGTCAGAGAAGTAGGTTCACCTGATTGAGGGCACTAGTCCCTCTAGCAGTTCAGGTGATGGTAGCAGGAGCACCCCAAGCAATTTGCCAAAGGCTGCCACTAGAGCAAGCAAGAAGAAAAATTCAGAGTCTGAGGATGAAGACTATGTGGCCACTAAGGATGAGGCCACATCAAAGAAGAAAGTGGTTAAGAAGGAGTACCACTCAGCTGCAGTTAAGCTAGGGATGAAGATCAAAAGGCCAGCAGGAAGACAACCAATGTCTAAGGCCAGAGCATCCTCTCAAGCATCTTTGGAATCTCAACCCAAAGAGCCTGCTGCAGAAGGAAAGAAAAGGAAGGAAATGGTCAAGAAGACCATGGCCAGAGTGATTGGAAAGGCTTCCATGATGGAAGAAGAAGAGGAAGAAGAGGTTGCTGCACTAGCACCCAAGGCACAGAAGCTTATGGGTGATGCTATCAGGACATGGGCTGCATCATCAAAGCCCAAAGAAGCACCCAAAGCTGCCTCCAAGCCCAAGACTACACCAAAGAGAAATACCAGAAACATACCAGCTGCTAAGAAGAACCAGGCCCTAGTGCCTGAGACTGTTGCTAAAGAAGAAGATGAAGAGCATGTTCTGAGAAAATTAAAGCCAAAAATTCCAGACCACAATGATGCTCATCCTGTGGCTGAGAACATGAAGATCAGGAGAGACTCATGACTGAGGAAATGGATAGAGACAGACCCATATGCTACAAGGAGAAGGACTGCTGTTGATTACAGGTTCCACACAAAGGAACAGCATGATTTCTATGAGACAATTTTGTTGGACAAGAAGCCTATAGTGTGTGATATGATGTGGGTCAACTGGACCTACATGAAGGAAAATGAGGAACACTATCCTGGTGTGTTTGACGCTTCCGTGCTTGTGGAGTTGCAGACTTTGTTGGGCAGAAGCTCACAAACTGGAATGAGGAGCTCATAATGCAATTCTACTCCACAACACACTTCTATCCAGATGGCAGGATAGTATGGATGTCTGAAGGTACAAGGTACCAATCAACTATTGAGGAATGGGCCAATCTGATCAATGCCCCAAAGGAAAGTGAAGATGACTTGGATGTTTATGCCAAGAAAAAGATGGATCACAATTCTATATCACAGATGTACAAGGAGATTCCTGAAGATGCCCTTGAAACTTTCAAGTTTGGGTCAGTCCATTTTCTTTTGTCAGGACTGCCAACGATCAACTGGATCCTAAGGCACACTCTTTTTCCCAAGTCAGGTGACCACAACATGACCAGAGGGCATGCAATTAACTTGCTACATATATTTGATGTGCCATAGAATTTCAAGGTCATGAGCCTTATAGTTGAGACTATCAAGAGGACAGGAGCTGACCAGAAAAGAAGTTGTGGATATGCCCCACAGATCTAGGAGTTGATAAACTCAAAGATGGGCACAGGCACATACTTGTTGGATAAGGAACACTTGCCTATCTATCCTGACTTCGAGGACAACCAAGTTGTGATGAATGAGGATGAACCCTCCTCAGTGCAAGCACAAGCAAAGAAGGAGAAGGCAAAGAGAGAGAAGGCTGCCAAGATGCCAACTCAAGAGGAGGCATCTGAGTACTTTTTGAAAAGCAAGAAGGACCAGCTTGGTTAGTTGATAGCATCATCTCTGAGGATTGAGAAGGGGTTGGCCACCCTAACTCAAAACCAGGAGAGCCTGGAAAGAATCATGGAACAAAAATTCTATCATTTAGATGTCAAAGTAACTGAGATTCAGTCTGTTGTGGAGCAGCTATAGGATGACATGCAGGAGAGGAAGGGCAAGACAACCACTGATGCATTTGCCAGAGTGCCTCAAGCTCAGAGATCTGCTGCAGTGCCTGTACCAGACACTAGAGCCACTTCATCTGCAACTGCTACAGCTTCAGTGCCACCAGCTCTAGCACCTAGCCCATCAGCCCTGTCTACTTCGACTGAAGCCTTCGTACTTGGAGTTCTCTGGAAACCACCACCTGAAGACCAAGCCTGAGACACGTTCTAGTGCTATGCATAGATCATAGGCTTCGAGAGAGAGCGTTGCTTTTTATTCTCTCTTGCGTTGGTGGTTGAACTTTGTTTGCTTTTGATTGCTTGAGATACTATGCTATTATCTGTGAGACATTGATGATCATGTGGTTGATCATAAGCTACACTTATGCTTGTTGGATGATATTATCTTACTTATCCTTATATGATCATTCACTTTGCTTGGTGATGAGTGCATGTATTTAATTCTTATCATTTTGAGCGCTCCACCAAGATGTATGTGACATGGAAGAGTAACCCAAGATCCTAACTCATTGTGCATTTGCAGTCCAAAGCAAATCTTAAGATATGCACAAATTTAGGGGGAGCTCTTGCTTTTCACATACTTCTCAAAGCGACAATATCTTTCACTCTTATTATTATTTGTCGAAGCTTTGATCTATATGTTGTCATCAATTACCAAAAAGGGGGAGATTGAAAGTGCAACTAACCCCGGGTGGTTTTGGTAATTCCTAACAACATATAGCTCATTGAGCTAACATTATTCCAAGATTAATATTTTAGGAAAAGCTCAATGAATGGCATGGCATGGATGAGGAAAGTGGATCCCTCAAGATTCTAAGGACAAAAAGTTTGGCTCAAGCTTCAAGATCAAGACTCTACATTTTATATTTTAGTGATCCAAGACCACATTGAGTCTATAGAAAAAGCCAATACTATCAAGGAGGGATGATGTGTTGCTTAATGGCTTGCTTGCTCAAAGTGCTTAGTGATATGCTCCAAAACCCTCAACTACCTTCCCACATCCACATATGACCTAAACCAAAAGTCCAACTCGGCCCCACCGATTCCTTCTATCCGGCACCACCGAGTTTCAAATGTCATAGCCACTGCCACAAACCCTAGCAATTCGGTTTCACCGATAGGGATCTCGGCCTCACCGAGATGGGATTGTAATCTCTCTATTTCCCTTCATAACATTTCGGTCTTACCGAGATGAGCGATCGGTCCCACCGAGATTGCAATGTAAACTCTCTGTTTCCCTTTTGTAACATTTCAGTCTCACTGAGATGAGCGAATCGGTCCCACCGAGTTTACCTGACCAACTCTATGGATAGCTTATTACCAAAATTGGTCCCACCGAGTTTGTGTAATCAGTCACACCGAGATTACATTATGGCCTAACCCTAACCATATCGGTCCTACCGAGTTGCATCTCAGTCCCACCGAAAATCCTAACGGTCACTAGGTTTGCTGAATCGGTCCGACCGAGTTTAACCATTTGGTCCCACAAAGTTTGGCAAATTGTGTGTAATGGTTAGATTATGTGTGGAGACTATATATACCCCTCCACCCACTCTTCATTCGTGGAGAGAGCCATCAGAACATACCTACACTTCCAATACACATTTTCTGAGAGAGAACCACCTACACTTGTGTTGAGGTCAAGATATTCCATTCCAACCATATGAATCTTGATCTCTAGCCTTCCCAAGTTGCTTTGCACTCAAATCTTCTTTCCACCAAATCCAAATCTTGTGAGAGAGAGAGAGTTGAGTGTTGGTGAGACTATCATTTGAAGCACAAGAGCAAGCAGTTCATCATCAACACACCATTTGTTACTTCTTGGAGAGTGGTGTCTCCTAGATTGGCTAGGTGTCACTTGGGAGCCTCCGACAAGATTATGGAGTTGAACCAAGGAGCTTGTAAGGGCAAGGAGATCGCCTACTTCGTGAAGATCTACCGCTAGTGAGGCAAGTCCTTCGTGGGCGACGGCCGTGATGGAATAGACAAGGTTGCTTCTTCGTGGACCCTTCGTGGGTGGAGCCCTTCGTGGACTCGTGCAACCGTTACCCTCCGTGGGTTGAAGTCTCCATCAACGTGGATGTATGATAGCACCACCTATCGGAACCACGACAAAAACATCCGTGTCTCCAATTGTGTATGAATCCTCCAAACCCTTCCCCTTACATTCTTACAAGTTGCATGCTTTACTTTCCGCTGCTCATATACTCTTTTGCATGCTTGCTTGAATTGTGTGGAGATTGCTTGACTTGTGCTAAGATAGCTAAAATCTGCCAAGTACTAAAATTGGGAAAAGGCTAGACTTTTATTTGGTCAAGTAGTCTAATCACCCCCCCCTCTAGACATACTTTCGATCCTACAACAGGGCCCAGCCTCCTAGCGCATCTTCAAACAGTTTGATCATGAGGTGAACGCGGCCCTCACCAGGCTCGAGGCCACGCGCCCGCTCAGGTGGTCCAAGTGCACTATCACCTTCAGCTTGTCCGACCAGCTCAAGTGCATGGCGACGGCTGGCGCTCTCCTGATGCCTTGTTCGCCCGTTATCAGCAATGTCCTTGTCAGCAAGACCCTCATCAATGGTGGCGCGGGGCTCAACGTTCTTTCCATCGAGACGTTCGACCAGCTCCAAGTGCCATACGATCAGCTGCAGCCCACCAAGCCCTTCTCAGGAGTGACTGACGGCTTCACCACTCTGATAGGGCAGGTCCGCCTCCCTGTCACCTTCGGCCAACGCAATAACTATCGCACCGAGCTCATCGACTTTGACGTCGCCCACATCCGCCTTCCATAAAATGCCATCCTAGGGTATCCAGCCCTGCCCAAGTTCATGGCGGTGTTCCACCATGGATACAACGTCCTCAAGATGCCGGGGAACCTCGGCGTCATCGCGATCGCCTGTGAGGAGAAGGATGTTGCATGCTCTCTCGAGCGTGCGTACCAGGCTACAGTAGTTGAAGACCCAGAGAATGAAGGCACTATCTACCCTCATGAGGCTGTCCCAAAGAAGAAGAAGAAGAAGCTGCTTCGCCAAGAGCCTCATGAGAGAAAAGTCTCCAATGGCACCACCTCAGGACCTACGCCCACAAAGGGGCGCCTCCCTCCCTCGCATAGGAAGGCCCGCCCGGCGCCCTCCTCTGGCTGGGCTCGGGGGCTCTCTTTTGGAGGGCATCTGACTTAGCCAATGTCACGAGGGAGGCGCTCGGGCACCACATGGAGGCATGCTTCATCGCACGCTTCCCTCACAAGGGCACTGGGCACGGAGTGCCGGGAGCTCAGGAATCCATCACCAAGGAGACTGAAGAGCTTAAGGAAGTGAGATCCATGAGCGGCGACCATTGCCCACTGCTTGGCATGGCTCCTTGTCCTCGCGAGCACAACGAGATGCACGTCTGTGTCAACATCCCACGGCTCAACAGGGCCGCATCCTAGGAGCGCTTCTGGCCATCGCACGTTGGTCGGTGTGAGGGCCCCCTCACAGCTGCGTTCGCATGAACTTTGGCCTGCCGAGCGTGGCTTTTACCTTCCAGCGTCGCCTGCAGAGCGTGGTGGTGGCTCGGGAGGTCAGGCACCATGCGGTCCTGGCGGAGATGGCGACAGTTCTTCACGAGCCTCCCGGGCCTCTGGAGCGTCCCAAGGATCAGGACCCAGGCGGCTCGTGAGGAGCGACTTCTTCGGCACGTATCTTCAGCTACTCCAAAATCTCTTCAACAATGGAGCCAAGTGACATTTTCGAGTTTACTCAGTTGGGGGCGCCCCGCGGGCCGCATTATCCCTAGGCCGGATGGGCCTGTCCCTGGGACATGTATCTTCTTGCATCTTCAAGTTGTTCTGTTGGGGGTGCCGCTCGGGCTGCATTATCCCCTGTCCTTGTGGGTTTTTCTGTCGTTCTTGCATTTATGTGAACTAGCTGACTTATGATTATCACTTGCTCACCTGATTGTTTATTACCCTTCACGGCCTCCCGCATTGCTGACCAGCCTCCTACTCATCCCGCAACGGGTGATACACATGCTGGCACGATGCTTGTGCTCGGGTCCGTCCCTGCAACGCTGGTAAGTCTGAGAGATCGAGCTCTGGCTCGCGGCCCACCCGCGCACGTCACCTCACGAGGTCGTCAGTGCCCTCATCTCCTTGAGGAAGGATCAGCAGCAGGATAGCAAATGCGATTATGGGTTATATTCTCCCCCCGGACTAACTCGCAGGATTCTACAGAGCTTATCTACGGGTGGGCCCCACCGGCTGTCCCCTCTCCGCGTGGTTCGCTTGCGCGTTAAAGGGGGGTGTAACTTCCTGAATGTAACATTCCATAGTTGTAACTTCAACTCTTGCGATTTCCGGCAATGCTATATGTTATATCCTCCGTGGTTGGGTTTTGTCCACCTTTTGCATTTTGTTCATGTCATGCATTTCATCTCATGTCATCATGTACATCTCATTTGCATTCTTGTTTGTCTCTTGCATCGGGCCATTTCCCCATTGTCCCTTTCGGGCTCCGACACTCACTCATGAACCCGTTGCACCTCTCAGATCTAATTTCTTGAGCGGGAGAAAAACTTTCTTGGAATGGGCCGAGATTTGTCGAGTGGCCTTGGTACATCACCTGTAAGTCACCTCTCAAATTTCGTTCCATTTGGACGTCGTTTGATGCCCCAACGGCTAATCGTGTAACCGCTGAAACCCCTCTATCCTTGCAGCCCAACACCCATCCACAATAGCCCACTAGCCCATCTAAATCCCCTCAATGCTCTCCATCGTTGCATCACAATCGTGTGGGCGAAAACCGCACCTCAATAGCCCTACCCTAGCTTCTAGAATCTATAAATAGCCCCCCCCTCCGAAATTCACGGCAAACCCTAGCCATTCCCCTCCCCCGCGCCGCCGGACACGTCCGGTGACGGCCGGACGCATCCAACCGCCGCCCTAGACCACTCTGCTCCCGCCACATGTCGCCACCGCCTCCCACCGCTGCGCGGGCCCATGAGCCCGAGGCCGGCTCGCCTAGGCCAGAGCGCCTCCGCCGCCGCCGCGCGCACGCCCGCCTCCCCGTGCCGCCACCGGCCTCGCCTCCGCCGCCCTCTGCCGCTCACTGCCTCCCCGCGCCGCCCGGCTCCACCCACCACGCCGCCGCACGCTGGCGACGCCCCGCCACCACAGCGCGCTGCCCGAAGCCGCCCGCCTCCACCGCGCTTCGCCGCCGCCTCATCTCGGCTGGGCGCTCCACCGTGCCGCCGCCTCCCATCGTTGCGCCATCGCTGGAGGCCACCGGAGCCCTCGCCGGAGCTCGCCATCGTCAGATCCACCGGGGGGTGGATGATACGTCCCTTTTGCATCATGCTTTTATATCGATATTTATTGCATTATGGGCTGTTATTACCCATTATGTCACAATACTTATGCCTATTCTCTCTTATTTTACAAGGTTTACATAAAGAGGGAGAATGCCGGTAGCTGGGATTCTGGGCTAGAAAAGGAGCAAATAATAGAGACCTGTTCTGCACAGCTCCAAAATTACTGAAACTTCATGGAAGATGTTTTCAGAATATATAAAAAATGCTGAGCGCAAGAAGTTCACCAGGGGGGCCACCCCCTGCCCACGAGGGTGGGGGGCGCGCCCTACCCCCCTGGGTGCGCCCCCTGGTGGCCCTTCGATGGCCATCTTCTACTATATGGAGTCTTTCGATGAGGAAAAAATCATAAGCCGTCTTTCCGGACGAGACTCCGCCGCCAGGAGGCGGAACCTTGGCGGAACCAATCTAGGGCTCTGGCGGAGCTGTTATGCCGGGGAAACTTCACTCCGAGAGGGGGAAATCATCGCCATCATCATCACCAACGCTCCTCTCATCGGGAGATGGCAATCTCCATCAATATCTTCACCAGCACCATCTCCTCTCCAAACCCTAGTTCATCTCCTGTATCCAATTCTTGTCTCCAAGTCTCGGATTGGTACCTATGGGTTGCTAGTAGTATTAATTACTCCTTGTAGTTGATGCTAGTTGGTTTGATTGGTGGAAGATCTTATGTTCAGATCCTATATGCATATTAATACCCCTCTTATTATGAACATGAATATGCTTTCTGAGTAGTTACGTTTGTTCCTGAGGACATGGGAGAAGTCTTGCTATTAGTAGTCATGTGAATTATGTATTCGTTCGATATTTTGATGAGATGTATGTTGTCTCCCCTCTAGTGGTGTTATGTGAACGTCGACTACATGACACTTCACCATTATTTGGGCCCAGAGGAAGGCATTGGGAAGTAATAAGGAGATGATGGGTTGCTAGAGTGACAGAAGCTTAAACCCTAGTTTATGCGTTGCTTCGTAAGGGCCTGATTTGGATGCATATGTTTCATGTTATGGTTAGGTTTACCTTAATACTTTTTTCGTAGTTTCGGATGCTTGAAATAGAGGTTAATCATAAGTGGGATGCTTGTCCAAGTAAGGACAACACCCAAGAACCGGTCCACCCACATATCAAATTATCAAAGTACCAAACGCGAATCATATGAACGTGATGAAAACTAGCTTGATGATATTCCCATGTGTCCTTGGGAGCGCTTTACATCATAAGAGTTTGTCCAGGCTTGTCCTTTGCTACAAAAAGGATTGGGCCACCTTACTGCACTTTATTTACTTTTGTTACTTGTTATTCGTTACAAATTATCCTATCACAAAACTATCTGTTACCTATTATTTCTGTGCTTGTAGAGAATACCTTGCTGAAAACTGCTTATCATTTCCTTCTGCTCCTCGTTGGGTTCGACACTCTTACTTATCGAAAGGACTATGATAGATCCCCTATACTTGTGGGTCATCAAGACTATTTTCTGGCGCCATTGCCGGGGAGTGAAGCGCCTTTGGTAGGTCGAAATTGGTAAGGAAAAATTTATATAGTGTGCTGAAATTTACTGTCACTTGTTACTTTGGAAAGTAATCCTCTGAGGGGCTTGTTCGGGGTATCTTCACCCCGACCTGTAGAGCAAAGAGTTGCTCCTCAACCTACTGAAAATGAAAATGTCTGCTTTGAAATTCTTTCGGGTATGATAGAAAAACTGCTAGCTAATCCTTTTGCAGGAGATGGAACAACGCATCCTGATGAGCACTTAATATATGTGGATGAAGTTTTTGGATTATTTAAGCTTGCATGTGTACCCAGAGTGTTATTAAGAAGAAGGTATTCCCTTTATCTTTGAAGGAAGATGCATTGACATGGTATAGGCTATGTGATGATACGGGGACATGGAACTACAAACGATTGAAATTGCAATTTCATCAGAAGTTTTATCCTATGCATCTTGTTCATCGTGATCGCAATTATATATATAATTTTTGGCCTCGCGAAGGAGAAAGCATCGCTCAAGCTTGGGGGAGGCTTAAATCATGATCTCTCAAGAGAAATGATTATTCAAAATTTATATGCTTGTCTTTCTGATAACAATCGCACCATGCTAGATACTTCTTGTGCTGGCTCTTTTATGACGAAGACTATTGAATTCAAATGGGATTTATTGGAAAGAATTAAACGCAACTATAAAGATTGGGACCTCGACGAAGGTAAGGAGTCAGGTATGACACCTAAGTTTGATTGTGTTAAATCTTTTATGGATACCGATGTTTTCCGTAAATTTAGCACTAAATATGGACTTGACTCTGAGATAGTAGCTTCTTTCTGTGAATCTTTTGCTACTCATGTTGATCTCCCTAGGGAGAAGTGGTTTACATATCATCCTCCCATAGAGGTAAAAGTAGCTGCACCTATTAAAGTTGAAGAAAAGACTATCACTTATAATGATCCTATTGTTCCTACTTCTTATGTTGAGAAACCACCTTTCCCTGTTAGGATAAAAGATCATGCTAAAGCTTGAACTGTGGTTCATAAAAGCAATATTAGAACCTATACACCCCCTGAGCAAGTTAAAGTTTAACCTAATATTGCTATTGTTAAAGATCTCTTGTCTGATAATATTAATGGGCATGTTATTTATTTCTGTGATGAAACTGTTAGAATTCCTAAACCTTGTGCTAAAGATAAACCTAGACCTTTGGTAGCCATGCCTATTATTTCTGTTAAAATAGGAGATCATTGTTAACATGTCTTATGTGATATGGGTGCTAGTGCTAGTGCAATACCTTTTGACTTATACAAAGAAATTATGCATGACATTGCACCCGCTGAGTTAGAAGATATTGATGTCACAATTAAACTTTCCAATAGAGATACAATTTCACCAATGGGCATTGTTAGAGATGTTGAAGTCTTGTGTGGGAAAACTAAATATCCTGCTAATAGCTTTCTTGTTCTTGGCTCCCCACAAGATAGCTTTTGTCCCATTATTTTTGGTAGACCCTTCTTCAACACAGCTAATGCTAAGATAAATTGCAAAAAGGATGTTGTTACTATTGGTTTAGGTGATATGTCTCATGAATTTAATTTCTCTAAATTTTGTAGACAACACCGTGAAGAGGAATTTCCTAGTAAAGATGGAATTATTGGTCTAGCTTCTATTGTCGTACCTCCTAGTGATCCTTTAGAACAATATTTGCTAGACCATGATAATGATGAAAATGGTTTATGAATGAAAGAAGGGAAATAGATGAATTATTCTTTAAACAGGAACCCATCCTGAAACACAATTTGCCTGTTGAAATCCTAGGGGATCCTCCTCCACCCAAGGGTGATCCCGTGTTTGAGCTTAAACCGTTACCTGATACTCTTAAATATGCTTATCTTGATGAGAAAAAATATATCCTGTTATTATTAGTGCTAACCTTTTAGAGCATTAAGAAGAGAGATTATTGAAAACTCTGTAGAAGCACCGTGCTGCTATTGGATATACTCTTGATGATCTTAAGGGCATCAGTCCCACTCTGTGTCAACACAAAATTAATTTGGAGGAAGATAGCAAACCAGTTCGTGATCATCAATGACGGCTGAATCCTAAGATGAAGGAAGTGGTAAGAAAGGAAATACTAAAGCTTCTTGAGGCAGGTATAATTTATCCAGATGATGATAGTCAGTGGGTAAGTCCTGTCCATTGTGTCCCTAAGAAGGGAGGTATTACTGTCGTTCCTAATGATAAAGACGAGTTGATCCCGCAAAGAATTATTACAGGTTATAGGATGGTAATTGATTTTCGCAAATTAAATAAATCTACTAAAAAGATCATTATCCCTTACCTTTTATCGATCAAATGCTAGAAAGATTATCCAAACATACAAATTTTTGCTTTGTAGATGGTTATTCTGGTTTCTCTCAAATACCTGTGTTAGCCAATGATCAATCAAAGACTACTTTTACTTGCCCTTTTGGTACTTTTTCTTATAGACGTATGCCTTTTGGTTTATGTAATGCACCTGCTACCTTTCAAAGATGCATGATGGCTATATTCTCTGACTTTTGTGAAAAGATTTGTGAGGTTTTCATGGACGATTTATCCGTCGATGGATCCTCTTTTGATGGTTGCTTAAGCAACCTTGACCGAGTTTTGCAGAGATGTGAATAAACTAATCTTGTCTTGAATTGGGAAAAGTGCCACTTTATGGTTAATGAAGGTATTGTCTTGGGGCATAAAGTTTCTGAAAGAGGTATTGAGGTTGATAAATCCAAGGTTGATGCTATTGAAAAGATGCCATGTCCCAAGGACATCAGAGGTATAAGAAGTTTCCTTGGTCATGCCGGTTTTTATAGGAGGTTCATTAAGGACTTCTCAAAAATTTCTCGGCCTCTGACTAATTTATTACAAAAAGATATACCCTTTGTTTTTGATGATGATTGTGTAGAAGCATTTGAAATACTTAAGAAAGCATTGATCTCTTCACCGATTGTTCAGCCACCTGATTGGAATTTACCTTTTGAAATTATGTGTGATGCTAGTGATTATGCTATAGGTGCTGTTTTAGGGAAAAGAGTTGATAAGAAATTAAATGTTATTAAATATGCTAGTAAACCTCTAGATAATGATCAGAGAAATTATGCTACTACTGAAAAAGAATTCTTAGCAGTCGTATTTGCTTGTGATAAGTTTAGACCTTATATTGTTGATTCTAAAGTAACTATTCACACTGATCATGCTGCTATTAAATATCTTATGGAAAAGAAAGATGCTAAACCTAGACTTATTAGATGGGTTCTCTTGCTACAAGAATTTGATTTGCATATCATTGATAGAAAGGGAGCTGAGAACCCCATTGCAGACAACTTGTCTAGGTTAGAAAATGCTCTTGATGACCCACTACCTATTGATGATAGCTTTCCTGGTGAACAATTAATTGTCATAAATGCTTCTCATACTGCTCCATGGTATGCTGATTATGCTAATTACATTGTTGCTAAATTTATACCACCTATCTTTACATACCAGCAAAAGAAAAAGTTCTTCTATGATTTAAGACATTACTTCTGGGATGACCCATATCTTTATAAAGAAGGAGTAGATGGTGTTATTAGACATTGTGTACCTGAGCATGAACAGTAACAGATCCTACGCAAGTGTCACTCCGAGGCTTATGGAGGACACCATGCTGGAGATAGAACTGCACATAAGGTATCGCAATCCGGTTTTTATTGGCCTACTCTATTCAAGGATGCCTGTAAGTTTGTCTTATCTTATGATGAATGTCAAAGAATTGGCATATTAGTAGACATCAAGAAATGCCTATGAATTATTCACTTGTTATTGAACCATTTGATGTTTGGGGCTTTGATTATATGGGACCTTTTCCTGCCTCTAATGGATATACACATATTTTAGTTGTTGTTGATTACATTACTAAGTGGGTAGAAGCTATTCCAACTAGTAGTGCTGATCATAACACCTCTATTAAGATGCTTAAAGAAGTTATTTTTCCAAGGTTTGGAGTCCCTAGATATTTCATGACTGATGATGGTTCACATTTTATTCCTGGTGCTTTCCGTAAGATGCTTGCTAAATATGATGTTAATCATAGAATTGCATCTCCTTATCACCCACAGTCTAGTGGTCAATTAGAATTGAGTAATAGAGAGCTCAAATTAATTTTGCAAAAGACTATTAATAGATCTAGAAAGAATTGGTCCAAGAAACTTGGTGATGCATTATGGTCCTATAGAACTGCATATAAAAATCCCATGGGTATGTCTCTGTATAAAATGGTTTATGGAAAAGCATGTTACTTACCTCTAGAACTAGAACATAAGGCATATTGGGCTATTAAAGAGCTAAAATATGATTTCAAACTTGCCAGTGAGAAAAGGTAATTTGATATTAGCTCACTTGATGAATGGAGAACCCAAGCCTATGATAATGCCAAATTATTTAAAGAAAAAGTTAAAAGATGGCATGACAAAAGGATACAAAAGCGGGAGTTTAATGTAGGTGATTATGTATTTGCTATACAACTCTTGTTTAAGATTTTTTGCAGGAAAACTCCTCTCTAAATGGGAAGGTACTTACGTTGTCAAGGAGGTCTATCGTTCTGGTGCCATAAAAATCAACAACTTCGAAGGCACAAATCCGAAGTTGGTGAACGGTCAAAGAATTAAACATTATATCTTAGGTAATCCTATAAATGTTGAAACCAATGTTATTGAAACCGTAACCCCGGAGGAATACATAAGGTACACTTTTTGGAACGCTTCAGACTCCGAAAAGGAATAGGTATGTGGTACGGTAAGTAAACCGACTCCAAAACAGTTCTAATGGCAATTTTCTTCCGTTTTGGAATATTTAGAAAAATAGAAAAATAAGAAGCTGTCCGGGAAGGACACGAGGCCTCCACGAGGGTGGAGGGCGCGCCCTATCTCCCTGGGCGTGCCCCCTACCTCGTGGGCACCTTGTGTGCTCTCCGGACTCTGTTTTCATACACGACACGTATTTTGTTGGGTAAAAGTTCATTATATAATCTCCCGGAGGATTTGACTCCCGTATCATGCAATTATCCTCTGTTTGTGTTTTGAGCTGTTGTTGCTGCAGATTAGAGCAGGATGTCTTCGCAAGAGTTAATCAGGGAGAGCCGGGTGTCGCATCCGGCACCTAAATCAATGACAAACAACAATGTTGACCACTTTGGGCCAGCAATGGAGGAAGAGATGGAGGCTGATTTGAAGGGAATAGATGCCATGGAGGAGGATCAAGAAGTCACTTCTCGCTTCCGAGCTGGATTCACAATGGGGGAACTACAGGGCTCGGCTATTCCAAACACAGTTATCCAATCCAATGTTAGATTTCTTTCTTATGAGGATGTGAAAAAGAGTGTCACTGGTTCTCCCGCAGCTATGCAGCAACCTTGGGTGCAGGGAGCTTTGGCTGTTACAGGAAAGCTTGGAAAGGAAATAATGGACCTCAAGTAGCAAGTCAATAATCTCGAGGAGGAAAATCGTATCCTGAGGGGCATCATCGCCAAGAATATCACATCACCATCCCCGAAGAGAGAGACATAATCACATGGGTATGGGCACTCCCCTTGGCAACTCCCAAGCTTGGAGGAGTGCCCCGGTATCGTATCACCATCAATTTTATCTTTACCGCTTTTCTTAATTCGATCCTTTTGGTAATATCTTGATCTAGTAGAATAAAGTTTTAGTATCATCTAGTTGTGAGTTTTGCTTTATGACCCTTCTATGTAATCGAGTCCATGAGCTATATATAGTAAAGATTAGTGTTGATTCAAGGGCTTGATTATTTTTCCATGATCTTGAGTGAATAAAAGAAAAGAGAAAGAATAAAAAGAAACAAAGAGATCATATGGATCTTACGGGGAGTAATGAGCTCACATATAAAAAGCATGATGAATAGAAGCTGTTGAGAGTTGACAAACATAGTTTTGGTCATCGTTGCAATCAATAGGAAGTAATAAAGAAAGAGAGGTCTTCACATATAAATATACTATCTTGGACATCTTTTATGATTGTGAGCACTCATTAAAATATGACATGCTAAAGAGTTGACGTTGGACAAGGAAGACAACGTAATGGGTTATGTTTTCATACATCTGAGATAAATTATATTGTCATGGATCATACCACATGATTGAGCTTGCCTTTCCCCCTCATGCTAGCCAAATTCTTTGCACCAAGTAGAGATACTACTTGTGCTTCCAAATACCCTTAAACCAGTTTTGCCATAAGAGTCCACCATACCTACCTATGGATTGAGTAAGATCCTCCAAGTAAGTTGTCATCTGTGCAAGCAATAAAAATTGCTCTCTAAATATGTATGACTTATTAGTGTGGGAGAAAATAAGCTTTATATGATCATGCGATATGGAAGAAATAAAAGCGACATACTGCATAATAAAGGTCCATATCACAAGTGGCAATATAAAGTGACTTTCTTTCGCATTAAGATTTCGTGCATCCAACCATAAAAGCTCATGACAACCTCTGCTTCCCTCTGCGAAGGGCCTATCTTTTACTTTCATCTCCTACCTTACATAAGAGTCACGGTGATCTTCACTCTTCCTTTTTACATTTTATCTTTTGGCAAGCACAACATGTTGGAAAGATCCTGGTATATATGGCTAATTGGATGTGAGTTTTCATGAACTATTATTGTTGACATTACCCTTGAGGTAAAACGTTGGGAGGCAAAACTATAATCCCCTATCTTTCTCTGTTTCCGATTAAAAGTCCATACCCATAAGTATTGCGTGAGTGTTAGCAATTGTGAAAGACTATATGAATGTTGATTATGTGGACTTGCTGAAAAGCTCTTATATTGACTCTTTCCTATGTTATGATAAATTGCAATTGCTCCAATGACTGAGATTATAGTTTGTTAGTTTTGAATGAAATTGATGATTCATACTTTAAGTTGTGATCAAATTGTTACTCTATCATAAGAAATCATATGACAAGAATTATAAAAGTTGTTGTTCTAAGAATGATCATGATGCCTTCATGTCCGTATTTTATTTTTATCGACACCTCTATCTCTATACATGTGGACATATTTTTTGATTTCGGCTTTCACTTGAGGACAAGCGAGGTATAAGCTTGGGGGAGTTGATACGTCCATTTTGCATCATGCTTTTATATATATATTTATTGCATTATGGAATGTTATTACACATATGTCACAATACTTAAGCCTATTCTCTCTTATTTTACAAGGTTTACATAAAGAGGGAGAATGCCGGCAGCTGGGATTCTGGGCTGGAAAAGGAGCTAATATTAGAGACCTATTCTGCACAGCTCCAAAAGTCCTAAAACTTCACGGAAGATGTTTTTAGAATATATAAAAATACTGAGCGCAAGAAGTTCACCAGGGGGGCCACACCCTGCCCACGAGAGTGGGGGCGCACCCCCTACCTCGTGGGCCACCTGGTGGCCCTCTGATGGCCATCTTCTGCTATATGGAGTCTTTCCATGAGGAAAAAAATCATAAGCCATCTTTCCCGACGATACTCCGCCGCCACGAGGCAGAACCTTGGCGGAACCAATCTAGGGCTCCGGTGGAGCTGTTCTACCGGGGAAACTTCCCTCCGAGAGGGGGAAATCATCGCCATTGTCATCACCAATGCTCCTCTCATTGGGAGAGGGCAATCTCCCTCAACATCTTCACTAGGACCATCTCCTCTCCAAACCCTAGTTCATCTCTTGTATCGAATTCTTGTCTCCAAGTCTGGGATTAATACCCCTCTGATTATGAACATGAATATGATTTGTGAGTAGTTATGTTTGTTGCTGAGGACATGGGAGAAGTCTTGCTATTAGTAGTCATGTGAATTATGTATTCGTTCGATATTTTGATGAGATGTATGTTGTCTCCCCTCTAGTGGTGTTATGTGAACGTCGACTACATGACACTTCACCATTATTTGGGCCCAGAGGAAGGCATTGGGAAGTAATAAGTAGATGATGGGTTGCTAGAGTGACAGAAACTTAAACCCTAGTTTATGCGTTGTTCGTAAGGGGCTGATTTGGATCCATATGTTTCATGCAATGGTTAGGTTTACCTTAATACTTTTGTTGTAGTTGTGGATGCTTGCAATAGAGGTTAATCATAAGTGGGATGCTTGTCCAAGTAAGGACAGCACCCAAGCACCGGTCCACCCACATACCAAATTATCAAAGTACCGAATGTGAATCATATGAACGTGATGAAAACTAGCTTGATGGTATTCCCATGTCTCCACGGGAGCGCTTTACATCATATAAGAGTTTGTCCAGGCTTGTCCTTTGCTACAAAAAGGATTGGGCCACCTTGCTGCACTTTATTTACTTTTGTTTCTTGTTACTCGTTACAAATTATCCTATCACAAAACGATCTGGTACCTATTATTTCTGTGCTTGCAGAGAATACCTTGCTGAAAACCGCTTATCATTTCCTTCTGCTCCTTGTTGGGTTCGACACTCTTACTTATCGGAAGGACTACGATAGATCCCCTATACTTGTGGGTCAGCAGTGGACGAGATCCACAGGTCCCGGGAACCAAACGCCACCTCTCCATCCCGGATCCCCTCGCCCCGGACCCCTCCATCCAGTTTTCTATGAGGTTAAATTTTGTCTAAGTCCCTGAGACTCCATCATATGTGTGCCCCTTTTCCATGTCATAACGCTGTGCTCATGGCCCCGTTTTGCGTGTATGATATGTCGCAATGTTCATTTGATGATGCTCTACATGTTGGTGTAATTTGCATGCGTGTTATTGTCCATATTGATGCCCTAATTATCGTTTCAAAAGTGCTATATGACGTTATCTGCTGGAAACTATCATAACTTGTTGTTTTGTCTTTTTCATAGCATTTTGTGTGTTTATCTTCATAGCATCATGTCTACATGTTTTAGGAGCATCTTCATGCCATATTTACAATGGTGCAATCCTTGTAGTTTTATGTGCCCTGTGGTGACTAGCACAAGCATGCCAAGTAGCCCACTTGATGTTGCTGATTTCAGGGACTTAGTGTTTTCTTCTAAGTCTTATCCTGCTACATTATGTTGCCATGTTAACTTGATGCTACAAGTGAATCCATGCATATTTTGATTTTGCTCATTAAGGATGTTTTGAACATATTGTTATGCTATCCATCCATACCTTTGTTTGTAATTATGGGGTGCCTTAGCTTGTCATTAGCATGCTCTCATTTTGCTGAACATAATTGTTGTCTGTCTATTAACACGAAGTTCATTTTTTCCATGTGTTTTGCTAGTGATCCATGCATTCTATGACCATGATATTGCCATATTTAGATGCATAAATGTGTCTTCTTACTGTTGGTTGCTTTACTATGCCATGATATGCAATGTGATAAGTGCCACAAGCTTGCAAAACTGCTATCATGAATCTGTTTCTGCCATGCATGATTTTCCTCCATGTCTAAAACCTGTTTATATCAATTGCCATGTTTGCATTGATGCTACCATGTTTTCTGTGGATCTTTGGCTCAAGTTCAGTAAGGGAGTTTTGTTCATTGCCTTTAGTACTAGCATGCGATGCTCAAGTTTGCCATGATGTGCCCGTATAGCATGTAGTTTACTAGCTCTAAACTTTGCTACCTAATGTTGTTTCTGTAATGCTCAGTGAATTTCTGCCAAGTCTATTAAACTGTTGTCATTTGCATTTTTGCCATGCTGTTTTAGACTTGTTCTAGTGAGTTCTAGCAGTAGCTCAGTGTTCATGATTTGTAGAGATTCACCTGTACTTCACTGCCATGTATTTTAGTTTTATGTTGGAGTGTTATAGCATATTTTCATGATGCATCTTAAGTGCTATGTTGCTGTTAAGCGCACTTTTGCATTGTTCTTGTTTTGCTCATCATTTGCAAACCGTGCATCCATTTCCGGTGATCTTCTTATCGATTTCAACCCAAATCTCTCAACCTATCTAGTGGCATGTTTGGTTTGCCAAGTTAATGCCATGATCATATTTCTCCTTCCAGAGTACCCATATGCATTGCACATCATATATTGCATCCCATGCCATGTCTTGCATCATGTTGCTTGTGCATTGTATCATGATTGATTGTTGTTCCCTTGCTTGTGTTCTTGCTTTGGGTAGAGCCGGGAGACGAGTTCTTGAATGAGGATCCTGTCCAGTACGTTTACGAGGAGCAAGCTTTCGTCACCCCTGAAAACATTGCAAGCAAGATGACCATTACCCCCGATATCACTTCTATCTTTGCTTGCTAGTTGTTCGTTCTATCTCTATGTCACGCTACCTACCACTTGTTATCAAGCCTCCCTTATTGCCATGTCAAGCCTCTAACCCACCTTCCTAGCGAGCCATTGTTTGGCTATGTTACCACTTTTGCTCAGCCCCTCTTATAGCGTTGCTAGTTGCAGGTGCAGTGCAGGTTGTTCCATGTTGGAACATGAATATGTTGGGATATCACAATATCTCTTATTTACTTAATGCATCTATATACTTGGTAAAGGGTGGATGGCTTGGCCTTTTGCTCGGTGTTTTTTCCACTCTTCCCGCCTTAGTTTTCGTCATACCGGTGTTATGGTCCTTGATTTTTGCGTCCCTAACACGGCGAGGGTTTATGGGCCCCTCTTGACAGTTCACTTTGAATAAAGCTCTTCCAGCAAGGCCCAACATTGGTTTTACCATTTGCCTAATCACAACTAAAATTTTGCATATGGAGTAATTTACCCAAGGATTCTTAATCAACAACCCGGGCCAGTGCTCCTCATGAGTGTTGGTCCAAATTAGAGCCCCTTGCAGCGCCGCCACGGGGAAACTCGAGGACTGGTTTTAGTTGTACGTACTGCTCATCCGAACGTAGCATAAGATGAGATATGCGTGGCTACTATCGGGATGTAGGCACATTGGGAGGTCTTGATGAACTTGTTTTACCATTGTCGAAATGTCTTGTGCACCGGGATTCAGAGTCTGAGCGGAGGGTCCCGCGATGGACTTGTTTTACCATTGTCTCCGCGGATCGTGAGCTTGTCATGGGCTAAGTTGGACACCCTGTATGATTTTATCTTTTGAAAGTCGTGCCCGTGGTTATGTGGAAGACGGGCGTCGACCAGGTGAAGTGAGAAGAAATGACAAAATGAGGCCATGGAAGGAATGATGTCCACCATGGCCACACAGACAAAGGCAAAGACGGCAAGCAGAATGATGGACTGAGGATCCAAATGCAGCGTGTGGACTTTGTAATGTGAGAGTATGGCATTAAAGAAATCGGAGAAAGGGGGAATCTGGCGAGCGAAGAGCGTGTTGGAGATATGCCCTAGAGGCAATGATGTATGATGATATTTCCTATGTATTTATGAATAAAGATAGTCCTTGGACATTATCAATGATGTGTATTAGCAAGTACTTCACTTGTTTATGGGACTATGCATTGTATGATGACTGTACTAAAAGGTCCCTGGTCGAAAGGGTTGTGTGGATGCGCAACCGACTAGACTAGCATATGAAACGGTCGATGGCTTGGTCTCACTAGCCATGGAGCATTGGATGCTGACAGGATAATATGGACTCGGAAGGATCTGGTCGGATTCGACGTAGTCGGATCTGAGTCGAGATAAGGTCGGAGTCGGACAGACCCAACTATGGGATGCAGCGATATGTCATCTGTGAGTCTCTAGTACACCATACGTTCTATGTCCTAAGACCCGAGCTGGTGCATGTACTCGGGGTGGTGACAGACTTGCTTTGGGCTAACCAAACGCTACTCTGTGACTAGGTAGTTACAAAGGTAGGTTTCGAGCTTGTCCAGACGCGTGCTGTGAGACATGGTCGAGCAAGATGGGATTTTCCCCTCCGATTAGGAAAGATATACTATGGGCCCCTCGTCGGATGTGATTCGAGCTGTGTTTGGATTCAGGCTGAGTAGAGTTATGGGCTTTAGGGTCCGTGCAAAGCCCACGTGTTGAGCCCATGATGGACGGCTATATAAAGTGGGCGTGCGGCACACTCATGTGATTGATCGCTTTGGCGTAATCACTAGGGTTTGCATGTGTTGCGAATAGACACCTCCACTCGCTGCTAGTTGTGTGATCAGACCTAGAAGTCCACCACACGATGTTCCTCAATCGGCACACTCATGCGATTGATCGCTTCAGTGTTGTCATTAGGGTTTGCATGGGTTGTAATAGACATGTCCACTCGCCACCGTTTTTCTGATCGGACCTAGCAGTCCGTCGCACGATGTTCCTCCTACACGCGCGGATACCGTTATAGGCGGTGCACCTGCGCTGCTCCCGCGAACCTGTATGTGGGAACCGACGACTGGCTGTTCGAGGGAGATCGGACGAGGAGGAGACGATCCACGCGGACGTGCTGCACCAACTCTTCTTCCGCTGCATGATACTGCATGTCTAGTGGTAACAAACTATGATCCATCTCATGTAGCATGAGTCTTGGTTGTTCTGCGTGTAGGAAAATTTTAATTTGCACTCGACGCACCCTACATGAGAACCCGATAGAGAGAGTGAAGATGAAGGGGAACCTCAGTGGCTGCCATGCCGACCATGGTCTGGGAAGCGGGCCAAGCCACCGTCGCCTTCCACTCATTGGAATTGCCGGTGAGCGTTGGACGGATCTTGTCTAGCTCTTCTTGATTGACCAGCGTCGACCGCTCGAGGGCGGGCTCGAAGGCTGGTGGTGGTTCGACCGAAGCGCCGACTTTCCTCTTCTTATTCGACCGCGGCGCTATAGCAACGGGGGAAGAGCAGAGCCGGCGTCAGATCCGGGAAGGAAGCCACTATTTCTCGAAAATATGAAGAAGCCAAGGGAGAGCACGACAAGCAAAGAAGGCGAGGCTGCGTTGGCAATGGCGGCAGCCGAGCCAGGCGAATATCAAGGCTGTATGGGGAAGTGGGGGCGCCCACGTCCCAATCGATCGCCACGCGTCGACCAAGGCCACAAGCGGTTAGGACCCACGGTGCTCCGCACTTTCCCTTTGACTTCGCCTTGAAGCCAAGTTCAAGCGTGCCTTGGGCCCGGGGGATACTGAGGGCGTCATGAGAAGGGGGGGGGGTACCCAGACATGCCTGCTTGAGGCCCACGGCGTGGCTCCGTCGATGACCCGGTATGGCCCAGCTTCATCGACAACAACCCAAGACCCACGTGTGGGGCCAAGCCTCGTGAGGCGGATGACACCAAGACCTCCCTGGGGGGCGGCCTCACCAGGTTCGCTCCCGAGGAGCGGAGATATCAATGCAAGGTGCACCTCGTGAGGTTCACATGATGTGAGCCACGGCAACCAAGGACAGGCGGGCGTAAGCGGAGGTGTCCCGAGGAATCAAGCAAAGGTTTCCATATTGGTGCAACAAGACCAAGACCGCCATGACGGCAGGATGGGGGTCATCACAGAGCCCACTGCAGCGTCACCACCAGAGGCTTTTGCAGACGAAGACTACTTCTGTGTGGACTTAGCCACTACCATAGAGGGGATCAGATCCATTCCACCCTGATCATCCACCAGCTCATCGAGCTCAATAACACCACACCTCCTAAGGTTGTTCTACCACTATACTAGTTCACCGTCAGCCCCTCGAGGCAATCCACCACAAAGCTGGAGTAGGGTATTACACTGAATGGTGGCCCGAACCAGGATAAACTGCTGTGTCTCTTGTCCCTTGGGTTTGTCAAGCTAGGCGTTGGAATCGTGGAGCGGCAGAATGGGGAGGACGAGTTCTTCGCACGCACCCCAGAGTTCAAACCTCTGAAGGGTCTGCGGAACCCTAAATCCGACAGCGGCAAGGAAGAAAGTGGTGTAGCGCCCAGTGTACTTCATCAGCTCCCTGTTACATGGGGCTAGATCTAAGAACTCTTGTGTGCAAAAGTTGATTTTTGGCCTCATCATGGCCTCAAGGAAACTGCACCACTACTTCCAAGCCCATGAGATCATGGTTGTCACCCGCTTTCCCTTGCAAAGGATACCCCGAAACCCTAAGGCTACCAACATAATAGTGGAGTGGGCTTTGGAGTTATCCAACTTTGGCCTAAAATTTCAGAGCACATCAATAATTCAGAGTAGGGCATTGGCAGAGTTTATTGCATAATTGTAACACCCTCGATGCGACTATATCTCCCACGTGTCAAGGCACGACTTAGAGGCATAATCCCATTGAAGGCATATGTCGCAAGTTAGGCAATCTTCACAACATCCCATGTAATATAAATCATAAAGGGGACATAACATAGTTGGCTTACACTCGCCACGTCAATCAAGTACATAAATAACATTACATCAACCAAACACTCAT
The DNA here is from genome assembly GCF_002162155.2 of Triticum dicoccoides. Taxonomy (NCBI): domain Eukaryota; kingdom Viridiplantae; phylum Streptophyta; class Magnoliopsida; order Poales; family Poaceae; genus Triticum; species Triticum dicoccoides. Next base: position 287,137,048 of record NC_041382.1, read on the forward strand.
GGCCCGACCACGGCGCCAAAATAAAAGATAACCCAACATGCGACACGGTCCCGATCACCCCCAACTGGGCACCACTACTGATCATCAGGAAAGGAAACATAGTAATGTTGAGAGTCCTCGTCGAACTCCCACTTGAGCTCAAGCGCGTCTCCTGGAGCGGAATCATCAGGCCCTGCATCTGGTGTAATAGTAATCTGTGAGCCACAGGGACTCAGCAATCTCGCACCCTCCCGATCAAGACTATTTAAGCTTATAGGTAAGGCAACGTAAAAATATGTGGAGCTACAGCAAGCGACTAGCAAATATGGTGGCTATCCTGTTCGCAAAAGAGAGCGAGAAGAGGAGGCAAAGCGCGAGCGAGAAAACTAGAGAACAACCTGCGCGAGCATTACTCCAACACCGTGTCCACTTCCCGGACTCCGCCGAGAAGAGGCCATCACGATAACACACTCCGTTGATTCATTTTAATTAAGTTAAGGTTCAAGTTATCTACAATCGGACATTAACAAATTCCCATCTGCCCATAACCGCGGGCACGGCTTTCGAAAGTTCAAATCCATGCAGGGGTGTCCCAACTTAGCCCATGACAAGCTCTCACGGTCAACGAAGGAATAGACCTCCTCCCAAGACGTTCCAATCAGACTCGGTATCTCGGTTCTTCAAGACACTTCGACAGGTTAAAACAAAACCAGCAACACCACCCGAATGTGCCAACAAATCCCGATAGGAGCTGCACATATCTCATTCTCAGGGCACACTCAGATGAGCAAGACGTCGGGTAGGCCAGCCCAGAGTTGCCCCTGGTAGCCCCGGACATCGCTCGGTTGGACCAACACTCAGAGGAGCACTGGCCCGGAGGGGGGCTAAAATAAGATGACCCTCGGGCTCCGAAAACCCAAGGGAAAAAATAGGCTAGGTGGCAAATGGTAAAACCAAGGTTGGGCATTGCTGGAAAAGCTTTAGTCAAGGAGAACTATCAAGGGGTTCCCATTATAACCCAACCGCGTAAGGAACGCAAAATCCGGGAACATAACACCGATATGACGGAAACTAGGGCGGCAAGAGTGGAACAAAACACTAGGCGAGAGGCCGAGCCTTCCACCCTTTACCAAGTATATAGATGCATTACGATAACAAGATAATATAATGATAACCCAACAAGTAAATAAATGTTCCAACAAGGAACGACCTTCAATCTTCACCTGCAACTAGCAACGCTATAAGAGGGCTGTGCAAAGTGGTAACATAGCCAATCAACGGTTTGCTAGGACAAGGTGGGTTAGAGGTTTGACATGGCAATTTGGGAGGCTTGAAAGCAAGCGGTAGGCATCGTAGCATTGGCATAGCAAAAGAGCGAGCAAACTAGCATAGGAAAGATAGTAGTGATTTCGAGGGTATGATCATCTTGCCTGCACAGTTGTCAGAGTTGACTGGATCCTCAAAAGCAAACTCAACGGGCTCCTCGTTAGCGAACTCGTCTCCCGGCTCTACCCAAACAAAACAAATAAGCAACAAGGACACAATCAACCACGTGCAAGGATCAAACAAGATGATGCAAAGATGGTATGCTATGCGGGATACGATGCAGGATGCAAATGCAACATATGACAAGGAATGCATGAACCTGGCCTCAACTTGGGAATCCAAGTGTGCCACTGGAAAGATGAGATGAAATTGCTTGAAAATTATATAAAGAACGCCGGAATCGGAGTCACGGTTTGGAAATGGCAAGCAATTCAAATATGACACCGGTTTGCGATTTACAGCAAGGAGGCATCTAAATGCAATGAGATGAACATGCTACATCACCCAAACATGACAACAAAATACATGGCAGGGATGCATTCAAGATTCTTAACAAAAGTCTATCACTGAGCTATGGCCAAATCATACATTAACAGGTTCAAACAAGCATGGCAAAAATGCATATGGCAAACAGATCTCAGACTTAGTGAAATTAACACTTGTCTGGAATTTCAGATCAGGTAGCACTCTTCGGAGCAATAAAACTATATGCTACAGGACATGAACATGGCAAAGTAAAGCATGGCATGGAGCTGCTCAAAGAGCTTAACAAAAGTCCCTTAGTGACCTTGAGCCAAAAGGGATCAGAAAATCCAATTGCAAGCATGTGAACTTAGCAAAAACATAATCAGTTTTCAGACTTAGTGAAAACTGGAGCATACTGAAAACAGATATCAAGTAGGCATGTTTACGAGCTCGATGCACTCACTACGGTGCAAGTCATGATAATCTAAGCATACACACATCAAGATTACACAAAATGCAAACTAGGCATGGCAAGAACAATAGCATAGCATGCACGGATCAGCTACAACATCATCGGCAAAATTGCAAACAAGTTGACAATCTGCCCAGATTCACAAAGTAGCAAAAGTATAGCTCGATTGACTCAATCTAGGGTGCTCCATAATTGCAAACAAAGACATGGATGAAAAGAGCACTACAAGATTAACAAAACATCCTTACTGATCATCCTGAAAAGAGGCATGGATCACTAGGAAACAACATGAACATATGGCCATATGAGATAAACAGATTAAGGACTTAGTGGAATTGCTAAGTCCCTGAAATCAGAATTATCAAGTGCACCACTTTTCAAGCTTGTGCTAGTCACCACACACATCACAAAAATACATGGGTTGCACCTCTGGAAAGATGACAAAACCCTTAACAAAATATATGTAGAACTCATGGGCATAACATGCACACATTAATCATGGCAAAAATGACAAAACCTAAATGGAGTAGCAGATCTGACAATTATCTCAAGTATCCCTCTTCAAACAGCATTTAGGGCATCAAGATGAACTCAAATGAAAATGATGCAATGGAATGAAATTATTTACTCTCTGAGTTGAACATTTTGATATGCTATATGCCCAAATCGGAGTTACGGATGCAAAGATACGATGCTATGAACATGGGCACTTGGATCTAGGATTTCGAGGACTTAGAAGAGAAACAACCTCCGGATCTAGGGTTTGACCCGGCACGCAAAACGAGGCGATTCCGGCAAGCCTTGGCGGCTCCGGCGAGTGAAGAAGCGGCAGGGAGGCGAGGGAGAGGCGGATCCGGTCCGGATCGACCGGATCTACCCGGAGGAGGGAGGCGCCGGTGGGGGCGGCTTGCGCGGCGGCGGCAGCGGCGGGGGCCCGCTGTGGCGCGTGGCGGCCGGTGGGGCGCGGCGCCAGGCGGCGGAGCGAGGAGGCAGGCGGCGGGGCGCGTGTGGGCCTCGGGGGCCCGGCTCGGGCCTCCCGGGCCGGCGGTGGGAGGCGGCGAAGCGGTCCTGCGGGGACACGTGGCGGCGGCGGGTGGACATGTCCGGCCCGATTCGGACATGTCCGGCGGCGAGGGGATTTTTTTAGGGTTTGAGACGAGGGGAATCTGGGATTTCGAAGGAGGGGCTATATATAGGCATAGGGGGAGCTAGGAGAGTCCAAATGAGGTGCTGTTTTCGGCCATGCAATCGTGATCGAACGCTCTAGATGATGGAGATGTCTTAGGTGGGTTTTGGGCCAAATTGGAGGGGTGTTGGGCTGCAACACACACGAGGCCTTTTCGGTCCCTCGGTTAACCGTTGGAGTATCAAACGAAGTCCAAATGATACGAAACTTGACAAGCGGTCTACCGATAGTAAACCAAGGCTGCTTGGCAAGTTTCGGTCCAATCCGGAAATGTTTAATCCCCACACACGAAAGAAAGGTATAAATGTCCATCGGAGGAGAACGAAGCGCCGGAATGCAAAACGGACAACGGGAAAAATGCTCGAATGCATGAGACGAACACGTATGCAAATGCAATGCACATGATGACATGATATGAGAAGCATGACAACGACAACAACACACGAAGACAAAGACCCGAACCCGAGAAAAAGATAACTTAACGCCGAAAACGGCAAGAGTTGGAGTACAAATTGGGAAAGTTACATCCGGGGTGTTACAATAATGGATGCCAACCCTTGATGAAGTAGTGTTGGAAACAATTACCCCCGACAAGGAAGCGCCCCAAGAATGGATCATGTATTTTGATGGTGCATTCTCCCTGCAAGGTGCAGGGGCAGGCATACTTCTCGTCGCTCCCACTAGAGAGCACCTGAAGTACGTTGACCAGATGCATCTTCCCTAGGAGGAGGCAACCAACCATATAACAGAGTATGAAAGGCTCCTTGCCGGGCTCAGGATTACCAAAGAATTGGGAATCAAGAAACTAATCATTCAAGGAGATTCATAACTTGTGATGAGACAAGTCAACAAAGAATGCCAAAGTCCATTGATGGAGGCATACGTCGAGGAAATGAGAAGATTGGAGTTGCGCTTTGACGGATTGCAAACAGAGCATGTACCCCATGTGGAAAACATCATAGCTGATCATCTATCAAAGTGTGCTGCGCAAAAACTTCCTATGGAACCAGGAACTTTTATTCTCCATATTGCTCAGCCCTCTGTATCCCCAGCAACAATGGCCCAAAAGAGGAGGAAGTTGGATTCCGGTAAGCCTCTCCCGGTAGAGCCTCCCGGGGCTCCTAGTAGGGACCCTGCTGGAAACAACTCCCCATCGATTTCCGGGCTGCGCCCTCCTGCCGGGCCACTGTTCCCCGCGATCGAGGAATGCGCTCCTGCAGATGATGAGGTGCCGCTAGTCCTTGTTGCCCAGCCCCATGCTCCAACTTGGGCGAGGCACATAGTCCATTTCCTCCAAACTAGAGAACTTCTCGATGAGCAAGAGGAAGCTGAAAAAGTAGCCCAAAGGGCTGGTATGTATCAGTTTGTCGATGACACTCTGTATAGAAGGAGGCCCGTGAAGGAAATATGCCCTAGAGGCAATAATAAAGTTATTATTTATTTCCTTATATCATGATAAATGTTTATTATTCATGCTAGAATTGTATTAACCGGAAACATAATACATGTGTGAATACATAGACAAACAGAGTTTCACTAGTATGCCTCTACTTGACTAGCTCGTTGATCAAAGATGGTTATGTTTCCTAACCATTGACATGGGTTGTCATTTGATTAACAGGATCAAACCATTAGGAGAATGATGTGATTGACTTGACCCATTCCGTTAGCTTAGCACCCGATCGTTTAGTATGTTGCTATTGCTTTCTCCATGACTTATACATGTTCCTATGACTATGAGATTATGCAACTCCCGTTTACTGGAGGAACACTTTGTGTGCTACCAAACATCACAACGTAACTGGGTGATTATAAAGGTGTCGGTGGGAAACGACACTTATGGGATCACAACAATCCCTACTGCGGTTGCGGGGCGCGGGGTTGAGAGAAGAGTGGGTCTAACAGAGAGCATGTGGTTTGTTTGTCCAGGTTCAGGCCGCGAGGATGCGTAAAACCCTAGTCCTACTTTGGTGGCTGTATTCTGAGTTCTTGAACTAGCTACGGGGTGTAACGAGCTCCAAAAAGCTGAATTCCTCTCCTAGTCGCCTTGGGCCTCCTTTTATAGAAAAAGGGGTTGCCACAGTGGCACACAGGAGGTGGAAAGGCAACAATGTTGCGAGGTTATCCTGGTATTACAGGAAAAAGCGCATTAAATGTGAGGCTTAGGTGTCCCTCTACTTTATTGGGGGCGGGGGCGTGGACCGTCCCGTCTGTCGCCGCTCCTCCAAGCTTCGACACGCGCCCTGGCCAGCGATGGATGCGGCTCCATGTAGGTACGGAGGCAGCTGAGGTGGTGCGGTGGTGGAGTCTCCACGAAGGGCTGCATGTCGCCACGCAGGTGCCTGCCCAGCTGGTTGGGTCGGCAGCTGCATGCGAACGACGGCGGAGACTTGGCTGGTGTGGGCCTGACGGTGGCCCTGCTGGTGCGCTTGGCGAGGGCCTTGCCGGGTGGCCCAGCAAGGGTCTTGCAGTGGCGTCCAGGCGTCCCCGGCAAGAATCTTGCCAGGGGTCTTGTGGGTTTCTTCGATGAGGATGGCTACCTTCCTATCCTCATTTGACCTTGACTATTCTTTGTCTTCACAAAGATCTGCATGCCACCACAGAGGTGCCTCCTGAGCCCTGTCCAATGCATTTGTCGAGTGTTGGTGGGCTCGAGGGTGGCTCGCTCGGCTGGTGTGGGCGAGCTGCCCCGGCAAGGGTCTTGCCGGGGCCGCTGAGGCTGCCCCAGCAAGGGTCCTTGCTGGGGAATCCTGCTTTGCCCATCTGATCTTTGTGGCCTTGGTCCTTGTCATTTGCTTTGCTTCGTCTTGGGCTTCGATCTTACCTTGGCTTACCTCCCTTGCTCTGCTTGGTGTGGTCTCGGGCACGGCTCTGACTGCCCGTGCACAGGTAAAGGGATACAAAAATGTGCCCCTAGTTTTGTACACCGACCGGAGCCCCCGGGTCTGGGCCACACATAAGCGCAACACGTTGTTGGGTCAGGCCCAAAACGGTGCGCGGGCAGGCGGGGCGGTTTTTACCGCAGTAAGGTTTTTCACGTGCTGTGCTTCCCACGACCCGCGTGCGGCGCTTGGTGGGGGGCGTGTGTGACGTAGGCGGCATGCATGGGGCAGTTTTCACACGCATGCGTCACATCGCAGTAAAGAGGCGCCTCGCGCCTTCCCCGTAAAGGGAGGGAGGCGTGGAGGCGCAGCTCATTTACTGGATGAGTCTCCAAGGCGTCCACTCCCTCGATCACGGGGCGGGGAGTGGTTGCCTCACCCGTCCCCTTGGTTCTGCACATCTGCCACGCGTCTTTCATGCGCTCGGGGTGGCAAACGGTGGATGCGGGAAGCCGGGCCGTTGCTGGTTGGGGCAGCGAGTCGGTCTTGGTTCCCTGCGCCTCCCGTGTCTTGATTGGCCGAGCGGGGCGGCTAAACCCCAACGCCGTTCCTTTATAAAGAGGGGGAAGGGGGGATGGCACCCCACATTCTTCCATCTTCTAGCTCCCTTCGCTTCCTTTCCTTCCTTTCATTCACCATGGAGAAAGGGAATCCCAATCCTTCAACGGTGGTGGCGAGGGTCACCGCTCGACAACGCGTCCCTCCTCCTCCTGAGCCCGTGTTGGCCGAGCCAGCCGCGAGGGGAAGGGGGAGGGGGCGAGGCCGGGGCAGAGGGCGTAGCGCTCGAGGAAGAGGAGGACGGGGTGGCAGATCAGCCTCTCCTCCGCCAGCAGTTCCTCCTCTGATGGAGGGCCATGCCGGGGACAACCCCTGCGAATTCTTCGTCAGGCTGTGCTAGCCACCGTGCCGTCGCCTTCGCCTCCCAACTCCATTCGTGTGGGAGATGGAGCTGGATCCGCCGCAGGCGTTGCGGTTGCATATGAGGGGCTGCGGGAACAGTGGCACATGGGCCGACGTCGAGTTCCCCGCCCCTCACATCATGTATCTCCACCGAGGGTGGAAGACCTTCGCTCACCTCCACAGCTTGATGGATGGGCTCACTCTCCGTTTCTTTCAAACTAATGGAGGGTGGCCTCCTTTAACACCCACGATGCGGCTAAATCTCCCACGTGTCGGAGCATGACTTAGAGGCATAACCGCATTGTAGGAATGTCGCGAGAGGGGTAATCTTTACACATCCCATGTACTGAACAAGAAAGAGATAAAGAGTTGGCTTACAATCGCCACTTGACACAATACATAAATATAGCATTACATCATCCAGAATACAATCAAGGTCCGACTACGGGACCAAAATAAAGACAACCCCAAATGCGATAGATGCCCGATCGCCCCAACTGGGCTCCACTATTGATTGTCTGGAAAGGAAACGTAGTAATGTCCTGAGTCCTCATCGAATTCCCACTTGAGTTCAGTCGTATCCCCTGGAATGGTATCATCGGCACCTGCATCTAGTTTTGGAAGTAATCTGTGAGTCACGGGGACTCAGCAATCTCACACCCTCGCGATCAAGACTATTTAAGCTTATGGGTAGGGAAAAGGTATGAGAGGTGGAGCTGCAGCAAGCACTAGCATATATGGTGGCTAAGATACGCAAAAGAGAGCGAGAAGAGAAAGGCAAAGCACGGTCGAGAATCTATGATCAAGAACTGATCCTAGAACTACTTACGAGATCGTGTTCTCTTCTCGGAATTCGCCGAAAAGAGACCATCACGGCTACACACGCTGTTGATGCATTTTAATTAAGTCAAGTGCCAAGTTCTCTACAACCGGATATTAACAAATTCCCATCAGCCCATAACCACGGGCACGACTTTCGAAAGTTCAAAACCCTGCAGGGGTATCCCAACTTAGCCCATCACAAGCTCTCATGGTCAATGAAGGATATTCCTTCTCCCAGGACGGCCCGATCAGACTCGGAATCCCGGTTACAAGACATCTCGACAATGGTAAAACAAGACCAGCAAAGCCACCCGAATGTGCCGACAAATGGCGGCAAGAGTGGAACAAAACACCAGGCATAAGTCCGAGCATTCCACCCTTTACCAAGTATATAGATGCATTAAAGTAAACAAGATACAATAATGATATCCCAACAATATTCATGTTCCAACAAGGAACAACTCCAATCTTCACTTGCAACTAGCAACGCTATAAGAGGGGCTGAGCAAAGCGGTAACATAGCCAAACAATGGTTTGCTAGGAAAAGGTGGGTTAGAGGTTTGACATGGCAATATGGGAGGAATAATATAGCATGTGGTAGGAATCGCGGCATAGGCATAGCAATAGAGCGAGCAACTAGCAAGCAAAGATAAAAGTGATTTCGAGTTGATGTAAGCTTGACCCTCGTAAGCGTACTCAACGGGTTCCTCGATCACGTACTCGTTTCCCAGCTCTACCCAAAGCAAGAACACAAGCAAAGGGAACCACAATCAACCACGGTGCAATGCACAAGCAACATGATGCAAAACATGGCATGATATGCGGGATGCAATATGCAATGCATATGCGTGCTTCGGAATGAAAAGATTGAACCAGGCCTCAACTTGGAAAACCAAGTGCACCTCTGGAAATATGAGTTGATTTCGGTCGAAATCGATATAAAGATCACCGGAATCGGATGCACGGTTTGCGAATGGCAAGCAAAACAATAATGTCACTATTTTGCGATTAACAGCACGATGCCATCTAGAATGCCACAAGAAACTAAGGTACTGCAATCCAACATAGCAACAAAGCACATGGAAGTGATGCACTCAAGATGCTTGACAAAAGATAACAGCAGGTTCAAACAAGCATCGCAAAAGTGCAAAAGATAACAGCATCACAGACTTAGTGAAAATAACATGTCAGGATTTAACATGAGGAAGCAAAGTTTAGAGCAAGATAACAACATGCTACAGGAAGATATCATGGCATGAAACTACTCAAAGCATATAACAAAAGTCCCTTACTGACCATAAGCAAAAAAGGATCAGAAGATATGATGGCAGCCATGTAAACATAGCAAGTTTCGTTAACAGATTCAGACTTAGGAGAAAAAATGGACATGGCATAAACAGAGTTACGCAGGCATGTTTGCGAGCTCTATGCACTCACCACAAGGCATTGCATGACAAACTAAGAATACACCCAGTAAGAAGACATGATCAAGTAGCTAGCCATGGCAAGAACCATCTCATAGCATCCAAGGATCAACTACAACAACCTTGGCAAAATTGATTAACACGTAAACAATCTGCCAGGAACATTTATAGCAAAAGTAGAGCAAGATTGAGTCATGCTATGGTACTCCATAATTGCAAACAAAGACATGGATTGATAGAACATAACAATATCTCAAAATCATCCTTACTGAATATGCTCAAAAGAGGCATGGATCACTCTGTAGCAACATGAATACATGGCATAAAAATAACATCAGGGAAATGACTTAGAAGAATTCTAAGTCCCTGAAATCAGAAAAATCACGAGAGCTACGTTGCATGCTTGTGCTAGTCACCGCATTTATCAGAAAAATACATGGCATACACCCCTGTAAAGATGGCATGGCCTAGCCCAAAACACATGTAGGGCTCAATTTCATAGGAGGCACACAACACTCATGGAAAAACTGACAAATGCTCATAAACTGATAAGAATCAAGAACTAACATTATGATGCACTCTTGCAACAATATTTTAGGCATCAAGATGGAATCAAAAAAGCATGGTGCAATGGAATAAAATGAAGAGGACATCCTAGCGAAAATTTTGATATATCACACGCCCAAAACAGAGCTACGATGGCAGAGATATGGCATGACGAACAGGGCTAGAAAATATAGCAGATGAAAAAGACTTAGATGCAAATGACCTCACCCAGATCTAGGGTTTGACAGTGGCATGCGAACCGAGGCAGCCGGGAAACTCACCGGAGACAAAGAAGACGGCGGTCCGCGAGGTCGGAGTCGTCAGATCCGGCCCTCCCGCGACCGGATCTGGCCGGAGGCGAGGCGCGGGGCGCCGCGAGGAGGCGGACGGCAAGGTGGCGGCGGCTGTGCGGATGTCGAGACGGCGGAGCGGCGAGTCGGCTACGAGGGCTCGCGGCGGCGGGTGCTGGAGGCCGGGCGGCACGCGGGCGGCACGGGGCTGCTCGGGCCCGATCCGACCCGGGGCGGGCACCCCGTGGGCCGAGCGGGCCGCGGCGGTGGCGGGTGGAGGCGGGACATGTGGCGGCGTCTCACTGGCGTGGGGCGGCGGCGCGGGACGCGTCCAACACCGGGTGGACGTGTACGGCGCACGGAGGAAGGGGGATACTAGGGTTTTGGACCCGAAATTTCGGAGGGGGAGGCCTATATATAGATTCTGGGAGCTAGAAGAGTCCAAAAGAGGTGCGGTTTTCGGCCACGCGATCGCGATCGAACGATCGATAGGATGGATGGGGTTTAGATGGGTTTTGGGCCACTTTGGAGGGGTGTTGGGCTGCAACACACATGAGGCCTTTACGGTTCCTCGGTTAACCGTTGGAGTATCAAACGAACTCCAAATGATAGGAAACTTGACATGCGGTCTACCAGTGGTGAACCAAGGCCGCTTGGCAAGTCTCGGTCCAATCCGAGAACGTTTAACACCCGCACACGAAAAGAGGCAAAAGGGGACGCCAGAGGACATAGGAGTGCCGGAATGCAAAACAGACAACGGGGAAAATGCTCGGATGCATGAGACGAACACGTATAGAAATGCGACGCACATGATGACATGATATGAGATGCATGACATGGACAAAATGCAAAAGCGAAGACAAAACCCAACCACAAGGGAATATCATAACTTAGTGTCAAAAATGGCAAGAGTTACAAAACTCCACCACTATGAAAGGATCTTGTCCCGAGATCTAGGACTGGAAAAAACTCCAGATATTCAGAACGGAGGTGGTCCTCGCGTTCCCAGGTGGCTTCACGGTCGGAATGATGTGACCACTTCACTTTCAGTAATTTGATAGACTTGTTGCGAGTCTTGCGCTCAGTTTCTTCAAGAATAGCAACGAGATGCTCATGATAAGACAACTCTTCTTGGAGATCAATCTCTTCGAAGTTGATGGTGCGGTCAAGAGTCTTGAAACACTTGCGAAGCTAAGACACATGAAACACGTCATGCATGGTTGCAAAGTTGGACAGAAGCTCAAGTTGATAGGCGAGCTCGCCTCTTTTGCCAATGATCTTGAAAGGACCCACGTATCTAGGGGCAAGCTCCCCTTTGATACCGAAGCGATGTGTACCTTTCGTTGGAGAGACACAGAGGTAGACATGGTCTCCGATCTCGAAAGCCAAGTCATGAAGCTTGTTATCATAGTAACCCCTCTGGCGCGATTGCGTGGCTTTGAGATTTTCATGAATGTCTTTGCACATTTCTTCAGCCTCTGTGATCAAGTCATTGCCAAGAAGTTGGCGTTCACCAGTCTCTGACCAGTTAAGAGGAGTACGACACTTTCTGCCATAGAGAATCTCAAATGGGGCCTTGCCCGAACTCGCTTGGAAGCTGTTGTTGTAGGAGAACTCGGCATATGGAAGACAATCTTCCCACTTCATACCGAAATAAATGACACAAGCCCTAAGCATATCTTCAAGAATTTGATTTACTCACTCGACTTGTCCACTAGTTTGAGGATGAAAGGCTGTGCTGAAGCAAATATTGGTACCCATGGCCTTCTGAAAGGAATCCCAAAACTTAGAAGTGAAGATGCTTCCATGATCTGAAGATATCAACAGCGGAATGTCGTGCAAAGAGACAATCCTAGAGGTATATAGCTCTGCCAACTAAGCTGCTGTGATAGATTCTTTGATAGGAAGAAAATGAGCCACTTTAATGAGCTTGTCGATGACAACAAAGATAGCATCATTGCCACACTTGGACTTGGGAAATCCAGTCACGAAGTCCATCTCAATATGGTCAAACTTCCATTCTGGAATGGAAAGAGGTTGGAGGAGACCAGCTGGCCATTGGTGTTCTGCTTTCACTCTTCTGCAGATATCATATTCATTCACGAACTGAGCAATCTCGCACTTCATTCGTTTCCACCAATACAACTGCTTGAGGTCATGGTACATCTTTGTACTTCCAGGATGAATATATAGGAGTGAATTGTGAGCCTCGTTCATGATGACTTTACGAAGGTCACCTTCAGGAACAACAATTCGATCCTTGAAGAATAGAGTATCTTTGTCATCAAGGCGATAGCACTTGTACTTGGGTTGGCTCTTGGCAATCCCAATCTTCACCTTCTTCACCATGGCATCAAGAAGTTGAGCCTCACGAATCTGATCTTCCAAAGTAGGAGAGACTTGGAGGTTGGCAAGGAATCCTTGAGGAACAACTTGGAGATTAAGTTTGTGGAAAGATTCATAAAGATCTGGTTGGAAGGGCTTGAGAATCAAACTGTTGCAGTAAGCCTTCCTGCTCAAAGCGTCAACAATGACATTGGCCTTGCCTGGAGTATATTCAATACTAGGATTGTACTCTTGAATCATTTCGACCCAACGAGTCTACCTGAGGTTGAGGTTGGGCTGAGTGAAGATGTACTTGAGACTCTTATGATCAGTGAAGATGTCCACTATTCTTCCCAAGAAGAGATGTCTCCATGTTAAAAGAGCATGGACAACTGCCTCTAACTTGAGGTCATGAGTGGGGTAGTTCTTTTCGTTGGGCTTCAACTGGCGAGAGGTATAGGCCAAAACTTTCTTCTCTTGCATTAACACAGCACCTCGACCTTGAAGGGAAGCATCACAGAAAACCTCGAATGGTTTGGATTCATCAGGAGGAGTCAAAACTGGAGCTGTGACTAACTTCTCTTTGAGGGTGTTGAAAGCGATGTCACATTCAGCCGTCCAGACATACTTCACATGCTTCTGGAGAAGGTTGGAAAGAGGCTTCGCGATGTTTGAGAAATTCTCAACGGATCTTCGACAATAGGTTGCGAGCCCAAGGAAGCTACAGAGTTGCTTCACATTCTGAGGCGGTTCCCAATTCACAATTGCAGACACCTTCTCAGGATTAACAGCTATGCCCTTGGCGGAGATGATATGCCCAAGGTAGAGAACCTCATCAAGACAAAACTCGCACTTTGAAAACTTCGCATAGAACTGATGTTCTCTAAGTTTGTCCATCACCAATTTCAAGTGCTTGGCATGATCCTCCTTGTTCTTGGAAAAGACCAAATGTCATCGAGATAGACCAAGACGAAGTCATTTGTGTATGGGTTGAAGATGAAGTTCATCATGCGAGAGAACGTTGGAGGAACATTGACAAGGCTGAAAGACATGAAAGTGTATTCATAGGAACCATAGCTTGTTCTGAATGCTGTCTTAGGGATATCTTGTTCACAAATGCGAATCTGATGATAGCCCATACGGAGGTCAAGCTTGGAGAATACTTGAGCACCCTTGAGTTGTTCGAAAAGCTCATTGATGTTGGGAAGTGGGTACTTGTTCTTTATGGTCTTCTTATTCAATGGACGGCAGTCGACACAAAGACGGTCTGTTCCATCCTTTTTCTTGACAAAAAGAACACCATAGCCCCATGGAGAAGAACTTTGTCGGATCAAACCCATACACTCTCGTTCATCGAGTTGTTTCTTCAGCTCCTTCAACTCTTCTGGTCCAAGCTTGTAAGGACGTCTGCAAACAGGTTCCGTGCCAGTCTCAAGATCAATGACGAATTCAACTAGCCGGTGAGGAGGCATTCCTAGAAGCTCTTCTGGGAAGACGACTTGATATTCACAAACGACTGGAATCTGAGAGATGGCATTCAACTCGCCTTACTCATTGAGAGAAAAAAGTCAAATGGTATCATCATGAGGGGAAAAGACGATCACATCCTCAGACGAGTGTGTCAATTGAATCTGCCTGGCAGCACAATCAAGCTGAGCCTTGTGCTTAGAAAGCCAGTCCATGCCGAGAATTAGATCAATATCTGAGTTACCAAGGACCATTGGAGAGGACATAAATTTATAATCTCCCATCTTGATAGAAACATCCGGAGCCATCATTTTGGTGTTCATGAACAAACCCGGAGAGGAAACCGCTATTGGCTTAGGCAAATCGACAATATGCAAATCGTGCATGGATGCAAAAGGCTTCAATATGAATGACAAAGATGCACCAGTATCAAAAAGAACTCTTGCAGGAATATCATTAACAGGAAGGTTACCCATGATCACTTCTGTAGAGTCCTCTGCCTGAGCTGCGTTCATCATGTTGACCTTTGCAGACTTGGGATTATGCTTGACCACTGCATTGCTCGTAGATCTCACAGGAGGAGGAGGCGGAAGACGCCTCTGGTTGAAGAATTTGCTTGCATAGTGACCTTTCTGCTGACACTTGTTGCACGTAACCTCTGAGAGTGGCCGGTGATACAAAGCACTTGACCTTGGAGCATGAGACGAAGCCTTGTTCTGAAAGCCTGGGCTGGGAGGGTGGGAAGATCCATTGCCACCTTTGCTCTTCTGCTGATAAGGCTGACGGAACAGAGGAGGAGGAGGCGACCGGTACTTTTGCTGCTTAGCTGCCACTTGAGTTGAAGAAGAAGAAGGAGTTGCATCCCTGACTCTCTTCTTAGAAGCATCGCACTTGAGCTAAGCGGCCTCTTGCTTTAAAGCCATGTTGTAGAACTCATCAAACTTTTTCGGCTCAAAAAGTACAAGAGCTAGTTTCATATCTTCTCTGAAGCCACCTCGGAACTGGTAAATCATGCTCTTCTCGTCAGGGACGTCTTACTTGGCGAAGCGAGCGAGCCTCTGGAACATGATGTTGTATTGGTAAACTGACAAGCTGCCTTGCTTCTGGTTGCGGAACTCCTCACGCTTACTCTCAACAACACTCTGAGGAATGTGGTGAGCTTTGAAGTCTTGGCGGAAATCATCCCAGGTAATCACACGACCTCCTCTAGAATCTTTGTATTGTTGATACCACTCAGCAGCTTGGTCTTTGAGTTGGAACAAAGCAAACTTGACAAAGTCCTCAGGCCTGACGTTGCTACACTCAAAATGTTTGCAGATATCCACGAGCCAATCATCAGCGTCTGTTGGCCTCGACACAGTTACTGAAAGACTTCGGCTGGGTTGCGTGGAACTGGTTGAGGGTAGCAAACTGAGTTTGATTGTTGTCATGGCCTTGATTTCCTTGGTTGCGGTCTTGCAAGAGTTGCATAACCAACTGCGTGTTGGTGTTGGTAGCGGCCATCACAGCTTGCCATGCCTCCAGAGGTGGAGGTGGTGGCGGTGGTTCCGGATTCTGACGTGTTGGAGGAGCCATCCTGAAGAGGGTGACATCCGTTAGCATCTTGATAGACATATATTCAAGCTGAATCAATGGATCGAAATTGCAACATATAGCCTGAACATTCAAACAAAAACGAACGAATGAATTCCAAATTAGATGATCACACTTCCATAAATTGAGAAGCCACTTAGATAGAGGTAGATCAATAAAACAACAAGGTATGGATATGAACAAATACTTGGTAAGGATTACCCAATCACGAACCAAATTGTGCCGAAGAAATACTAGAGCTACATGAATTCCTACCTATGAAACTTCCGAAACTTTCTGGTTATGCAATCAGGTGTTGGGGATACAGGGGAAGCATAATATCTCACCCAAAACTAGCAAATCCTACATCCAGCTGTATCCATCCTTCAACACATAACCAAGAAACCTTCGTAAATCATTTACCTCAACCTTCAAAAAGCATCTTTTATACGAGTTATGGAAATACTCCCGAACTCCCGCCCCAGTACTGGGTGGCATCGAGGTTATCTCACCAACAACTACATAAAGGAGATTTTCGATGTCGGCGAAACTCAGGTATTCCAGAATTGCAACGATAAAATTGTGACGACAACACATCGGAGCTCAACTCCGCAGGACACTGCCACAACCCCTAAATGTCAGGAGGCACCAAGAACAATGTTCTCGTCACAAAACCATCGGAACGATTCCAAGATACCCGTGTGATCCTAAATTTTTTTAGTGAAATTTGAGAAGAGAAGAGTCAAAACTCTATGTCAGGATGCCTCACTAGAGCGACGAAGGGACTGAGGAGTAAAAAGAATCCTACTCTCCGATATATATAATCCTAAAGACTCAAAACATTTTTCTAGACTCAACAACGCCAGCGATTCGATCAAGCAGGGGGCTCCTATGTTGGGGAAGGCTCTGATTACCAACTTGTAACACCCACGATGCGGCTATATCTCCCACATGTCGGAGCACGACTTAGAGGCATAACCGCATTGTAGGCATGTCGCAAGAGGGGTACTCTTTACACATCCCATGTACTGAACAAGAAAGAGATAAAGAGTTGGCTTACAATCGCCACTTCACACAATACATAAATATAGCATTACATCATCCAGAATACAATCAAAGTCCGACTACGGAACCAAAATAAAGACAACCCCAAATGCGATAGATCCCCGATCGCCCCAACTGGGCTCCACTACTGATCGTCTAGAAAGGAAACGTAGTAACGTCCCGAGTCCTCGTCAAACTCCCACTTGAGTTCAGTCGCGTCCCCTGGAATGCTATCATCGGCACCTACATCTGGTTTTGGAAGTAATTTCTGAGTCACGTGGACTCAGCAATCTCACACCCTCACGATCAAGACTATTTAAGCTTATGGGTAGGGAAAAGGTATGAAAGGTGGAGCTGCAGCAAGCACTCGCATATATGGTGGCTAACATACGCAAAAGAGAGCGAGAAGAGAAAGGCAAAGCACGTCCGAGAATCTATGATCAAGAAGAGATCCTAGAACTACTTACGTTCAAGCAAAACACGAGACCATGTTCTCTTCCCGGACTCCACCGAAAAGAGACCATCATGGCTACACATGCTGTTGATGCATTTTAATTAAGTCAAGTGTCAAGTTCTCTACAACCGGATATTAACAAATTCCCATCTTCCCATAACCGCGGGCATGACTTTCGAAAGTTCAGAACCCTGCAGGGGTGTCCCAACTTAGCCCATCACCAGCTCTCACGGTCAACGAAGGATATTCCTTCTCCCAGGACAGCCCGATCAGACTCAGAATCCCGGTTACAAGACAACTCGACAATGGTAAAACAAGACCAGCAAAGCCACCCGAATATGCCGACAAATCCCGATAGGAGCTGCACATATCTCGTTCTGAGGGCACACCGGATGGGCAAGTCGTCGGGTTGGCATAGACCCTGGTTGCCCAGGGGGCACCGGAGATCGCACAGTTTGGACCATCACTTAGAGAAGCATTGGCCCCGGGGGGGTTAAAATAAAGATGACCCTTGAGTCCGCGAAACCCAAGGGAAAAAGGCTAGGTGGCAAATGGTAAAACCAAGGATGGGCCTTGCTGGAGGAGTTTTATTCAAGGCGAACTGTCAAGGGGTTCCCTTTATAACCCGACCGCGTACGGAACGCAAAATCAAGGAACATAACACCGGTATGACGGAAACTAGGGCGGCAAGAGTGGAACAAAACACCAGGCATAAGGCTGAGCCTTCCACCCTTTAACAAGTATATAGATGCATTAAAGTAAACAAGATATAATAATGATATCCCAACAATATTCATGTTCCAACAAGGAATAACTCTAATCTTCACCTGCAACTAGCAACGCTATAAGAGGGACTGAGCAAAGCGATAACATAGACAAACAACGGTTTGCTAGGACAAGGTGGGTTAGATGTTTGAGATGCCAATATGGGAGGCATGATATAGCATGTGGTAGGTATCGCGGCATAGGCATAGCAATAGAGCGAGCAACTAGCAAGCAAAGATAGAAGTGATTTCGAGGGTATGGTCATCTTGCCTACAAAGTTCTCCGAGTTGACTTAAGCTTAATCCTCGTAAGGGTACTCAACGGGTTCCTTGATCACGTACTCATCTCCCGGCTCTACCCAAAGCAAGAACACAAGCAAAGGGAACCACAATCAACCACGGTACAATGCACAAGCAACATGATGCAAAACATGGCACGATATGCGGGATGTAATATGCAATGCAGATGCGTGCTCTGGAAGTAAAAGATTGAACCAGGCCTCAACTTGGCAAACCAAGTGCGCCGCTGGTAAGTTGAGTGGATTTCGTTCGAAATCGATATAAAGATCACCGGAATCGGATGAACGGTTTGCAAATGGCAAGCAAAACAATAATGGCACTATTCTATGATTGACAGCACGATGCCATCTAGAATGCCACAAGGTACTAAGGTACTGCACTCCAACATAGCAACAAAGCACATGGAAGTGATCCACTCAAGATTCTTGACAAAAGATGAACACTGAGCTACGGCTAAATCACACAATAGGAGGTTCAAACAAGCATGGCAAAAGTGCAAAAGATAACAGCATCACAGACTTAGTGAAAATAACATGTCAGGATTTAACATCAGGAAGCAAAGTTTAGAGAAAGATAACAACATGCTACAGGAACATATCACGGCAAATCAAGGCATGGCATGAAACTACTCAAAGTATATAACAAAAGTACTTTACTGACCATAAGCCAATAAGGATCAGAAGATATGATGGCGCCCATGTAAGCATAGCAAGTTTCGTTAACAGATTCAGACTTGGCAGAAAAACTGGACATGGCATAAACAGATTTATGTAGGCATGTTTGCGAGCTCGATGCACTCACCACAAGGAATTGCAGGACAAACTAAGCATACACACAGCAAGAAGACATGATCAAGTAGCTAACCATGCCAAGAACCATCTCATATCGTGCAAGGATCAACTACAACAACCTTGGCAAAATTGATTAACATGTAAACAATCTGCTAGGAACATTTTATAGAAAAAGTAGAGCAAGATGGAGTCATGCTAGGTTACTCCATAATTGCAAACAAAGACATGGATGGATAGAACATAACAATTTCTCAAAATCATCTTTAATGGACATGCTCAAAAGAGGCATGGATCACCCTGTAGCAACATGAATACATGGCATAAAAATAACATCAGGGAAATGACTTGGAAGAATTCTAAGTCCCTGAAATCAGCAACATCACGAGAGCTACTTTGCATGCTTGTGCTATTCACCACATTTATCACAGAAAAGATGGCGTACACCCCTATAAAGATGGCATGGCATAGCCCAAAACACATGTAGGGCTCATGTTACAGGAGGCACACAACAATCATGGCAAAAATGACAAATGCTCATAAACTGATAAGAATCAGGAACTACCATTATGAAGCACTCTTGCA
Organism: Triticum dicoccoides; assembly: GCF_002162155.2. Classification (NCBI taxonomy): domain Eukaryota; kingdom Viridiplantae; phylum Streptophyta; class Magnoliopsida; order Poales; family Poaceae; genus Triticum; species Triticum dicoccoides. The sequence goes on from NC_041382.1 coordinate 287,156,639, forward strand.
ACAGCATTTTAGGCATCAAGGTGGAATCAAACAAGCATGGTGCAATGGAATGAAATGAAGAGGACATCCTAACGAACATTCTGATATATCACACGCCCAAAACGGAGCTACGATGGCGGAGATATGGCATTGCGAACAGGGCTAGAAAATATAGCAGATGAAAAAGACTTAGATGAAAATGACCTCGCCCAGATCTAGGGTTTGACTATGGCACGCGAACCGAGGCAGCCAAGAAACTCGCCAGGCACGATGAAGACGGCGGCCGGCGAGGTCGGAGTCGCCAGATCGGGCCCTCCCGCAGCCGGATCTGGCCGGAGGCGATGCGCGGGGCGCCGGGAGGAGGCGGCGGCCGGCGAGGTGGTGGCGGCGGCACGGACGTCGAGGCGGCGGAGCGGCGAGACGGCGGCTGGGCGGCGCGGCGGAGCGGCGAGTCGGCAGCGAGGGCTCGCCGAGGCAGGCGTGGGAGGCAGGGCGGCGCGCGGGCGGCGCGAGGCGCGGGGTAGCTCGGGCCTGATCCGGCCCTGGGCGGGCTACCCGTGGGCCGAGCGGGCTGCGGCGGCAGCAGGTGGATGCGGGACACATGGCGGCGTCCCACTGGCGCGGGGCGGCGGCGCGGGGCACGTCCGGCACCGGGCGGACGTGTCCGGCGCGCGGAGGAAGGGGGAGACTAGGGTTTTGGACCCGAAATTTCGGAGGGGGAGGCCTATATATAGATTCTAGGAGCTAGGAGAGTCCAAAAGAGGTGCGGTTTTCGTCCACGCGATCGTGATCGAACGACCGATAGGATGGAGGGGGTTTAGATGGGTTTTGGGCCACTTTGGAGGGGTGTTGGGCTGAAACACACACGAGGCCTTTACGGTTCCTCGGTTAACCGTTGGAGTATCAAACGAACTCCAAATTACACCAAACTTGACAGGCGGTCTACCAGTGGTGAACCAAGGCCGCTTGACAAGTCTCGGTCCAATCCAAGAACGTTTAACACCCGCACACGAAAAGAGGCAAGAGGGGATGTCGGAGGACATAGGAGTGCTGGAATGCAAAACGGACAACAGGGAAAATGCTCGGATGCATGAGACGAACACGTATGCAAATGCGATGCCCATGATGACATGATATGAGATGCATGACATGGACAAAATGAAAAAAACAAAGACAAAACCCAACCACGAGGGAATATCATAACTTAGTGTCAAAAATGGCAAGAGTTGGAATACAAATATGGCAAGTTACATACGGGGGGTTACACCTCCTCTCCGTCAAGATCTTCGGGCACTTCGGGACTCGCGTAAGGTGCTGTGTGGAGTGATCTTATGACAACGAAGACTCCTCCTCGAGCGAGAGTGGCGAGGAGGACAACGGCAACGACGACAAGGCTAGCGGGCGGCAGGATGACGGGTCCAATTAGGCGTCGGGCGCCGCTCCGAGCAGCACCGGCGACCCCATCATCCGCGTCACTGGCTCCTTGAACTTCTTGGGCTCGTCTCCTTGGGCGGCTGGCGTTGGGATGCTGCAGAAGAGAAAGAGGGCAGGCGGCAAGGCCGTCAAGTCGGAGTACACAGGTACCGACGCCTTCGTCGCATACCGACGTCCTGCCGCCTCGTCTTCGAGCTCTGCCTCCAGCGCCGCCATCACCATCCAGCTCTTGGACGGCCACCAAGATGTCCGCTTGGTGTCTTCTGCCACTCGTAGATCGCTTAGGCGCCCCTTTTGCCCTTCTGCTTTCTTGTTCCATTTCCTGAGGAGAGGGACAAGAAAGGGATTACGGGCATCTTATCTCTTTTTAGTCTTGTAAGCCTTCGGGCCTTTGTTAACTTTAGAACTTGTAATCCCCTTGTTCATATTTTTCATTTCGTATGAACTGTACCTGTACGGGATGTTTTTAATGAAAAAGGGATGTTTGAAGGGTTTTTCGTTCGCAGGTAAAACCCACGATAAGGAGTAAATCCTTGTTACCTTTAAGATAAACGTTTTCTCGCCCGGCAACAGGCCTTGTCGTCCCCCACTCCGCTCGACCTATCTCATGCCCTTGGCGGAGGCAGGGATGAGGTGGGATTAGGCTCCTCGTTTCATTTCCTTGCTGCCGTGACTACGACCGAACTCGGTCCTAGGAAATGAGTCCTAGGGCCCGAAATGAGGGGAGCACGGTAGCCTAAGGATAAAAGGAGGTTTCACATACCTCAGTCCATAACAAAACGCATGATAAGGGATAGAGAACTTATCTGAATCTGCAGCCCCCGGCAACCTTGGCTTGCCGCGGGTGGATCATTGCTCTTGTAGCCCCTGGCAATACTGGCTTGTCGGGGTCCAGACGCTAGTCCATCCCCTTCCTTCCAAAGCAGCTCAGCAAGGATACTCATGTGTCCTGCGAACCAAAGAAGACAAAGAAGAACAGAGAGACGCGCACTCGACCTCTAACTTAGGGGTTAGCCGCCGCTAAGCACTATCAACCCTAACCAAGGACGAGACTCGACCTAGCATGCATGCTATAACTTAGGGCAGCATCGCTTCATTTATTTATGCTCAGGGTCTACACCTGGCTTTGTACAGAAGGTCACATGCCTTGTCGGCAAAGCTCGTACAAAAGGTGGCTTGCCGGGAGGCCCGGCAAGCCATGCCTTATGGGTAAAACTTGCGAAGATGCTCGATGTTCTAGGAGTTGCTCACTGGTATGGCAACCTCGGTCTCTAGGCGGACTGCGCCCGGTCTGGTGACTCGTATTACCCGATAAGTGGCTTCCCACTTCGGCGTCAACTTGATGGAATTCTTGCCGACTGAACGCGCCGAAGAACAATGTCGCCTTCCTCAAGGCTTCGGGCATGAATGTTGCGGCTATGGTAGCGGCGCAAGGCTTGCTGGTAGTGTGCCTCTCTTACAGCCGCCCGAAGACGATCTTCCTCAAGGAGCGTTGCGTCATCATGGCGCAACGGCTCTTGCTCAAGCTCGTCATAAGCGAGCACTCGAGGTGACTCGTGTATGAGTTCCATGGGGTGAACTGCTTCCGCCCCGTATACCAGGACAAAAGGTATCTGGCCAGTGGCTCGATTTGGCATCGTTCTGATCGACCAAAGAACCGCAGACAACTCATCAATCCAGCGCCTTCCAATCTTGTGTAGCTTGTCAAAGGTCTTCGTTCTCAAGCCTCACAACACTTTAGCATTTGCCCTCTCCACTTGGAGGTTGCTCCGTGGATGTGCCACGGAAGCAAAACAGACCTTGCTGCCGAGGTCTCGGATGTACTGCATGAAGGTGTGGCTTGTGAACTCCGTGCCGTTGTCGGTGATGACTCTGTTTGGCACACCAAAATGGCAGACCAGTCCTTTGAAGAATTTGACGGCTGACTGAGTAGTCACCTTCCTCACAGCTTCCACCTCTGGCCACTTTGTGAACTTGTCAATTGCAATGTACAAGTACTCAAAGCCCCCGACAGCGCGGGGGAAAGGGCCCAGTATATCAAGCACCTAGATCGAGAATGGCCACGAGAGAGGGATTGTCTGAAGGGCTTGAGCGGGTTGATGAAGCTTCTTTGAATGGAACTGGCACTCTTCACACTTGGTGACTAGTGCCATCGCATCCTGGAGGGCGGTGGGCTAGAAGAAACCTTGCTGGAACGCCTTCCCGGCAAGTGCCCTTGACCCTATGTGGGAGCCACATATGCCTCCATGTATCTCTGCCAACAGCTCTAGTCCTTCCTTCCGGGGGATGCACTTGAGTTTCACACCGTTCGGCCTCCTCCGGTACAGGACATCATTGATGAACTGGTACAGGGCAGACCGACGGGCTACTCTTTCCGCTTCTTCCTGCTCCTAAGGAAGCTCCCCTGTTTGGAGGAATTGGACGGTGTGCTGCGCTCCTGCTGGAGCATGTGGCTCGACGGCAAGGACCAAATGCATCTCTTTCGCCATGGGAGCGGCTGTCTCCATGGCCAGGGCCTGACGCCCCGCCGGAGCCACCTGCCCTTGGGCAGACTCAGCGTCCACGGCAGCACCCTTGCCGGCAGCCTCGGGGGGCTCAGTAGGAAAGTACTTGCCGGGACCTGATTTCCTCAGATTGTTCTGCCATGCTGATGGATCGACGGATGGTTGAGTTAACCAGAGCAAAAAGGTACCTGGTTCCACAGGTAGCTTCAATGCGGCTCGCTTTGACAGGTAATCGGCGATGTCGTTCTCCGCTCAGGGGACGTGCTCCGCCTGGATACCATCAAAGCGTTCCTCCAGCTTCCTCACCTCATCTACGTATGCTTCCGTTAGTGGGCTCTGATAATCTTTGTTGACCTGCCTGACAACGAGCTGCGAGTCACCCCTGATGAAGAGCCTCTTAACCTCGAGGTAAGCCGCGATCCTAAGACCGGCAAGCAATCCCTTGTACTCGGCGGTGTTATTGGTGGACATCCCCCTGGGGAAGTGCATCTGGATCACATACTTGAGGTGCTCTCCGGTGGGTGCGATGAGCAGCACGCCGGCACCGGCGCCTTGCAGCAAGAAGGCTCCATCAGAGTACATGATCCAGTTGCGGTTTGCTTCCTTGCTGGGGAGAGTAGTCTCCTGGATTTCTTCGTCAGGCATCGAGGTCCATTCCGCGATGAACTCCGCCAGGACTTTGCTCTGAATTGTCGAGGTACTTTAAAATTTTAAGCCGAAGCTTGACAATTCCAAGGCCCATTCCACAATCCTTCCATGTGCATCTGGGTTGTGCAGTATCCGTTGCAATGGGAGGCGAGTGACGACAGTGATCTCGTGAGCCTGGAAGTAGTGACGCAGCTTCCTCAAGGCCATGAGGAGGCCGAAGAGCAATTTTTGCACACCGGAATACCTTTACCTAGCCCCTTGCAAGAGGGAGCTGACAAAGTAAACCGGGTGGTGCATCATCTTTTTCTTGGGCACCACTTCACTCGGCAGCGGGGGCATCGCCCTAGTAGCACCAGACTCTGCCAGGGGCCGCGCCTTGTCGGCGCCAGGCCCTGCTGGGGGAATCTTTGGCGTGCCATCCGCTGGTTCTACCGCCATTGCTTCCTCCTCGTCGACCACCCTCTCCACCACAAGTGTGGCGCTGACCACTTGGTTCGTCGCCACCAAATACAACAGCAACGGCTCTTGTGGTTTAGGCGCAACTAGTATTGGCGTGGAGGAAAGGTATTTGTTCAGGTCCTGCAGTGCTGCCTCGGCTTCTGGGGTCCACTCTATTGGGCCCACCTTTTTCAAGATCTTGAAAAAGGGAAGGGCGCGCTCGGCGGACTTGGAGATGAACCGGCTCATGGCGGCAACGCAGCCGGCGAGCCGACGCACATCCTTGATCCGCTTGGGCGCCTTGATCTGCTCAATGGCCTTGATCTTGTCTGGGTTTGCCTCAATCCCGCGCTGTGACACGAAGAACCCTAGAAGCTTGCCAGACAGGACGTCGAAGACGCACTTCTCAGGATTCAACTTGAGGTTGATCTTGCGCAGGTTGGCAAATGTCTCTTCTAGATCTTGCACAAGAGTCGGCCCGTCCTTGGTTTTGACCACTATGTCATCCATGTAGGCCTCCATATTTCTATGGAGCTGAGGTTCAAAACCAATTTGGACCACTCTTGCAAACGTTGCGCCAGCACTCTTCAACCCGAAAGGCATCCGTAAAAAGCAATACGTACCACATGGGGTGATGAATGTTGTCTTCTCTTCATCCTCTCTTGTCATGAAGATTTGGTGGTAGCCTGAGTAGGCATCAAGGAATGATAGCAGATCACACCCGGCCATGGAGTCAACAATCTGGTCGATGTGCGGCAATGGGAAGGGGTCCTTGGACAAGCCTTATTTATATCTGTGTAATCAATACACAGCCTCCACTTCCCATTCGCCTTGCGCACCACTACCGGATTGGCCAACCACGTCGGGTGGAGCACCCCTCTCACCAAACCTGCCGCTTCTAACTTCCTGATCTCCTCTCTGATGAACTCCTGCCTCTCTAGAGCCTGCTTTCTGGCCTTCTGCTTGACGGGCCGCGCGTAGGGGCAGACATCTAGGTGCTGCTCAATCACCTCCCTGGGAACACCGGGGATGTCGGACGCTTGCCATGCAAACACGTCGACATTCACCCGTAGGAAAGTGACGAGCTCTCCTTCCTATTTGCTGCTAAGGGCGGAGCCTATGATGAAGGCCCCTCCCGTGCCGTCCTCCGTGATGGGCACCTTCTTGGTCTGCGGCGGCTTGGCTCTGGATCTCTTGTTCTTGTCGGCAGAGCTCTCTGGCACGTCCTCAGCGGTAGCACAACACCCCGAGGGGGTGCGCTTGCCGGAGTGGGTGCGAGAGGTCTTGTCGGGCTCCTTTTTTCCTCCCAGGCCATCGGCGGTAGGAGCAGGTGCCTTGACGGCAGCTACTGCAACTGCTTCTTGGTAGAGTTGGTTGGCGCAGATCAGTGCGTCCTTCTTGTCTGAGGGGACGGAGATGATGGTTAATCGCCCGGGCATCTTTAGCACGTTGTAGGGGTAGTGTTGTGCCGCCATGAACTTAGCGAGTGCCGGGCGGCCGAGGATCCCGTTGTAGGGCAAGGGGATCTCGGCCACGTCAAAGACGATCCTCTCTTTCCGGAAGTTCAACTCCCCTCCAAATGTCACGGGCAGCGTGACCTTTCCCTTTGGCTGGCTTTTCCCCAGAACGACCCCCTGAAATGAGCTCGTTTCCTCAAGGTCTCCGTCAGGGATTTGCAACCTTTTGATCATGACAGGCACGATCAGGTTCAGGCCGGCCCCGTGATCAACCTACATCTTGTTCACCCCGAGGTTGCATATTGTTAGCGAAACCAACAACGGCAAACACCCGACCGCGGTAGTGCGATTAGGGTGGTCCTCCGCGTCAAGGATGAGGGGCGCGCTGGACCACTTTACTGGCTTCTAAGCATCGAACGACGGCTCTGTTGTTGTGACCTCTCGCGCCCACTGCTTGAGCTGGCGGTGAGAGGTGTGCAGCGAGGCACCGCCATCGACGCACATGGCCTTCGTAGCCTTATGGAACCCTTGCTCACCACACTCGTCGTCCTCGTCGCGGTCGTCGTCTTCTTGTTTCTTGTCGCAGCCCCGGGTGGGTCTTTCTTGTTGTTTGTCCCTGTCGGGGCGGTCTCCTTGGCCGCCGCGCTTCTTGCCGGATCTCTCAGCACAACCCTGGTCCTTCTCCTTATCCCGCCTTTCGTACTCAGCCTTTTGCTTCTCAGCAAGCAGCTCGACTTGCCGGCAGTTCTGGAGATCGTGGCCTTTGGTGCGGTGGATCTTGCAGTATTGCTTGCTGGAGCATCTTGGCTTGTCAGTAGCCGCCAAGGCCCGGCAGGCGGCGCACCCGGCAATCTCCTTGCTGGGGGTGTCTACCTTGACCTTCTTGCTGGCACCGGTATCGTCAGATCCTTCAACGGCAAGCACGGCCTTGCCTTTGTGTTTCCTGTTGCGACGCCGGCCCCTCTTCGTCGGGGCGGCGGCGTCCTCCTCAGTAGAGTCGGTTTCCGCGCCGGCGTTTTCGCCGGGCTACTTCCTTCGCTCTTCAGCCCGAGCACACCTGTCGGCCAGAATGTAGAGCTCGGCCACATCTTTAACCTTGGTCATCGCCAACTCCTCGCGCATATTGCGATTGCGCACATTCTGATGGAACGCGCTAATCACAGCGGCTGGATGAACGTCGGGGATGTTGAACTGCACCCGACTGAATCTCTGGATGTACTTGCGCAGGGTCTCCCCTTCCTTCTGGGGAATGATATGCAGATCACTGGCTTGGCCATGAGCTTGGTGGCTTCCCGTGAAGGCGCCAACGAACTCATGGCACAGATCTGACCAGGAAGTGATGGAGTCCGCCAGCAAGTGCATCAACCAAGACATCACATTGGGCTTGAGCGCCAGTGGGAAGTAGTTGGCAAGCACCTTGTCGTCGCGAGCCCCAGCAGCCTGCATCGTGATGGTGTAGATGCCGAGGAACTCGGACGGATGGGTCTTGCCGGTGTACTTCTCGCCGACGTCGGGCTTGAACATGCGGTTGGACGGCCACTGGAACTGCTTCAACTCACGGGTAAAATCCAGGCATCCTACCTCGTAAGGTAGGCCACCGGGGGCCCCCAGTGCCGGGTGGTCCGTAGTGGGTCCCGCCCGCTTGTCCGACTAGCGGCACGCTTCGCGCCGGTGCTCGATGGTGGTTCGAGCGTCTTCGTGAGCTCGCTCCCGAAGGACCTAGCGCTGGTCGCGGAGGGTCCGTGGATCAGACAACGCTATGGAGATGTTATCACCAGCACCGCCGCGACGGGCCGACGCCCGTGCCGGCTGGCGAGGAGGAGGAGAGTGCACCGTGGCTGCAGCTCCCCCGGTCCTCCCAGCGCCAGCATGTGGTGGTTCGGTGGAGCGCCGACCCGAGGGCCCCGCCGATCGCGAATCGTCTTTGTTCGCGACGAGGATGAGGCTCCGGATCATGGCCCTCAACTCATCGAGCTTCTCCGCAACAGGAGGGAAGTCAAGGAGCAGCTGCGCGCGCGCCAAGGCTTCCGCTGGCATGGGTGGCGGCGACAGCTGAGTGGATCGTGGCGCGCTTCGACTTCTAACTATGTTAGAAGGAGCTCTATCACGACCCAGCGGCTGCGTGCCATTTTCACCAGTTCTTCACCGAGCGTGTTGAACTCCTTCGCCTTGCTGACGATGCACAGGGCTCTTCCAATGTCGGTGCCCAGGGTCACCAACGTGGTGACGCTGTTCGGCACGCACACCACGGGAAGAACGCGCGGTGGTCGCCGGTGTATGCGTCCTGGAGGCTGCCGCACCGCCCGGAGTTGGCGCAACGACACCCCCGGAGGGCCCCGCTCCGCCGGCAGGGGGTCCAGTTCCGTCTATGGATCCGGCGGCGTGGGGCCGACTGTCTGGTGCACGAACGACGCCCCTCGCCAGGATCCGACTGCCTGGGTGGTGCTGGTGTTCGCGGGCCATGGCCCGAGTCCTGTCTGCAACCGTTCCGCTGCTCGTCTGCACAAGCACGGACCGTTCGGCCCCCAACGAGCCGATCGCCGTGGCCATCTTCTTCTTAGGGGCCATGGCGACAAAGAACCTCTAGGCTAACTACTAGACCAGATTCTCACAAACGCGCCCCCTACCTGGCGCCAAGGATGTCTGTGGGAAACGGCACCTATGGGATCACAAGAATCCCTACTGCGGTTGCGGGGCACGAGGTTGAGAGAAGAGCGGGTCTAACAGAGAGCATGCAGTTCGTTTATCTAGGTTCGGGTCGCGAGGATGCATAAAACCCTAGTCCTGCTTTGGTGGATGTAGTCTGAGTTCTTGAAATAGCTACGGGGTGTAACGAGCTCCAAAAAGCCGAATCCCTCTCGTTGTCGCCTTAGGCCTCCTTTTATAGAAAAAGGGGTTGCCACAGTGGCACACAGGAGGTGGAAAGGCAACAGTGTTGCGAGGTTATCCTGGTATTACAGGACAAAGCCCATTAAATGTGAGGCTTAGGTGTCCCTCCACTTTATCGGGGGCGGGGGCGAGGCTCGTCCCGTCCGTCGCCGCTCCTCCAAGCTTCGACACGCGCCCTGGCCAGCGATGCATGCAGCGCCATGTAGGTAGGCAGGCAGCTGAGGCGGTGTGGTGGTGGAGTCCCCACGAAGGGCTCCATGTTGCCACGCAGGTGCCTGCCCAGCTGGTTGGGTCAGCAGCTGCATGCGAACAGCGGCGGAGACTTGGTTGGTGTGGGCCCAACGGTGGCCCTGCTGGTGCGCTTGGCGAGGGCCTTGCCGGGTGGCCTGGCAAGGGTCTTGCCATGGCGTGCAGGCGTCCCCGGCAAGGATCTTGCTGGGGGTCTTGTGGGTTTCTTCGGTGAGGATGGCTGCCTTCCTATCCTCATTTGACCTTGACTATTCTTTGTCTTCACGAAGATCTGCATGCAACCACAGAGGTGCCTCCCTGTCCAATGCATTTGTCGAGTGTTGGTGGGATCGAAGGTGGCTCGCTCGGCTGGCGTGGGTGAGCTGCCCCGGCAAGGGTCTTGCCGGGGCCGCTGAGGCTGCCCCGGCAAGGGTCCTTGCCGGGGAAACTTGCTTGGCCCATCTGATCTTTGTGGCCTTGGTCCTTGTTATTTCTTTGCTTCGTCTTGGGCTTCGATCTTACCTTGGCTTACCTCCCTTGCTCTGCTTGGTGTGGTCACGGGCGCGGCTCTCACTGCCCATGCACAAGTAAAGGGGTACAAAAATGTGCCCCTAGTTTTGGACGCCAACAAAAGGTGCTCTACAGGTGTCTCCGAAGGTACTTGGTGGGTTGGCGTATTTCGAGATTAGGATTTGTCACTCCGATTGTTGGAGAGGTATCTCTAGGCCCTCTCGGTAATGCACATCACTTAAGCCTTGCAAGCATTGTGATTAATGAGTTAGTTGCGGGATGATGTATTACAGAACGAGTAAAGAGACTTGCCGGTAACGAGATTGAACTATGTATTGAGATACCGATGATCCAATCTCGGGCAAGTAACATACCGATGGCAAAGGGAACAACGTATGTTGCTATACGGTCTGACCGATAGAGATCTTCGTAGAATATTTGGGAGCCCATATGAACATCCAGGTTCCGCTATTGGTTATTAACCGGAGACATGTCTCGGCCATGTCTACATAGTTCTCGAACTCGTAGGGTCCGCACGCTTAACGTTTCGATGACAGTTATATTATGAGTTTATATGTTTTGATGTAGCGAAGGTTGTTCGGAGTCCCGGATGTGATCATGGACATGACGAGGAGTCTCGAAATGGTCGATACATGAAGATTGATATATTGGAAGCCTATGTTTGGATATCGGAAGTGTTCCGGGTGAAATCGGGATTTTACCAGAGTACTGAGAGGTTACCGGAACCCCCCGGTAACTTAATGGGCCTTAGTGGGCCTTGGTGGAAAGAGAGGAGAGGCGGCCAGGGCATGGGCCGCGCCCCCTCCCCCTAGTCCGAATAAGACAAGGAGCGGGGGGCAGCGCCCCCCCTTCCTTCTTCTCCTCCACCTCTTTCCCCTCTCTCTCCTAGTCCAACAAGGAAAAGGGGGGAGTCCTACTCCCGGTAGGAGTAGGACTCCTCCTGGCGCGCCCCTCTCTAGGCCGGCAGCACACCCCCTTGCTCCTTTATATACAGGGACAGGGGGCACCCCATATAAACAACAATTGATCGTTTGATATTTTAGCCGTGTGCGGTGCCCCCCTCCACCATAGTCCACCTCGATAATACTCTAGCAGTGCTTAGCCAAAGCCCTGTGTTGGTAGAACATCATCATTGTCACCACGCCGTCGTGTTGACGAAAATCTCCCTCAACACTCGGCTGGGTTGGACTTCGAGGGACATCATCAGGCTGAACGTGTGCTGAACTCGGAGGTGTCGTACGTTCAGTACTTGATTGGTCGGATCGTGAAGACGTACGACTACATGAACCGCGTTGTGCTAACGCTTCCGCTTTCGGTCTATGAGGGTACGTGGACGACACTCTCCCCTCTCGTTTCTATGCATCACCATGATCTTGCGTGTGCGTAGGAATTTTTTGAAATTACTACGTTACCCAACAACCCAATGGTGTGAAATTGAAGTGCATTTGCTGGGAAGAAGGAAAGGAACTGCTAGCAGAAATACACAAAGGTGTAACGCCCTCGATGCGGCTATATCTCCCACGTGTCGAAACACGACTTAGAGGCATAACCGCATTGAAAGCAATGTCGCAAGTGAGGTAATCTTCACACAACCCATGTAATACAAAAAGGGAAAAGAGATACATTGTTGGCTTACAATCGCCACTTCACACAATTACATGATTAAAGCATTACAACATCCAAATACAATCAAGGTCCGACTACGGAACCAAAATAAAAGAAGAACCCCAAATGCGACAATGTCCCCGATCGACCCCAACTGGGCTCCACTACTGATCAACTAGAACGAAACAACACAAAGGACAAGATCTTCATCGAGCTCCTCCTGAGCTTGGTTGCGTCATCTGTACAGACTCAATGGCACCTGCAAGCTGGTTTGGAAGTATCTGTGAGCCACAGGGACTCAGCAATCTCGCACCCTCGCGATCAAGACTATTTAAGCTTATGGGTAAGGTAAAGGTATGAGGTGGAGCTGCAGCAAGCGACTAGCATATATGGTGGCTAACATACACAAATAAGAGCCAGAAGAGAAGGCAAAGCACGGTCGATAAAAGTATGATCAAGATGTGATCCTAAAACAACCTACGTCAAGCATAACTCCAACACCGTGTTCACTTCCCGGACTCCGCTGGAAAGAGACCATCACGGTAACACACGCGGTTGATGTATTTTAATTAAGGTCAACTTCAGGTTTTCTACAATCGGACGTTAACAAATTCCCATCTGCCCATAACCGCGGGCATGACTTTTGAAAGTTCAAATCCCTGCAGGGGTGTCCCAACTTAGCCCATGACAAGCTCTCACAGTCAACGAAGGAATAGACCTCCTCCCGAGACATTCCGATCAGACTCGGTATCCCGGTTCTTCAAGACATCCTAGACAATGGTAAAACAAGTCCAGCAAGTCCGCCCGATGCGCCGACATCCTGATAGGAGGTGCACATATCTCGTTCTCAGGGCAACACCGGATGAGCGCTCCGTACAACTAAAACCAGCCCTCAAGTTTCCCCGAGGTGGCACTGCAAAGGACTCTAGTTCGGACCAACACTTAGACAAGCACTGGCCCGGGGGGGTTAAAATAAGATGACCCTCAGGATGCGCGACTCCCAAGGGAAAAAGGCTAGGTGGCGAATGGTAAAACCAAGGTTGGGCCTTGCTGGAGGAGTTTTATTCAAAGCGAACTGTCAAGGGGTTCCCATTATAACCCAACCGCGTAAGGAACACAAAATCGGGGAACATAACACCGATATGACGGAAACTAGGGCGGCAAGAGTGGAACAAAACACCAGGCATAAGGCCGAGCCTTCCACCCTTTACCAAGTATATAGATGCATTAATTAAATAAGATATATAGTGATAACCCAACAAGTAAACATGTTCCCACAAGGAACAACATCTCCATGTTCCAACAAGGAACAAACTTCAATCTTCACCTGCAACTAACAACGCTATAAGAGGGGCAGAGCAAAGCGGTAACATAGCCAATCAACGGTTTGCAAGGACAAGGTGGGTTAGAGGCTTGGTTCAACAATATGGGTGGCATGATGAGAAAGTGGTAGGTATCACAACATAGGCATAGGAAAAGAGCGAGCAACTAAGCAAGCAAAGATAGAAGTGATTTCGACGGTATGGTCATCTTGCCTGAAATCCCGCAAGGAAGAAGAACGAGTCCAAGAAGAAGACAAACGGACGTAGACGAACGGGTCCTCACAATCGCGACGTTATCGGAACCAACACGAAGAAGCAACACCGGAAAGAAAGCAAACAACATAGTAAACAACCAACATATGAACATGGTATGATGGACAACCGAGTATGATGCATGTCCGGTTTAAAGAAACATGGCATGGCAAAATGCACAAAACAATCCTACAAATTAAGTGGAGCTCAGTATGCAACGAGTTGCATATTGACGAAACACCACATTCAAGTTATTTAGTTTCGATCTTGTTTATGTACCCAACAATATTAAATGTTGTTAAAACATGGCAAGAGGGTGAAGCAAAGTAAAACTACCTATCTAGTCAAGTTTAAATGAGGCCGGAAGCACCGAACAACATTTCCGGTAAATCCCCACATGCCTTAGTAATTTATTGCAACAACAATTTCAACATTTTAATTGTTGTTATCATGATGCGGATGGCATGTAAAAGTTTATGCAATTTTATTAAAAGTTGATAAGAGCATTAAGAAGCATTTGTCACCTTGGCGGAAACAAAAGGGGTGCCACGGCAACGATACCGGTAACTCGATTGAGATACTGATACAAAGGAGAAGTATGTGGATGCGTGCAAAAGATGGTGGGGCGCTCCGGAATTCCGGGTGTCCCACGAGTTAGAGACATGGAAACGAGTGACAAATCAGACACGGTGCAAACATGAGCATCTCATGCAACACATGCATTCGGTCCACGGCGGTTGTATCATCATTATACCTTTGAAGCGTGCGTTTCGAGGCGGTTCAAAAAGGTCGAGGGAAGTAGTCGTTCACGGGTCATGGTGGAAGTAGTCGTTCTCGCGATGGTAGTGGACGTAGTGGTACATGTTTCGTAGTCGTACACATTCCTTAGATGTTCGAGGTCACGGCGAGGAACTTGACGTCCACGGAGTCTTCAAGGGTCGACGGTAGTCGTACACGGCAACCGTAGTTGAACTTGGCAATGGTAGTAGTACACGGGTCGTATAGGAACTTTCCGAAACCCAAGGTGCTGGTTGTGGAAGTAGTGGAACTTGGTGCATCCAAGCTCTTCGGCGTAGTGGTACACATTCTGTAGATGAACGTGGGTGTCGTGGTACTTGGCGAAATCTTCAACGATCGAACTTGGGGCTACTCCCTGTTCGGAGTCGTCCGTCTTGGCGTCAACGGCAACGGCAAGCTGAGGTGCACGGGGACAGCGGAGACCACCGATAGGGGACTCGGGCAGGAGGTTAAGGAGACGCAGCGACGCGATCTGCGGCAAGAAGGCGAAGCAGAGGAGGTCGAGGTCGAGCACGGGGAGGCTGGACGCCGGCGGGGCTCGAGACGGGGGGCGACGATGCCATGGAGGTTCGGGCACGGGAAGGAGACCGAGAGCTGCGGGCGCGCGAGGACGGATGGCGACGCCATTGCCGGCGCAAAAGGCGGAGGAGTCCAGGAGGAGACCTCGAGCATGGAACGCGGGCAGATGCCCGCTGGTCTTGGAGCGGTCGTGGATGAGGGCTGGAGGACGAACCGCGCACGGGCAGAGGAACGAGGAAGCGGAGATGGCGTGGAGCAGTAGCCTCTAGGGTCGCCGGCGCGGTCGCCATGGCCGGGGCCAAGGTAGCGGTTGAGGGGATTGGGCGTGGGGCACTGCCCCTCTACGTGCATGTGTAGCAGCGGCGTGGGAGGACGAGAGGGAGAGGATGAGTGGCTGCAAGGGCGAGGGGATACGCAAAGGTCCAAGTGGGCTAGGGTTAGGAGGGGTGCGGGCTGGGCTGCAGATGGGCCAGCCTGTTGGGCTCTCTTATCTCTCTCACTCTAAAGAAAATAAAAGCAAAACAGAGATAAGAAAGAAAAGAAAGGGAAGTTAGGGGAAGAAGTTGGACACGCGGATAATATTCCCAGACTCACAAAAATGTGCTTGTTCCGAGAAAATAGAAAAAGGCCATGATTGAAGGATTTAAATTCAAACTCATTTGATTTAAATTCAAATGATTTGAATAGGAAGTGAGGGTTGGGAAGGTCCAAAAATGTTGAGAATTTTGGTGGGGCTTCGATAGATAAAGAAAGAATTATAGACAAGGTTAGAGAGTCAAAACATGAAGAAGAAAAGGCCAACGGATTTATCATGCATGTGTGTTGTGGTAAATTCCAAACTAATGGAATATTTATAATAGCTCCATAAATATCAGGAGGATATGTTATAAAGAGAAATCACCATGTGAATTCCCTCAATTTAAATAGATCAAAAGATCTACGCAATTTATTTAGTTGAGGTTTTAAAAATTAAATGGCATGCTGTCATGATGACATGAAGCAATGCAAAAATAAATAGAGCAAGCACAAATAAAAGCACACGGAGGTCACAAAAATATGGAAGTCTTCTGAATTGTCGGTCTCGGGGCGTTACAAAAGGCATGTGTGATTCCCACATTGGATCAAGGGCATTTGTTGGGAAAGCATTCTGGCAAGGATTCTATTGGCCCACAGCCCTCCAAGATGTGGTCGAGCTAGTCACCAAGTGTGAAGCCTGCCATTTCCAGTCCAAGAACATCCATCTGCCTGACAAGCTCTTTAGACAATCCCTTTATCATGGTCGTTTTCGGTATGGGGGCTCGATATCCTCGGCCCTTCCCCCGGGCTGTCGAGGGCTTTGAATTCTTGTTCGTTTCCATCAACATTTTTAAAAAGTGGCCGTAAGTAGATGTCGTGAGAAAGGTGACTCCTTAGTCAGCTACCATGTTCTTGAAAGGATTGGTGTGCCACTTAGGGGTCCCTGCCAGGATCATCACCGACAACGGCACCCAGTTCACGAGCCTCGCCTTCATGCAAGACGTTCAGGACCTCAGAAGCAAGATCTCATTTGCCTCTGTTGCACATCCCACAAGCAAAGGACAAGCTGAGAGGGCGAACACTAAAGTGTGGTGAGGAATCAAGACAAGAACATTTGATATGCTATAGAAGTGCGGCGCACGATGGACCAATAAGCTGCTGGTAATTCTCTGGTCCCTCAGAACGACACCAAATCGAGCTACCGGGCAGACTCCCTTCTCCCTAGTTTATGGGGTAGAAGGATTTATCCCCACGGAACTCATTTACGGTTCTCCTCGAGTGCTTGCCTACGATTAAGTAGTGCAAGATCAGCACCTGCGTGACGACATTGTGCTTCCCGAGGAGAACCGTCTTCGGGCTACTACGTGTTCTGCACGCTACCAGCAAGCCCTGCATCGCTATCACGGATGCATGGTTCATGCCTGATGTTTTGAGGAAGGCAACCTTGTCCTTAGGTGCGTTCAGTCCGCCAAGGGTGCAAACAAGTTGACGACGAAGTGGGAAGGTCCTTACCGGGTAGTATGAGTCACCAGACCTGGCGCAGTCCGTCTAGAGACCGGAGATGGCATTCAATTGCAAAACTCTTGGAATATTGAGCATCTCCGCAAGTTCTACCCATAAGGCGCGACTGTCAGCCCGTGCCTGGTAGCCACCCTTTTGTACAGGCCTTGAATTAGTTGCATGTAACCCCTTGTACAAAGCCAGGCGCAGACCCTGAGCAACAGAGAAATATATGAAGTGCCGGGGGCCCCCGACAAGTTGCACGCATGCATAAGCATTTCATGAGCATCACATGTTCATGTAGATAAGATCGCATCGGGCATCATTTTCATCTGCATAAACTGTAGGCCCCTGTCGAGGACTTGGCTTCTAAGAGGAGATGGAAAGATGAGCCTACATCGCGATCTCCGGCAATCCAAACAGATAAGTTCTATCTCTTATCCATACATGTTCTGTAAGTAAAGACTTGTGCATAAGAAAACCTCGCCACCTTTTGAAACTTAGGTGCTCCCATCCATTGACTCGAATGTTGCTTCGGTCAGGATGGTCGCAGTGTCCATTGATGAAAAAAGATTGGCGGGGGGCTGGTCCCTCGACACAATTTGTGTCCAGTAGGCCTAACTCCCCGACAACAAAATAGAGGGTACCGGCAGGATTGCCTGTCGAGGAAAATCATTTTTTTAAAAATATAGAGGCAGTCCTGTTGGGTAACGAAGCATGCAATTTCAAAAATATTCCTACGATCACGCAAGATCTATCTAGGAGATTCATAGCAATGAAATGGGGAGAGTGTGTCGATGTACCCTTGTAGACCGAAAGTGAAAGCATTAGGTTAACACAGTTGATGTAGTCGAACGTCTTCGCAATCCAACCGATCAAGTACCGAACATACGGCACCTCCAAGTTCAGCACATGTTCAACTCGATGATGTCCCTCATACTCTTGATCTAGCAGAGGGTCGAGGGAGAGTCTCGTTAGCACGACGGCTTGGTGACGGTGATGGTGATGTGATCCACGCAGGGCTTCGCCTAAGCACTACGAGGCTTTCACCCGATGAGTAAACTAAGGAGGGTGGCACCGCACATGGCTAAGAGAATAACTGTTGTGCTTTGGGGTGCCCCCTGCCCCTGTATATAAAGGAGAGGAGGAGGCCAGCCACCAGGGGCGCGCCAAGCAGAGGGGAGTCCTACTAGGACGCCAGTCCTAGTAGGATTCGCCCCCCTTTTCCTTCTCATGGAGGGGGAAAGAGGGAAGGGAGATGGAAGAAGAGAAGGAAAGCGGGGCGCGCCCCCTCCCCTAGTACAATTCGGACTCCCTATGGGAGGGGGGCGCAGCCACCCCTTGTGGGCAGCCTCCCCTCTCCCCTATGTCCCATGTAGGCCCATTACTTTCCCCAGGGGGTTTCGGTAACCCCTCGGTACTCGGATAAATATCCGAAACATCTCGAAACCATTCTGATGTCCAAATGCTATCGTCCAATACATCAATCATTACCCCTCTACTATTTTGAGACTCCACGTCATGTCCGTGATCTCATCCAGGACTCTGAACAACCTTCGGTCACCCAAACACATAACTCCTAATGCAAAGCGTCATCGAACGTTAAGCGTGCAGACCCTACGGGTTTGAGAACTATGTAGACATGATTGAGACATATCTCTGATCAATAACCAACAGGGGAACCTGGATGCTCATATTGGTTCCTACATATTCTACGAAGATCTTTATCGGTCAAACCGCAATAACAACATACGTCATTCCCTTTGTCATTGATATGTTACTTGCCCGAGTTTCGATCGTCGGTATCCTCATACCTAGTTCAATCTTGTTACCGGCAAGTCTCTTTACTCATTCCGTAATGCATCATCCTGTAACTAACTCATTATTCACATTGCTTGTAAGGCTTATAGTGATGTGCATTACCGAGAGGGCCCAGAGATACCTCTCCGATACTCAGAGTGACAAATTCTAATCTTGATCTATGTCAACCCAACAAACACCTTCGGAGACACCTGTAGAGCATCTTTATGATCACCCAATTACGTTGTGACGTTTTATAGCACACAAGGTGTTCCTACGATATTTGGGAGTTGCTGTGACGCCCCGAGAACGACGCTCCAGATGCCTTCCAAGTTGCCTTCCATGTTTTGCATGTCAACCGTGTGTTTTATTTGTTTGCTGCATTCATCATGTCATCATTTGCATTGTATCGGCACTCATGTCGTCATTGTTTTTAAAACTTTCATCCGCTCGTAGTTGCCGCGTGCCCGCTTGCTTTCGTGACCGTTCCAAGACCAACCTTGTTCTTTGTTTTCCCTCTTCCTTAAACCAGAGTCTCTCTGTACAGTGCATAGACCCCCCCTCATGTGCGCATCCGAAACAAACCCGAACCCGACCCGAGTAGTCATCACCGTTGGATTCGGATCATCCCCAAACATCCCTAAAATATCTCCATTTTGTTATTTGAGCTATGATAACCCACAAGTATAGGGGATCACAACAATTTTCAAGGGTAGAGTATTCAACCCAAATTTATTGATTCGACACAAGGGGAGCCAAAGAATATTCTCAAGTATTAACAGTTGAGTTGTCAATTCAACTGCACCTGAAAGACTTCATATCTGCAGGAAAGTATTTAGTAGCAAAGTAATATGATAGTAGCAGTAATGGTAGCAGTTTTATAGGAAGCGTAACAGTTGAAACAAAAAAGTAACTAAGCAAAGAACAATATATGAAAAGCTCATAGGCAATGGGTCAGTGATGGATAATTATGTCATATGCGATTCCTCATGCAAAAATTATAACATAGGGTGACACAGAACTAGCTCCAGTTCATCAATGTAATGTCGGCATGTATTCCGAATATAGTCATATGTGATTATGGAAAAGAACTTGCATGACATCTTTTGTCCTACCCTTCCGTGGCCGCAGGGTCCTATTGGAAACTAAGGGATATTAAGGCCTCCTTTTAATAGAGTACCAGACCAAAGCATTAACACTTAGTGAATACATGAACTCCTCAAACTACGTTCATCACCGGTAAGTATCCCGATTATTGTCACTTCGAGTTTAACAGATCATAACACATAATAGGTTACTATAGACTTGCAAGATAGGATCAAGAACTCACATATATTCATGATAACATAATAGGTTCAGATCTGAAATCATGGCGCTCGGGCCCTAGTGACAAGCATTAAGCATAGCAAAGTCATAGCAACATCAATCTTGGAACATAATGGATACTAGGGATCAAACCCTAACAAAACTAACTCGATTACATGATAAATGTCATCCAACCCATCACCGCCCAGCAAGCCTACGATGGAATTACTCACGCACGACAGTGAGCTTCATGAAATTGGTGATGGAGGCAGGTTGATGATGACGATGGCGATGGATTCCCCTCTCTGCAGCCCTGAACGGACTCCAAATCAGCCCTCCCGAGAGAGATTAGGGCTTGGCGGCAGCTCCGTATCGTAAAATGCAATGAATCCTTCTCTCTGTTTTTTCTCCCCGAACATGAATATATGGAGTTGGAGTTGAGGTCGGTGGAGCACCAGATGGACCATGAGGCAGGGGGAACGCCCAGGGGGTAGGCGCGCCGCCACCCTCGTCGACAGGGTGTGGGACCCCTGGCCTTGATTCTTTCACCAGTATTTTTTATATATTCCAAAAATATTCTCCATTGATTTTCAGGTAATTCCAAGAACTTTTATTTCTGCACAAAAATAACACCATGGCAATTCTGCTAAAAACATCGTCAGTCCGGGTTAGTTCCATTCAAATCATGCAAGTTAGAGTCCAAAACAAGGGCAAAAGTGTTTGGAAAAGTAGATACGATGGAGACATATCAACTCCCCCAAGCTTAAACCTTTGCTTGTCCTCAAGCAATTTAGTTGATAAACTGAAAGTGATAAACAAAAACTTTTACAAACTCTGTTTGCTCTTGTTGTTGTAAATATGTAAAGCCGGTATTCAAGTTTTCAGCAAAGATTATGAACTAACCATATTCACAATAACATTTAGGTCTCATGTTTACTCATATCAATGACATAATGAAGTAGCGAGCAATAATAGTAAATCTCGGATGACAACACTTTCTCAAAACAATCATAATGTGATATAACAAGATGGTATCTCGCTAGCCCTTTCTAAGACCACAAAACATAAATGCAGAGCACCCCTGAAGATCAAGGGCTGACTGGAAATTGTAATTCATGGTAAAGGAGATCCAATCAAGTCATACTCAGTGTAAACTAACAATAATACATGCAAATGACAGGGGTGCTCTCCAACTGGTGCTTTTCAATAAGAGGATGATGACTCCGCATAGAGGTAAATAGATAGACCTTTCTCAGAGGGAATCAGGGATTTGTAGAGGTGCCAGAGCTTGATTTTGAAATAGAGATGAATAATATTTTGAGCGGTATACATTCATTGTCAACATAACAACCGAGAGATCTCGATATCTTCCATGCTACACACATTATAGGCGGTTCCCAAGCAGAACGGTAAAGTTTATACTACCCCGCCACCAACAAGCATCAATCCATGGCTTGCCGGAAACAACGGGTGCCTCCAACTAACAACAATCCCGGGAGAGTTTTGTTTGCAATTATTTTGATTTGATTTGAGCATGGGACTAGGCATCCCGGTGACCAGCCATTTTCTCATGAGTGAGGAGCGGAGTCCACTCCTATTGAGAATAACCTACGTAGCAAGGAAGATACAGACATCCCTGGTTGATACATGAGCATACAAAACAGAATTTTTATTTGAAGGTTTAGAGTTTGGCACATACAAATTTACTTGGAACGGCAGGTAGACACCACATATAGGAAGGCATGGTGGACTCATATGGAATAACTTTGGGGTTTATGGAGTTGGATGCACAAGCAGTATTCCCGCTTAGTACAAGTGAAGGCTAGAAAGAGACTGGGAAGCGACTAGCTAGAGAGCGACAACAGTCTTGAACATGCATTAAAATTAATCAACACTGAATGCAAGCATGAGTAGGATATAATTAACCATGAACATAAATATCGTGGAGGCTATGTTGATTTAGTTTCAACTACATGCGTGAACATGTGCCAAGTCAAGCCACTTGAATCATTCAAAGGAGGATACCACCCTATCATACCACATCACAACCATTTTAATAGCATGTTGGCATGCAAGGTAAACCATTATAAACTCCTAGCAAATTAAGCATGGAATGAGCAACTATAATCTCTAATTGTCATTGCAAACATGTTTCATTCATAATAGGCTGAATCAGGAACGATGAACTAATCAAATTTACAAAAACAAGAGAGGTCGAGTTCATACCAGCTTTTCTCATCTCAAATAGTTCATCATATATCGTCATTATTGCCTTTCACTTGCACAACCGAATAGTGTGGACAATAATAATAGTGCACGTGCATTGGACTAAGCTAGTCTACAAGCATTCAATACATGGGAGAAGACAAGGTAATATGGGCTCTTTGTTAGATCAACAATAATGCATATGAGAGCCACTCAACATTTTCATCACGGTCTTCTCCTCTCGACCCCCAATGAAAAGAAACAAAACTATTTACACGGGAAAGCTCCCAACAAGCAAAAAGAAGGACAAGAATTTTTTTGGGTTTTCTTTTTAATTACTAATACTCCAGGCATGGAAAGTAAACTAGCTAAAAGCTACAACTAATTTTTTTGGTGTTTCTTAAGGTTTTTCAAACACACAAGAAGAAAGCTTAAAACAGAAAATAAACTAGCATGGATGATACAAAGAAAAAGTATGAGCACCGATAACTGGCATTAGCGTGTGAACATGAATGTAATGTCGTTGAGAGATACATACTCCCCCAAGCTTAGGCTTTTTGCCTAAGTTGGTCTATGGCCATGGATCAAAGCTGCCCTCTAGGGTGTAGTGAGGAGGGTCCTCGGGTTGCCACTGGTTGGCGATCTCCTCCGGATCCCACTGATAAACAAACTGACGGTGAGGATCAAATAATGGTTCCGGCTCTAGAGCTGATGTCAGGCTCTGGTATGCCTGAACGGCCTTCGACAAAACAAGGTACGTGCCTGAAAATATGTTGAAGAGGGAGCAGGCAAGGTAATTGTCTCAAAGTAATTCTTATCAAATATCAGTCTATAGTTAAGCATCTTCTTCTTATTCTTAACAATAAAATCATGTGCTACCATGCTCTTATAATGTATAAAAACATGAGGCAGCAACATTTCCTCTTTCTCATAATACCTAATAGGTATGTTAAAGTGTGCAGCAAGGCACGAGGCGAAGATGTCTCCCAGGACGGGACCCTTTGTACAGTTCAGATTTAACCGTTTAGCAACAATAGTGCCTAAACTAAAAGTGGTATAACGAAACAAAGCATGCCGAAAAATAACAATATCTGCGCCACTAAGATTTCCACATTTCCCGCGACCAATTAAGCATCTACTAGCAAATATTGCGAAGTAACGTAGAACAGGAAAATGTATGCTAGTAATTCTTGCATCGGAAACCTTCCTCGTTTCCCCTACAGCAATCATATTAGTGAATCCTTCCACATCATTTCGATGTGGTTCCTCTATGCTTCCCTCAAATGGTATCCTACAAACTTGACAAAAATCATAAAGTGACATCTCCTTATGCTCATCATATAAATAAATTTCCACCGAAGGTGGCGATCTCCTAGCATGGAAATGAAAATTTTGCACAAAAATATTGGTGAGTAGGAGATATTGTTCATGCTGGTCGTGGAGGAAGTCGATGAGGCCTGCATTCTCAGCCAAATAATAAAAATCTTCATAAATCCCATCTTCTCTCAAGAACTCATCACAAGGCCATTCACACGGCCGAACCTCCGCAGTACGAGGGAGATTATACTTGGGCTTCTTATTCTCTTCACTTTGCTTATCCTTCGAGCTTCGGCTCGATGAGCCCCTCAAAAATATCTTCATCTTTTTTTGAAAATTTATGAAGTTTTTAGTAAATTAAAATAAAAGTGAACCAAACTCAACAAAATTGATAGCAACTACTCCTACAAGTGTCTAGAGGCTATATCATGCATTAAAACTACTTTTGACCACATAAATTTGACATGCAAGCTCAAGAACAGGGTCACCTAAGCAGCAAAAAATTGCAATAAATAAAGCACTAGAACCAAAACCAATTGGACCATTGGAGCAGTCACATACCAAAGAACAATCCCTCAAAGCAGTTTTGGGAATGTTGCTTTGAGCAAGGAGACCGAAAATGGCAGCAAGGTGAGATAGAACTCGGGTTTGAGCTGGTGGATGATTTTTTCTAGAGGAATACAAAGTGTGTGGGTGCAATAATAAGTGGAGGGGGCCCACGTGGGGTCACGGAGGCAGGGGCGCGCCCAGGGGGGCTGGGCGCGCCCTCCACCCTCATGGGCACATGGTGAGCCCCCTCGTGCGTTCTTAGTGCCAATAATTCTTAAATATTATAGGAAAAAACATATTACCTTTTCAGGGCATTTGGAGAACTTTTATTTTCGGGGTATTTTTTATTGCAAGGATAATTCAGAAAACAGACCGAAAATACTATTTTCACTTTATTTAAACTAAATAACAGAAAATAAAAAGAGGGTACAGAAGGTTGTTCTTTCTAACTTCATCCATCTCATGGTCATCAAAAGGAATCCACTAATAAAGGTTGATCAAGTCTTGTTAACAAACTCATTCCGAATCGCATGAAATCGGAGAAATTTTGAGTAACACTAGGTTACCTCAATAGGGATATGCACATCTCCAACAATAAGAATATCATATTTCTTCTTAATATCAGGAAGAGGAAATTCAAAACCTTCAATAATAATTGTTGAAATTTTCCCAATAGAATTGATACTGTGGACTTGAGGTTGTTTCCGCAGAAAGTGTACCCTATGCTCATTACCATTAACATGAAAAGTGACATTGCCTTTGTTGCAATCAATAACAGCCCCTGCAGTATTCAAAATGGGTCTTCCAAGAATAATAGACATACTATCGTCCTCGGGAATATCAAGAATAACAAAGTCCGTTAAAATAGTAATGTTTGCAACCATAACAGGCACTGCTACCTCTGGAGCACTGCGTTGGTTTTCCCTTGAAGAGGAAAGGATGATGCAGTAGAGCAACATAAGTATTTCCCTCAGTTTTTGAGAACCAAGGTATCAATCCAGTAGGAGGCCACGCACGAGTCCCTAGCACCTACACAAACAAATAAACTCCCCGCAACCAACGCGATAAAGGGGTTGTCAATCCCTTCACGGTCACCTACGAGAGTGAGATCTGATAGATCTGATAAGATAATATTTTTGGTATTTTTATGATAAAGATAAATAAATATGCAAGTAAAATAAATGGCAAAGAAAATACTAAGTACTGGAAGATTAATATGATGGAAAATATACCATAGGGCCATAGGTTTCACTAGAGGCTTCTCTTGAGAGCATAAGTATTACGGTGGGTGAACAAATTATTGTTGAGCAATTGACAGAATTGAGCATAGTTATGAGAATATCTAGGTATGATCATGTATATAGGCATCACGTCCAAGACAAGTAGACTGACTCCTGCCTGCATCTACTACTATTACTCCACACATCGACAGCTATCCAGCATTCATCTAGATTATTAAGTTCAAGAGAACAGAGTAATGCTTTAAGCAAGATGACATGATGTAGAGGGATAAACTCATGCAATATGATATAGAACCCATCTTGCTATCCTCGATGGCAACAATACAATACGTGCCTTGCTACCCCTACTATCACTGGGAAAGGACACCGCAAGATTGAACCCAAAGCTAAGCACTTCTCCCATTGCAAGAAAGATCAATCTAGTAGGCCAAACCAGACTGATAATTCAAAGAGACTTGCAAAGATAACCAATCATACATAAAAGAATTCAAAGAAGATTCAAATATGGTTCATAGATAAACTTGATACCCACAATTCATCGATCTCAACAAACACACCGCAAAAGAAGATTACATCGAAT
The DNA here is from genome assembly GCF_002162155.2 of Triticum dicoccoides. Taxonomy (NCBI): domain Eukaryota; kingdom Viridiplantae; phylum Streptophyta; class Magnoliopsida; order Poales; family Poaceae; genus Triticum; species Triticum dicoccoides. The sequence goes on from NC_041382.1 coordinate 287,182,256, forward strand.
AGATCTCCACAAGAGAGGGGGAGAACTTTGTATTGAGATCCAAAAAGAGATATGAATCCATCTAGCTAATAACTATGGACCCGTAGGTCTGAAGCAAACTACTCACACTTCATCGGAGGGGCTATGGTGTTGATGTAGAAGCCCTCCGTGATCGATACCCCCTCCAGCGGAGCTCCGAAAAGGCCCCAAGATGGGATCTCATGGATACAGAAAGTTACGGCAGTGGAATTAGGGTTTTGGCTCCATATTTGGTAGTTTGGGGGTACGTATGTATATATAAGAGGAAGGAGTACGTCGGTGGAGCAACATGGGCCCCACTATGGTGGAGGGCACGCATGGGGGGGGGGTAGGCGCCCCCCCTACCTCGTGCCTTCCTGGTTGATTGCTTGACATAGGGTCCAAGTCCTCTAGATCAAGTTCGTTCCAAAAATCATGTTCCCGAAGGGTTCATTCTGTTTGGACTCCGTTTGATATTCTTTTTCTGCGAAACCGTAAAATAGAAAAAAAAACAACAACAATTCTGGGCTGGGCCTCCGGTTAATAGGTTAGTTCCAAAAATAATATAAAAGTGTATAATCAAGCCCAATAATGTCCAAAACAAGATATAACATAACATGGAACAGTCAAAAATTATAGATACATTGGAGACGTATCAAGCATCCCCAAGCTTAATTCCTACTCGTCCTCGAGTAAGTAAATGATAAAAATAGAATTTTTGATGTGGAATGCTACTTGGCATAATTTCAATGTAATTCTCTTAATTGTGGTATGAATATTCAGATCCAAAAGATTCAAGACAAAAGTTCAATATTGACATAGAAATAATAATACTTCAAGCATAATAACTAAGAAATTATGTCTCTTCAAAATAACATGGCCAAAGAAAGTTATCCCAACAAAGTCATATAGTCTGGCTATGCTCCATCTTCACCACACAAAGTATTTAAATCATGCGCAACCCCGATGACAAGCCAAGCAATTGTTTCATACTTTTGGTGTTCTCAAACTTTTTCAATCTTCACGCAATACATGTAGAAGCCCTCCGTGACGACGGCCCTCTCTGGCGGAGCTCCGGAACAGGCCCCAAGATGGGAACTTGTGGATACAGAAAATTGCGGTGGTGGAATTAGGTTTTTGGCTCATGTTCTGATCGTTTGGGGGTACGTAGGTATATATAGGAGGAAGGAGTACGTCGGTGGAGCTCCGAGGTGCCCATGAGGCAGGGGGGCGCGCCCCCCACCCTCGTGACTGCCTCTATGATGCTTTGGCATAGGTTCCATGTCTCCTGGATCACGTTCGGTGAGAAAATCACGTTCCCGAAGGTTTCATTCCATTTGGACTCCGTTTGATATTCCGTTTCTTCGAAACACTGAAATAGGCAAAAAACCACAATTCGGGGCTGGGCCTCCGGTTAATAGGTTAGTCCCAAAAATAATATAAAAGTGGAAAATAAAGCCCAATATAGTCCAAAACAGTAGATAATATAGCATGGAGCAATCAAAAATTATAGATACGTTGGAGACGTATCAGGCATCCCCATCCTTAATTCCTGCTCGTCCTCGAGTAGGTAAATGATAAAAAGAGAATTTTTGATGTGGAGTGCTACTTGGCATAATTTCAATGGAAATCTTCTTAATTGTGATATGAATATTCAGATTCAAAAGATTCAAGACAAAAGTTTATATTGACATAAAAATAATAATACTTCGAGCATACTAACAAATCAATTATGTCTTCTCAAAATAACATGGCCAAAGAAAGTTATCCCTACAAAATCATATAGTCTGGCTATGCTCTATCTTCACCACACAAAGTATTTAAATCATGCATAACCGCGATGACAAGCCAAGCAATTGTTTCATACTCTAAATTTTTCAAAACTTTTTCAATCTTCACGCAATACATGAGCGTGAGCCATGGATATATCACTATAGGTGGAATAGAATGGTGGTTGTGGAGGAGAAAAAAAGGGAGAAGATAGTCTCACATCAACTAGGCGTATCAACGTGCTATGGAGATGCCCATTAATAGATATCAATGTGAGTGAGTAGGGATTGCCATGCAACGGATGCACTAGAGCTATAAATGTATGAAAGCTGAACAAAAGAAACTAAGTGGGTGTGCATCCAACTTGCTTGCTCACGAAGACCTAGGTCATTTGAGGAAGCCCATTGTTGGAATATACAAGCCAAGTTCTGTAATGAAAAATTCCCACTAGTATATGAAAGTGATAACATAGGAGATCTCTATCATGAAGATCATGGTGCTACTTTGAAGCACAAGTGTGGAAAAAGGATAGTAGTATTGCCCCTTTTTATTTATTTATTCTTTTTTTGGGCCTCTTTTGTATTTGGCCTTTCTTCTTTTTGGGGGACAATATTCTATGAATGATGTTCATCACACTTCTATTTATTTACAACTCAATGATTACAAATCGATACTAGAACAAAGTATGACTCTATATGAATGCCTCCGGCGGTGTACCGGGATAGCAATGATACATGAGTGACTTATATGAAAGAACTATGAATGGTGGCTTTGCCACAATTAAAACGTCAACTACACGATCATGCGATGATAGGTTGGTATGATGGCTGTTTTGAGGAAGATATATGGTGGGTGTATGATACTCGCGAAAGGTGTGCGGTATTAGAGAGGCTAGCAATGGTGGAAGGGTGAGAGTGCGTATAATCCAGGGACTCAACAATAGTCATAAAGAACTCACATACTTGTTGCAAAAATATATTAGTTATAGAAGCAAAGTACTATGTGCATGCTCCTAGGGGGATAGATTGGTAGGAAAAGACCATCGCTCGTCCCCGACCGCCACTCATATGGAGGACAATCAATAAATACATCATGCTCTGACTTCTTGACATAACGGTTCACCATACGTGCATGCTACGGGAATCACAAACTTCAATAGAAGCATTTATCAAATTCACAACTACTCAACTAGCATGACTCTAATATCACCATCTCCATATCTCAAAGCAATTATCAAATTTCAAACTTCTCATAGTATTCAACACACTCATAAGAATTTTTTTATTAATCTTGAATGCCTAACATAATTAAAGAAATTACCACGCTGTTTTGTAGGTCTCTCAAAATAATCTAAGGGAAGCATGAGAGAACAAAACGTTTCTATAAAACAAATCCACCATCATGCTCTAAAAGATATAAGTGAAGCACTAGAGCAAAAACTATATAACTCAAAAGATATAAGTGAAGCACATAGAGTATTCTAACAATTTCCGAATCATGCGTGTCTCTCTCAAAAAGATGTGTGCAGCAAGGATGATTGTGGAAAACTAATAAATGAAGACTCAAATAATACAATATGCTCCAAGCAAAACACATATCATGTGGTAAATAAAAATATAGCTCCAAGTAAAGTTACCGATAGAAGTAGACGAAAGAGGGGATGCCTTCCGGGGCATCCCCTAGATTTGGCTTTTAGGTGTCCTTAGATTGTCTTGGGGGTGCCATGGGCATCCCCAAGCTTAGTCTCATGCCACTCCTTGTTCCATAATCCATCAAATATTTACCCAAAACTTGAAAACTTCACAACACAAAACTTAAAGTAGAAAATATCGTGAGCTACGTTAGCGAAAGAAAACAAAACACCACTTCAAGGTACTATAATGAACTCATTCTTTATTCATATTGGTGTTAAACCTACTATATTACAACTTCTTTATGGTTTATAAACTATTTTACTAGCCATAGATTCATCAAAATAAGCAAACAACACACGGAAAACAGAATCTGTCAAAAAAAGAACAGTTTGTGGTAATCTGTAGCTAAAGCAAGATCTGGAACCCCAAAAACTCTAAAATAAATTTCTGGACGTGAGGCTTTGCTATATTAATCATCTTCAAAAAGAACTAACTAAATATCACTTTCCAAATAAAAATGGCAGCAGTTCTCATGAGCGCTAAAGTTTCTGTTTTTTACAGCAAGATTAAAAAGACTTTCCCCAAGTCTTCCCAACAGTTCTACTTGGCACAAACACTAATTAAACACAAAAAACACAACCAAAACAGAGGATAGATAAATTATTTATTACTAAACAGGATCAAAAGCAAGGAATAAAAATAATATTGGGTTGCCTCCCAACAAGCGCTATCGTTTAACGCCCCTAGCTAGGCATAAAAGCAAGGATAGATCTAGGTATTGCCATCTTTGGAAGGCAATCCATAAGTGGCTCTCATAATAGATTCATAAGGTAATTTAATTTTCTTTCTAGGGAAGTGTTCCCTGCCTTTCCTTAACGGAAATTGGAATCTAATATTCCCTTTCTTCATATCAATAATTGCACCAATCGTTCTAAGGAAAGGTCTACCAAGAATAATAGGACATGAAGGGTTGCAATCTATGTCAAGCACAATAAAATCTACGGGAACACAATTCCTGTTTGCAACAATAAGAACATCATTAATTCTTCCTATAGGTTTCTTAATAGTGGAATCTATAAGGTGCATGTTTAAAGAGCAATCATCAAAATCACGGAAACCTAGCAAATCACACAAAGTCTTTGGAATCATGGAAACACTAGCACCCAAAGCACACAAAGCATAGCATTCATGATCTTTGATCTTAATTTTAATAGTAGGTTCCCACTCATAATAAAGTTTTCTAAGGATAGAAACTTCCAACTCAAGTTTTTCTTCATAAGATTGCATCAAAGCATCAACGATATGTTTGGTAAAGGCTTTATTTTGACTATAAGCATGAGGAGAATTTAGCAAGGATTGCGACAAGGAAATATAATCTATCAAAGAGAAATTATCATAATTAAATTCCTTGAAATCCAAAATAGTGGGTTCATTAATATTTAAAGTTTTGACTTCTTCAATCCCACTTTTAACAATTTTAGCATCAAGATCTAAAGACTCCCAATGTTTGGAACGCCTTCTAGGTAAAGGTGGATCATATTCAGTCCCATCATTATCAAGATTCATATTAAAAAACAAAGATTTAATACGGGGCACATCAATAACTTTTAGATATTCATGTTTATTATCATGGAAACTAGAAGAACACGCTTTTATAAAGCAATCTTTCTTAGCACGCATCCTAGCGGTTCTTTCTTTGCACTCATCAATGGAAATTCTCATGGATTTGAGAGTATCATTGATATCATGCTTAGGAGGAATAGATATAAGTTTCAAAGAATCAACATCAAGAGAAATTCTATCAACGTTCCTAGCCAACTCATCAACCTTAAGCAATTTTTCTTCAATCAAAGCAGTGAAATTCTTTTGCGAGGTAATAAATTCTTTAATATTAGATTCAAAATCAGAGGGTATTTCATTAAAATTTCCATAAGAATTGTTGTAGGAATTACCATAATTATTATAGGAATTACTAGGATACGGCCTAGGATTAAAGTTTCCTCTATACGCGTTGTTACCAAAATTATTCCTACCAACAAAATTCAGATCCAAAGATTCATTATTATTCTCAATCAAAGTAGACAAAGGCATATCATTAGGATCAGAAGAAACACTTTTATTAGCAAATAATTTCATAAGTTCATCCATCTTACCACTCAAAACATTAATTTCTTCTATCGCATGCACTTTCTTATTAGTAGATCTTTCAGTGTGCCATTGAGAATAATTAACCATAATATTATCTAGGAGTTTCGTAGCTTCTCCTAAAGTGATTTCCATAAAAGTGCCTCCCGCAGCGGAATCTAAAAGATTTCTAGAAGCAAAATTCAATCCGGCATAATTTTTTGTATAATCATCCACAAATTCAAACCATGTGTAGGGCAATTACGTATCATTAACTTCATCCTCTCCTAAGCTTGTGCAACATGTTCATGATCATGTTGCTTAAAATTCATAATATTGTTTCTAAGATAGATGATCTTAGCGGGAGGAAAATACTTAGAGATAAAAGCATCTTTGCACTTATACCACGAATCAATACTATTTTTAGGCAAAGACGAAAACCAAGCTTTAGCATGATCTCTAAGCAAAAAAGGAAATAGCTTCAATTTAACAATATCACACAAATCAACGAAGTTGTTTAGATGGGTAGTGACATCTTCACTAGGAATGCTGGAAAACGGATCTTTCATGACAAGATTCAGCATCGGTAAGAGGAGCAATCGGAGTGCTAAGAAAATCGTTGTTGTTGGTATTGGTAAAGTCACACAATTTGGTATTATCTTGAGCCATCATGACAAGCAAGCAATCCGACACACAAGCAAACAAGAAATGTGCAAAAAGAGGTGAATAGAGAAAGAGAGGGAAGATGGAGAGAGAGGGGGCGAATAAAACGGCAAGCGTGAAGTGGGGGAGAGGAAAACGAGAGGCAAATGGCAAATAATGTAATGCGGGAGATAAGGGTTTGTGATGGGTACTCGGTATGTTGACTTTTGCGTAGACTCCCCGGCAACGGCGCCAGAAATCCTTCTTGCTACCTCTTGAGCACTGTGTTGGTTTTCCCTTGAAGAGGAAAGGGGGATGCAGTAGAGCACCGTAAGTATTTCCCTCAGTTTTTGAGAACTAAGGTATCAATCTAGTAGGAGGCCACGCACGAGTCCCTCGCACCTACACAAACAAATAAACTCCTCGCAACCAATGCCATAAAGTGGTTGTCAATCCCTTCACGGCCACCTACGAGAGTGAGATCTGATAGATATGATAAGATAATGTTTTTGGTATTTTTATGATAAAGAGAAATAAAGATGCAAGTAAAATAAATGCCAAAGAAAATAACTAAGTACTGGAAGATGAATATGATGGAAAATAGACCCGGGGGCCATAGGTTTCACTAGAGGCTTCTCTCAAGAGCATAAGTATTACGATGGGTGAACAAATTACTGTTGAGCAATTGACAGAATTGAGCATAGTTATGAGAATATCTAGGTATGATCATGTATATCGGCATCACGTCCAAGACAAGTAGACCGACTCCTGCCTGCATCTACTACTATTACTCCACACATCGACCGCTATCGAGCATGCATCTAGAGTATTAAGTTCAAGGGAACAGAGTAACGCTTTAAGCAAGATGACATGATGTAGACGGATAAACTCAGGCAATATGATATAAACCACATCTTGTTATCCTCGATGGAAACAATACAATATGTGCCTTGCTGCCCCTACTGTCACTGGGAAAGGACACCGCAAGATTGAACCCAAAGCTAAGCACTTCTCCCATTGCAAGAAAGATCAATCTAGTAGGCCAAACCAAACTGATAATTAGAAGAGACTTGCAAAGATAACCAATCATACATAAAAGAATCCAGAGAAGATTCTAATATTGTTCATAGATAAACTTGATCATAAACCCACAATTCATCGATCTCAACAAACCCACTGCAATAGAAGATTACATCGAATAGATCTCCACAAGAGAGGGGGAGAACTTTGTATTGAGATCCAAAAAGAGAGAAGAAGCCATCTAGCTAATAACTATGGACCCGTAGGTCTGAAGTAAACTACTCACACTTCATCGGAGGGGCTATGGTGTTGATGTAGAAGCCCTCCATGATCGATACCCCCTCAGGCGGAGCTCCGTAAAAGGCCCCAAGAAGGGATCTTGTGGATACAGAAAGTTACGGCGATGGAATTAGGGTTTTGGCTCCGTAACTGGTAGTTTAGGGGTACGTAGGTATATATAGGAGGAAGGAGTACGTCGGTGGAGTAACATGGGCCCCACGAGGGTGGAGGGCGCGCTTTGGGGGTAGGCGCCCCCCTACCTCGTGCCTTCCTGGTTGATTGCTTGACGTAGGGTCCAAGTCATGTGGATCATGTTTGTTCCAAAAATCACGTTCCCCAAGGATTCATTCCGTTTGGACTCCGTTTGATATTCTTTTTCTGCAAAACCCTAAAATAGGCAAAAAAACAACAATTCTGGGTTGGGCCTCCGGTTAATAGGTTGGTCCCAAAAATAATCTAAAAGTGTATAATAAAGCCCAATATGTCGAAAACAGGATATAATATAACATGGAACAATCAAAAATTATAGATACATTGGAGACGTATCAGGCACATCCTCACAAATACTGACAAGTATAGTAGTTGATTTATCAACAATTTGAAAAGATATTTTAGTAGGTGTCAACTTATTCAAATTAAGTCTACGATATAAAGAGATAGGCATAACACTAACACCGGCTCCGAGATCACATAAAGCAGATTTAACATAGTTTCTCTTAATGGAGCATGGTATAGTTGGTACTCCTGGATCTCCAAGTTTCTTTGGTATTCCACCTTTAAAAGTATAATTAGCAAGCATGGTGGAAATTTTAGCTTCCAGTATCTTTCTTTTATTAGTAACAATATCTTTCATGTACTTAGCATAAGGATTCATTTTAAGCATATCAGTCAAATGCATACGCAAAAAGATAGGTCTAATCATTTCAGCAAAGTGCTCAAAATCCTCATCATCCTTTTTATTGGATGGTTTAGTTGGAAAAGGCATGGGATTCTGAACCCATGGTCCTCTTTCCTTATCGTGCTTCCTAGCAACAAAGTCTCTCTTATCATAACGTTGATTCTTTGGTTGTGGGTTATCAAGATCAACAGCAGGTTCAATTTCTACATCATTATAATTGCTAGGTTGAGCATCAACATGAACATCATCATTAACATTATCACTAGGTTCATGTTCATTACCAGATTGTGTTTCAGCATCATAAATAGAAATATCATTGGGATTCTAAGGTGTGTCAACAACAGGTTCACGAGAAGCATGTAAAGTCCTATCATTTTTCTTCTTCTTCTAAGAAGAACTAGGTGCATCAACATTAGTTCTCTGAGAATGTTGCGCAATTCTCTTAGGATGGCCCTGAGGATACAAAGGTTCCTGAGTCATTTTACCCACTCTAGTCATAACTCTAACATCATTATCATTTTTCTTATTATTTAATTCATTGAGCAAATCATTCTGTGCCTTGAGTACTTGTTCTACTTGAGTGGTAACCATAGAAGCATGTTTACTAATAAGTTTAAGTTCACCTTTAACTCTAGACATATAATCACTCAAGTGTTCAAGCATATCAGCATCGCGTTTCAATTGTCTACCAACATAAGCATTGAAGTTTTCTTGTTTAATAATAAAATTATCAAACTCATCTAAGAATTGTCTAGCAGACTTATAACGAGGAATATCACCTTCATCAAATCTATAGAGAGAATTTATCTTTACTACCTGTGTCAGGTTATCAAGGCCATGTATTTCTTCAATAGGTGGTAAATTCTTAACATCTTCAGCTTCAATACCTTTTTGCTTTAATAGATTTATTTGCCTCTTGCATATCTCCAGGATTGAGAAATAGAATACCCCTTTTCTTTGGAGTTGGCTTAAGAGTTGGTTCAGGAAGTGTCCAATCATTTTCATTACTAAACATATTATCCAATAGCAATTCAGCTTGATCAACTATTCTTTCCCTGAAAACACAACCAGCACAACTATCCTGGTGGTCTCTGGAAGCATCGGTTAGTCCATTATAAAAGATATAAATTATTTCATTTTTCTTGAGAGGATGATCAGGCAAATCATTAAGTAATTGGAGAAGCCTCGCACAAGATTGTGGGAGACTCTCTTCTTCAATTTGCACAAAATTATATATTTCCCTTAAAACAGCTTGTTTCTTATGAGCAGGGAAATATTTAGCAGAGAAGTAATATATCATATCCTAGGGACTATGCACACAACCAGGATCAAGAGAACTAAACCATGTTTTAGCATCACCCTTTAATGAGAATGGAAACAACTTAAGGATAAAGTAATAACGAGTTTCCTCATCATGAGTAAACAGGGTGGCTACATCATTTCATTTAGTAAGATGTGCCAGAACAGTTTCAGATTCATAGCCATAGAAAGGATCAGATTCAACCAAAGTAATTAACTCAGGATCGACAGAGAAATCATAATCCTTATTGGAAATAAAGATAGGTGAAGTAGCAAAAGTAGGGTCATATTTCATTCTAGCATTCAAGGATTTTTATTTAAGCTTAGCTAACAGTTTCTTAAGATCAGATCTATCATTGCAAGCTAAAAAGTCTCTAGCAGTTTCTTCATCCATAACAAAACCTTCAGGCACAACAGGCAATTCATATCTAGGGGGAGAATCTCCATCATCACTTTCATCAATATTATCAGTTTCAATAATTTCATTCTCTCTAACCCTAGCAAGTTGTTCATCAAGAAATTCACCTAGTGGCACAGTATTATCAAGCATAGAAGTAGTTTCATCATAAGTATCATGCAAAGCTGAAGTGTCATCATCAATAACATGCGACATATCAGAATGAATAGCAGGAGTAGGTGTCGCAAGTTTACTCAAAATAGAAGGTGAATCAAGTGCAAAGCTAGATGGCAGTTCCTTACCTCCCCTCGTAGTTGAGGGAAAAATCTTGGTTCTTTTATCTTTCAAGTTCTTCATAGTGATCAGCAGATATAAATCCCAAGTGACTCAAAGAATAGAGCTATGCTCCCCGGCAATGGCGCCACAAAATAGTCTTGATAACCCACAAGTATAGGGGATCGCAACAGTTTTTGAGGGTAGAGTATTCAACCCAACTTTATTGATTCGAGACAAGGGGAGCCAAAGAATATTCTCAAGTATTAACAATTGAGTTGTCAATTCAATCGCACCTGAAAGACTTAATATCTGCAACAAAGTACTTAGTTGCAAAGTAATATGATAGTAGTACTAACAGTAGTAGAAGTAATGGTAGCAATTTTATAGCAAGCGTAACAGTGGCAACGGAAAAGTAACTAAGCAAAGATCAATATATGAAGAGCTCGTAGGCAATGGATCAGTGATGGATAATTATGTCAGATGCGATTCCTCATGCAACAGTTATAACATAGGGTGACACAGAACTAGCTCCAGTTCATCAATGTAAAGTAGGCATGTATTCCGAATATAGTCATACGTGTTGATGGAAACGAACTTGCATGACATCTTTTGTCCTACCCTCCCATGGCAGAGGGGTCCTATTGGAAACTAAGGGATATTAAGGCCTCCTTTTAATAGAGTATCGGACCAAAGCATTAACACTTAGTCAATACATGAACTCCTCAAACTACGGTCATCACTGGTAAGTATCCCGATTATTGTCACTTCGGGTTTAATGGATCATAATACATAATAGGTGACTATAGACTTGCAAGATAGGATCAAGAACTCACATACATTCATGAAAACATAATAGGTTCATATCTGAAATCATAGCACTCGGGCCCTAGTGACAAGCATTAAGCATACCGAAGTCATAGGAACATCAATCGCAGAACATAATGGTTACTAGGGATCAAACCCTAACAAAACTAACTCGATTACATGATAAATCTCATCCAAACCATCACCTTCTAGCAAGCCTACGATCGAATTACTCATGCACGGCAGTGGGCATCATGAAATTGGTGATGGAGGTAGGTTGATGATGACGATGCCGACGAATTCCCCTCTCCGGAGTCCCGAACGGACTCCAGATCAGTCCTCCCGAGAGAGATTAGGGCTTGGCGGCGGCTCCGTATTTAAAATGCAAAGAATCCTTCTCTCTGTTTTTTTCTCCCCGAACGTGAATATATGGAGTTGGAGTGGAGGTCGGTGGAGCACCAGGGGGTCCACAAGGCAAGGGGGCGCACCCAGGGGGTAGGCACGCCCCCACCCTCATGGACAGGGTGTGGGCCCCATGGCCTTGATTCTTTCACCAGTATTTTTTATATATTCTAAAAATATTCTCCGTTGATTTTCAGTTCATTCCAAGAAGTTTTATTTATGCACAAAAATAACACCATGGCAATTCTGCTGAAAACAGCGTCAGTCCGGGTTAGTTCCTTTCAAATCATGCAAGTTAGAGTCCAAAACAAGGGCAAAAGTGTTTGGAAAAGTAGATATGATGGAGACGTATCAAGCTACCTAACCTATTTTCTCAGCCGTCCGATTGCGATCGGAGGGACGAGGTAACCCCTACCCAAAAATCCTATCCCGCTTGTCCCATTGGTCAATCTGCGCCGCCACCTGATGTCTCCCTCCTCCTTGCATTTCGTGCCTAGCTAACTAGATCCGCATCCACTCTGCAATTCATAGCCAACCCCCAACCATCGATTGATCCAGTGCATCGAGGGCGCAAGCCAGCTGCACCGGACTCCCCGGGCAGCAGCTGCTGGACCCTGCCGCCGTCAGAACTCCGGTGAGGCGTCGGAGCTCGTGTCCTCGCCGCCCCTACTACCTTCCCTGTTCTCTTTTTTCACTGAAGCTCTCTTTCTCTCTCGTCACTGAGCTCTCTCTCCCTCTTTTTCCCCTATGGATAGGAGCTCAACGCCATGGACCTCCCCGTCGCCGGCCAAGACCTGCAGCCACCGTACTACGCCGTCGCGCTAGGCCCCAGACCTCCCCTGCAAACCTCGCTACCCTTGCAAGATCGCCCCGCCGGCCTGTGCTCGCTCTGTGATATGTCCATTTTGCATCATGCTTTTATATTGATATCTATTGCATTATGGGCTGTTATTACACATTATGTCACAATACTTATGCCTATTCTCTGTTATTTTACGAGGTTTACATGAAGAGGGAGAATGCGGGCAGCGAGAATTCTGGGCTGGAAAAGGAGCAAATATTAGAGACATATTCTGCACAACTCCAAATGTCCTGAAACTTCATGGGAGCATGTTTCAGAATATATAAGAAATATTGGGTGAAGGAAGTACCAGAGGGGGGGCACCCACCATCCACGAGGGTGGGGGCGCGCCCTACCCCCTGGGCGTGCCCCCTACCTTGTGGCCCCTTTGGCAGCCCTGTGATGCCCATCTTCTGCTATATGAGGTCTTTCGTCCAGAAATTTTTTATAAGCAATCTTATGAGATGAAACTCCGCCGGCACGAGGCGGAACCTTGGCGGAATCAATCTAGGGCTCCGGCGGAGCTGTTCTACCGGGGAAACTTCCCTCTGGGAGGGGGAAATCAGCACCATCATCATCACCAACGATCCTCTCATCGGGAGGGGGTCAATATCCATCAACACCTTCACCCGCACCATCTCATCTCAAACCCTAGTTCATCTCTTGTATCCAATCTTTGTCCCAAAGCCTCAGATTGGTACCTGTGGGTTGCTAGTAGTGTTGATTACTCCTTGTAGCTGATGCTAGTTGGTTTATTCGGTGGAAGATCATATGTTGAGATCCTTTATGCATATTAATACCCCTTTGTTTATGAACATGAATATGATTGTGAGTAGTTACATTTGTTCCTGAGGACATGGGAGAATTCTTGCTATAAGTAGTCATGTGAATTTGGTATTCGTTCGATATTTTGATGAGATGTATGTTGTCTTTCCTCTAGTGGTGTCATGTGAACGTCGACTACATGACACTTCACCATTGTTTGGGCCTAGAGGAAGGTATTGGGAAGTGATAAGTAGATGATGGGTTGCTAGAGTGACAAAAGCTTAAACCCTAGTTTATGAGTTGCTTCGTAAGTAGCTGATTTGGATCCATATGTTTCATGCTATGGTTAGGTTGACCTTAATACTTCTTTTGTAGTTGCGGATGGTTGCAATAGGGGTTAATCATAAGTGGGATGCTTTTCCAAGGAATGGAAGTACCCAAGCACCGGTCCACCCACATATAAAATTATCAAAGTACCGAACACGAATCATATGACCGTGATGAAAACTAGTTTGACAATAATTCCCATGTGTCCTCGGGGGCACTTTCCTTTATATAAGAGTTTGTCCATGCTTGTCCTTTGCTACTAAAAGGATTGAGCCATCTTGCTGAACCTTATTTACTTTTATTACTTGGTACCCATTACAAATTACCTTATCACAAAACTATCTGTTACCGATAATTTCAGTGCTTGCAGAGAATTCCTTACTGAAAACTGCTTATCATTTCCTTCTGCTCCTCGTTGGGTTTGACACTATTACTTATCGAAAGGAATACAATAGATCCCCTATACTTGTGGGTCATCAAGAATCTTTTCTGGTGCCGTTGCTTGTGAGTGAAGCGCCTTTGGTAGGTGGAATTTGGTAAGGAAAAATTAACATAGTGTGCTGAAATTTACCATCACTTGTTACTATGGAACATAATCCTTTGAGGGGCTTGTTTGGGGTATCTTCACCCTGACCAGTAGAGCAAAGAGTTGCTCCTCAACCTACTGAACCTACTAAAATTTTGTATTTTGAAATTCCTTCGGGTATGATAGAGAAATTGCTAGCTAGTCCTTTTATAGGAGATGGAACATTGCATCCCGATTTGCACCTAATCTATGTGGATGAAGTTTGTGGATTATTTAAGCTTGCAGGTATGCCCATGGATGTTATCAAGAAGAAGGTCTTCCCTTTATCTTTGAACGGAAAGGAATTGACATGGTTTAGGCTATGTGATGATATGGGATCATGGAACTACAACCGATTGAAATTGGAATTTAATCAGAAGTTTTATCCTATGCATCTTGTTCATCGTGATCGTAATTATATATATATAATTTTTGCCCTCGCGAAGGAGAAAGCATCACTCAATCTTAGGGGAGGCTTAAGTCAATGTTATATTCATGCCCCAATCATGAGCTCTCAATAGAAATTATTATTCAAAACTTTTATGCCCGGCTTTCTCTCAATAATCGCTCCATGCTTGATACTTCTTGTACTGGTTCTTTTATGATGAAGACTATTGAATTCAAATGGGATTTATTTGAAAGAATTAAACGCAGCTCTGAAGATTGGGATCTTAACGAAGGTAAGGAGTTAGGTATAACCCCAATGTTTGATTGTGTCAAATATTTTATGGATACTGATACCTTTCGTGAATTTAGCACTAAATATGGACTTGACTCTGAGATAGTAGCTTCTTTTTGTGAATCCTTTGCTACTCATGTTGATCTCCCCTAAGGAGAAGTGGTTTAAATATAATCCTCCCATTGAAGTAAAAGTAGTTGCACATATTAAAGCTGAAGAAAATACTATCACTTATAATGACTTTGTTGTTCCTACTGCTTATATTGAGAAACCACCTTTCCCTACTAGAATAAAGGATCATGCTAAAGTTTCAACTGTAGTTCGTAAGAGTAATACTAGAACACCTACATCCTCTGAGAGAATTAAAGTTGAACCTAGTATTACTATGGTTAAGGATCTCTTGGCCGATAATATTGATGGGCATGTTATTTACTTCTGTGATGAAGTTGCCAGAATTGCTAGACTCAATACTAAAAATAAACATAGACCTGTTGTAGGCATGCATGTTATTTCTGTTAAAATAGGAGATCATTGCTATCATAGCTTATGTGATATGGGTGCTAGTGCAAGTGTAATACCTCATTCCTTATTTAAAGAAATTATACATGATATTGCACCCGCTGAGATAGATGAAATTGATGTTAAAATTAAGCTTGCCAATAGAGACACTATTTCACCAGTTGGGATTGTTAGAGATGTTGAAGTCCTGTGTGGGAAAGTCAAATATCCTACTGATTTTCTTTTTTTGGTTCCCCACAAGATAACTTTTGTCCCATTATATTTGGTAGACCCTTCTTGAATACTGTTAATGCTAGGATAGATTGCAAATAGGATGTTGTTACTATTGGTTTGGGGGATATGTCTCATGAGTTTAATTTTGCTAAATTTCGTAGACAACCCCATGATAAAGAATTGCCTAGTAAAGATGAAATTATTGGTCATGCTTCTATTGCCATGCCTCCTAATAACCCTTTAGAACAATATTTGCTCGACCATGAAAATGATATGTTTATGAATGAAAGATGGGATATAGATGAAGTATTCTTTAAACAGGGACCTATTTTGAAACACAACTTGCCTATTGAAATTCTAGGGGATCCTCCTCCACCCAAGGGTGATCCCGTGTTTGAGCTCAAACCTATACCTGATACTCTTAAATATGCTTATCTTGATGAGAAAGAGATATATCCTATTATTATTAGTGCTAACCTTTCAGAGCATGTAGAAAAGAAACAATTGAATACTCTGAAGAAACACCGTGCTGCTATTGGATATACTCTGGATGATCTTAAGGGCATTAGTCCCACTCTACGCCAGCACAAGATAAAATTGGAGAAAAACACAAAACCGGTTGTTGATCATCAAAGACGTTTAAATCCTAAGATGAAAGAAGTGGTAAGAAAAGAAATCCTAAGATGAAAGATGTTCCTTTTGTCTTTGATGATGATTTTGTAGATGTATTTTAAATACTTAAGAAAGCTTTGATTTCTACACCTATTGTTTAGCCACCTGATTGGAATTTACCCTTTGAAATTATGTGTGGTGCTAGTGATTATGCTGTAGGGGCTTTTTTAGGACAAAGGATTGATAAGAAATTAAATGTTATCCAATATGCTAGGAAGACTCTGGACAGTGCCCAGAGAAATTATGCTACTACTGAAATGGAATTTTTAGCAGTTGTCTGTAACACCCCGGATGTAACTTGCCGTATTTGTAACTCCGACTCTTGCCATTTCTGGCTTTAAGTTATGAGATTCCCTTCGTGGTTGGGTTTTGTCTTTGTTTTGCTTTTTTTCATGTCATGTATTTCATATCATGTCATCATGTGCATCACATTTGCATACGTGTTCGTCTCATGCATTCGAGCATTTTCCCCGTTGTCCGTTTTACAATCCGACACCCCCACATGCACTGGCGCATCCCTTTTGTCTCCTTTCGTGAGTGGGTGTTAAACGTTCTCGGAATGGACCGAGATTTTTCAAGTGGCCTTGGTACACCACGGTAGACCGCTTGTCAAATTTCGTTTCATTTCGAGTCCGTTTGATGCTCCAACGGTTAACTGGGGAACCGCAAAGGCCCCGTGTGTGTTGCAGCCCAACACCCCTCCAAAACAGCCCAATAACCCATCCAAAATACTTCCATGTCCTCTATCGTCGGATCACGATCATGTGGGCGAAAACTACACTCCATTTGGACACACCTACCTCCTCCTAGCTATAAATATGTGCACCCCCTCAAATTCGGGTCCCGAAACCCTAAAATCCTCCTCCCGCCGCCACCGGACACGTCCGCCGCCGCGCCCTGTCCACTCGCACGCTGACATGTGGCGCCCTACCACCGATCTCCGCCGAGCCCGCGCCGTCGCCGGCCTCCGCCGCTCCTCTGCCGCGGACCCCGCCGTCCCGCGGCCAGGTCCTGCTGTTATTTTGATGCCATGTAAACCTGATGCTAAAGTGAGATCCATGCTTGTTTTGAGTTGCTTCATTAAGGATGTTTTGAACAAATGGTTATTCTCTATCCATCCATGCCCCTGTTTTCATTTATGGAGTGAACTAGCATGTCGTAATCTTGCTCTACTTTTGCTATAAAATGTTCCTGGAAGATTGTTTACATGTTAATCAATTTTTCCATGGTTGTTGTTAGTGCTCCATGCATGCTATGAACTTTCTCTTGCCATGGTTAGATTCACGAACATGTCTTCTTGCTTTTAGTATGCTTATCTTGTCATGCAATGCCTTGTGGTGAGTCGTTTGAGGTCGAATAGATGCCTTCATAATTCTGTTTATGCCATGCTCTATTTTCTGCTAAGTCTGAAACTGTTAATAAAACTTGCTATGTTTACATGGGTGCCATCATATCTTATGTGCCTTTTTGGCACATGTTCAGTAAGGGACTTTTGATGCTTTTAGTAGGTTCATTCCATGCCTTTGTTTTCTATGTTATGTTCCTGTAGCCTGTTGTTTGCTTGCTCTAAACATTGCTTCCTGATGTTATTTCTGGCATGTTAGTAATTTCTCTAAGTCTGTGAAGCTGATATCTTTTGCACTTTTTCCATGCTTGTTTGAATCTGCTCTTGTGTGATTTAGCCATATCTCAGTGTTCATGTTTTGTCAAGCATCACTTGTACATCGCTGCCATATGTTTTGTTGCTATGTTGGAATGTAGTAACTTAGTTTCTTGTTGCATTCTAGATGGCATCATGCTGTTAATTTCAGAATTGTGCCATTCTTGTTTTGCTTGCCATTTGCAAACCGTGCATCTGTATCCGATGATCTCTATATCGATTTCGACCGAAATAATCTCATCTTTCTAGAGGCACACTTGGTTTGCCAATTGATGCCTTGTTAATTTTTTCCCTTCCAAAGCACGCATATGCATTGCATATCATATCTTGCATATCATGCCATGTTTTGCATCATGTTGATTGTGCACTGCATCGTGATTGATTGTTGGTCATTTGCTTGTGTTCTTGCTTTGGGTAGAGCCAGGAGATGAGTACGTGATCGAGGAACCTGTTGAGTACGCTAATGAGGATCAAGCTTTCGTCAACTCTGAGAACTTTGCAGGCAAGATAACCATACCCTCGAAATCCCTTCTATCTTTGCTTGCTAGTTGTTCGCTCTATTGCTATGTCATGCCACCTACCAATTGCTATATCATGCCTCATGTATTGCCATATCAAGCCTCTAACCCACCTTTCCTAGCAAACTGTTTGTGGGGACCCCGGCTCATAAGTCGTGATCACCGAATGCACGTGTACAGTGATCCTGGAGATCAATGCTCATTGAACACACAGAAGCTGAATAACAAGAGTCTTACATCCATACATATCATCTTACATAAATTATGACCGTTATGGTCGAGTCTTGAGTATAACTTCGAAGTAGAAATCTTTGTCGATAACTTGGACCCATGCCATCTGCCTTAACCCTACAGGCATTCTGACTGGGAAGCGTCCTAGCTCGCATGTTCGTCACCGAAGTATTCTTCATCATATCATGTTCTTTCATGCCTGGCCAATAAAATAACAAGTGGCATGCCAATGAGTACTTTGAATGTACTCTCAAGCAACCCATGGGTGATAACATAATAATTATGCAAGGCTCTACTACTAATTTGGCATTGTTGCAGAAAGCTAGTTTTTCTCATGCAAGTATGATAATCGTTTATCAAGGACATGAATGTGTCTGCAACAAGTATCAGGAGGTTACAGACAACAAAATCGAGAAAGAGTTATGAACAACTCATGCTCAAGCTCACCGTCACTTTCTCATGAATCACATCAACAGATTTACCAAACCGTGTTGTTTTCCAGAAACTTATGGACATAGTCTAAGCAGCACCACCCAACTGTCCTTGGTCGTGGACACGGCTATTCGAATAGTTTTACACTTTGCAGAGGTTGCACACTTTACCCACAAGATCCGGGGAACTTCTGTGTCATCCACGACCCGCGGTACCTCAAGTACCCGGGGTAAGCACCCGGTCACTATCTTTCCCTAGATGACACTAACATAGAGTCCACTCGATTGGTAGTAACCCCCGTGCCCAACATTTCACAACTTAAAATTGTGGAGCCTCGCTCCTATGTTTGTCACATACCACTGGCACGGGGTACCAACGGTGTGTCCAGTGCCCCATAAAAATGTTCTTGGCCGCCCTACCTGGCACGACCCCGTCCCGAGAGAGCACAAAAACAACTATCCCGTCACTAGTAATGCGGTCTCCAAGCTAGTATCTACCTAGGTAATCAATAATGCCCTTTCCCATATAAGGGTAGAGTGGTTGCGCATGTAAGGTTGGGACGGTCGACAAATCTTAAATCTAATCAGTGTTTGTAAACAACACTTTTATCAAGCCTCGGTACACTACTTCTCCAACAAGTAGTGGCCTAGTTCATCATCATCTCCCAGGGGCATTAGTGGCACCCACTAGGGCTGTTTGCAAGTATGTCAAACCACACTTGTTTCTTTCCATGCATAGCCCTGACACCATTTGCGTAGCCAACTACTATAGCATATTTCTATAATCCATCAACACAACTCTAAACAAGGATAGAGTCATGAACAATGCAAGTATCAACGGGTATGCAACAGAGGCAAGCCCAGCAAGGTTGCCATTCAAGAACCATCATGCACTAGATGAAACAGTGAAAATGTTCTCGTGATATAAAAGGGTTCAACATGGTCAAAGGGCTGCTTGCCTGGTTCATCAGAGTCTTCAAATCTTCTGGTCCATCTGTGAGTATTTCGTCTACTTCATCAACAAATGTCGGAAACAATCATAGTAAGCAAAACAACAAGGTAGAAAATAAAAGTGCTATAAAAATGTGAGTTTGACTTCTCTAGGATACCTATGGTCATATGAGGAATGACCAAAGTGGTTTCATTGGGATTGGATCAGTGGATATTTCTGAACATTTCAATATGATGGAATCAATGGATTTATGGATTTGCAAGAAGTGTATAGAAATATATTTTTGAAAAATGAGAAGAGGCACCCATTTAACAAAGGATTATTTTAGAAGCATCTAGGATTTGGTTTCACTGGATTTGGAGTCAAAATGAATATTCTATGGATTTGCAAAGTTGACAAACATGAAGAAATGGATCATTATTTTGTAGGGCACAGAAAGTATTAATAAAAATGTTCATAACCTAATGAACTTAGATATATATGCAAATTTGAATCATGGCATTTAGATCAAATTTGAGCTCTTTGTGATTTTCTAAAGTTCATCACAGAAATGAAAAATGGGGTTTTAATAAATATTTCTGAAGAGAAAGTTTCTGGAAAAATGTGCAAATAGCACCATGTGGTAGATTAGGATTTATGGAGTCACTATAAATTTGAATCATCAAATTTGGAGGTAATATGAATATTTGGGAGATTTTACATGTTTTTGGAAAAAGAAAAAGACAAAGGAAGGGGGGGTTTATACCTATACTGCGCGCTAGGTGCAGCATAGCGCCGTAGCGCACTAGGCCGGCACAGCGGCTCGGCCACGTGGATGACAAGGCGACATCGAAGGCGCCCAAGTGGAATGCGCCTTCGCTGCAAGGGAAACGGGAGAGGGTGAACCCGCCTCCACTTGCCAGGGTGGACCGGCGGCTGGGCCACTAACGAGCGGGGCCCGCCTGCAGGTTCATCCTCAACCTCCCGCGTGGGCGCGAAGGGAGACAGAGGAGGCGTTCTAAGACGGCCGCCGGCCCTACAGGGCATCTCCGGCAATGCTCCGCCCACCAGCATGCTCAGGGGACCCGGACGCATCCAACCGTGGGTGGCACGATCGCCCAAGGCCACCGGGTTGAGCAGGGCGTTGGCCGCGGCGGACGAGGCCGGTGGTGACGGGGGGCACGGCACTACGGCCACCGGGAGGGGTAACCAGAGTGCGGGGGGGATTCCGGGGGTCGGTGGAGAAGCATTGAGATGCATAGGTGGAGGGGACGGGGCTCGGGCGTCGCGAATTTAGCTCGGTGTCGGCGGCAGCTCTCCGGCCATGGAGGTCTACGGAGGGCACAAGGATGGGAGTTGGTTGGTCCAGGGGGTGCACGGGAGGGAGAGAGAGCCAAAGGAGTAGAGAGGGGGCTCGGGGACGGCCTTAAATAGAAGGGGGCGAGGTGCACAGCGGGGCCATGCACCGGCGAGGCCGTAGCCATCACTGGAGGGCATGGGAGAGCTTGGCTTCAAGTCGGCGGTCTTCCTGGGCATGGTCTACGACTAGGGAAAGAGAGAGGTAGAGAGGAGCGAGCCCGAGGCGGGCCAAGGATACGGGCGGCGATTGGCGGATGCGGGCGGCGCTTGGGCACGCGCCGTAGGGACGAGAGGAGGGCGCATGAGCAAGTGGGAGACCTACGGGTGTGATGTGGACGCCGAGGCGCATCGACTGGCGCGAGGGGGAGGCTCGAGGTGGCCGGGGAACACGGCGTCAATGGTCGGGAGCGCGATGACGTGCTCCAGAGCGTGTCTTTGGCCGGTGTCTGTGGCTTTTCCGCGCACACTCGCGCGTCCACTTGTGTCTAGTAGCTGCAGGGGGAGTAAACAAAGTGGAAATGGCATTGGATGCCTTGGGGAGCCAGTAGAAGAAAGGAGGGGTAGAGAGAGAGTGAAAATGCTGCTGTCCAGAGAAGAAAAGTGGGTATCTGCCCCCCTTAATCATTTCTCCTTGGGCAGCAAGGCATGCCGGAGGTAGAGGAGGAGCAGGTGAGGCCGTGGGAGAAGCTTCAGCTCGTGGATATTAGTGGAAAGGGTTGAAACTTGCATTTTGAAATTATGCCAGAAGGTGTTTCATGTAGGTTTGGGCAAGAAATTTAATGTCACTTGACATGAAACTTAACAGGATGAAATGGCACATAAAAGTAAGGTGTTCCACTGAGTTTGAGCTCATTTGGGCAAAGTAGCCAATGTAACTTTGGTAAACCCTAGAAATCAGCAGAAATGGCTTTACTAAGATTTAGTTATGCAAACCTATTCTCCTTGATGCACCACTTGGTGTAGTGTCATCATTTGAGGATTCGAACATGTCCACAAAAATTCAGATCAAAAGGACACACTTGGCAATGTAGAGTTGTTCAAATTTGGTTCTGGATAGAAAGGGTTTTAGAACACTTTGATCATGATATCCTTCTCTCCAACTTGTGCCATTTTGCCTAGATGCATTATTACACCATTTGAGCATGTGCACCAAGTTTGAGAGCATTTGGACATGTTTGGCAGTGCAAAGTTGTTCAAACTTGAAAAAGGACAGAAATAGTTTTGAGAGGGTTTGGTGGGGCTATATTGTTCTCCATACATGAGACTTTGTAGGATCCTCAAGTAGGTCATTTTGGATATGATAGAATTTTCCTATATTTAATGGAGAATATTTTCTTTGTAAACATTTCAAAAGCTTGAAATGTCCAGAAATAGTTTTTGAGGGATTTGACCAATAATTTGAACATGACCATGTGTTGAAACTCTTATATATGGACAATATATGTCCACTGAGCTTCCCTAAATTTTCTCAAATCTTTTTGAAACACTAAAATAATTTTAACCTATTAAAGACCATTTCTGGCCTGAAGAAAAAGCCTTTAAATAAAATAGGAAAATAACTTTTAGAATTATATTTTTGTGGTTTATGGGAGCCCTATACCTAATAGGTTTCAAATATACTTTTTTAAAGATTTTTCACACCCTTAATTAAGTACTTGTAGTTCAAGTGTCAATTCAGTGGTTTTTGGAAAACCTAATTTAGAAAATTCTTTTTGGCCAAAATATTTTTGCAAGAAATTATTTTTATGTCCTGCACACATGGCATGATCATTGGGCAAGGTTTTGCATCAAGGAGAAGGAGTATAAGAGTTGGAGGATTTATTTGATTTTTAGGGCACTTACAACCAACACACAAAAATAAAATCAAGCAAAGACCTAAACACTCAAAAGTTTTTGACAAACCACATTTTATCATGATTAATTAGCTTAAGTGTTGTGGCATGAAAATCAGGGTGTGACACTGTTGATTGGCTATGTTACCGCTTTTCTCAGCCTCTCTTATAGCGTTGCCAGTTGCAGGTGAAGATGAAGTTCGTTCCATGTTGGAACATGGTTATTGTTGGGATATCATTATTATCTCTGATTTACTTTAATGCATCTATATACTTGGTAAAGGGTGGAAGGCTCGGCCTTTTTCCTGGTGCTTTGTTCCACTCTTGCCGCCCTAGTTTCTGTCATACCGGTGTTATGTTCCTTGATTTGCGTTCCTTTCGATGTTGGGTGTTATGGGAACCCCTTGACAGTTCGCCTTGAATAAAACTCCTCCAGCAAGGCCCAACCTTGGTTTTACCATTTGCCTACCTACCACCATATACCTTCCCTTGGGTTCTGCAGACTCAAGGGTCATCTTTATTTTAAACCACCCCGGGCCAGTGCTCCTCTGAGTGTTGGTCCGAAACGGGCAACCTGCGGGGCCACCTCGGGGAAACTTGAGGGTTGGTTTTACTCGTAGCTTGACCTATCCGGTTTTTCCTGAGAACAAGATACGTGCGACTCCTATCGGGATTTATCGGCACATCGGGCGGCTTTGCTGGTCTTGTTTTACCATTGTCGAAATATCTTGTAACCGGGATTCCGAGACTGATCGGGTCTTCTCGGGAGAAGGAATATCCTTCATTGACCGTGAGAGCTTGTGATGGGTTAAGTTGGGACACCCCTGAAGGGTTTTGAACTTTCGAAAGCCGTGCCCGCGGTTATGTGGAAGATGGGAATTTCGTAATATCCGGTCGTAGAATAACTTGACACTTAACTTAATTAAAATGAATCAACCGCGTGTGTAGCCGTGATGGTCTCTTTTCGGCGGAGTCCGGGAAGAGAACACGGTCTCATGATATGCTTGAGCGTATGTAGCTTCAGGATCACTTCTTGATCACTATTAGCTTCTCGACTATCTATTGCTTCTCTTCTCGCTCTCTTTTGTGTAAGTTAGCCACCATATATGCTAGTGCTTGCTGCAACTCCACCTCACTACCCTTTCCTTCCCTTAAGCACAAATAGTGTTGATCTCGTGGGTGTGAGATTGCTGACTCCCCGTGACTCACAGATAATTCCAAACAGATGCAGGTGCCGATGATGCCAGTGCAGGGGACGATACCGAACTCAAGTGGGAGTTCGACGAAGATTCGGGCCGTTACTATGTTTCTTTTCCGGACGATCAGTAGAGGAGCCCAGTTGGGACGATCGGGGATCTAGCATTTGGGGTTGTCTTTCTTTGTTTTGGTTCCGTAGTCGGACCTTGATTGTATTCTGGATGATGTATGACTATTTATGTATTGTGTGAAGTGGCTATTGTAAGTCGACTGTTTATCCCTTCTTATTCAGTACATGGGATGTGTAAACATTACCCCTCTTGCGACAGACCTACCATGCGGCTATGCCTCTAAGTCGTGCCCCGACACGTGGGAGATATAGCCACATTCTGGGTGTTACAACTTGGTAATCAGAGCCTTCCCCCACTTAGGAGCCCCCTGCTTGATCGAATCGCTGATGTTGTTGAGTCTAGAACAAAATGTTTTGAGTCTTAGGATTATATATATCGGAGAGTAGGGTTATTTTTACTCCTCAGTCCCTTCGTCGCTCTGGTGAGGCCTCCTGATGTAGAGTTTTGACTCTTCTCTCCTCAAATTTCACTAAAATAAATTAGGATCACGCGGATATCTTGGAATCGTTCCGATGGTTTTGTGACGAGAACATTGTTCATGGTGCCTCCTGACATTTAGGGCTTGTGGCAGTTTCCCGGGGAGTTGAGCTCCGAGGTGTTGTCGTCACAATTTTATCGTTGCAGTTCTGGAATACCTGAGTTCGCCGACATCGAAAATCTCTTTTATGCAGTTGTTGGTGAGATAACCTCGACGCCACCCAGTACTGGGGCGGGAGTTCGGGAGTATTTCCATAACTCCTATATCGGATGCTTTTCGAAGGTTGAGGTAAATGATTGCCGAAAGTTTCTTGGTTATGTGTTGAAGGATGGATAAAACTGGATGTAGGATTTGCTAGTTTTGGGTGAGATATTATGGTTCCCCTGTATCCCCAACACCTGATTGCATAACCAGAATGTTTCGGGAGTTTTATAGGTGGGAATTCATGTAGCTCTAGTATTTCTTCCCGCAGATATTTGGTTTGTGATTGGGTAATCCTTACCACTTATTTGTTCATATCCGTACCTTGTTGCTTTATTTCTTCTATCTTTATCTAAGTGGCTTCTCAACTTTATGGACGTGTGATGATTTACTATGGAATTCATTCGTTCATCCTTGTTCGAATGTTAAAACTTTATGTTGCAATTTCGATCCATTGATTCAGCTTGAATATATGTCTTTCAAGAAGCTAACGGATGTCAACCTCTTCAGGATGGCTCCTCCAACGCGTCAGAATCCGGACCACAATGATGGGGATCAGTCGAACCCTCCGCCACCACCTCCACCTCCGGAGGCACGGAAAGCTATCATGGCAGCCACGAACGCCAACACTCAGATGCTTTTGCAACTCTTGCAAGAGCGCAACAAAGGTCAAGGCAAGCAAGGGAGTAAAGGCCAAGGCAACAATCAACCTGAGTTTGTACCCTCAACCAGTTCCTCACAAACCAGCTGAAGTCCTTCAGCAACTGTGTCGAGGTCACAGACGCCGACGACTGGCTCATGGATATCTGCAAACATTTTGAGTGTAGCAATGTCAGGCCTGAGGACGTTGTCAAGTTTGCTTTGTTTCAACTCAAAGACCAAGCTGCTAAGTGGTATCAACAATACAGAGATTCCAGAGGAGGTCGTGTGATTACCTGGGATGATATCCGCTTAGACATCAAAGCTCGTTACATTCCACCAAGTGTTGCTGAGAGCAAGCGTGAGGAGTTCCGCAATCTCAAGTAAGGTAGCATGTCTGTGTATCAATACAATATCTAGTTTAAGAAACTCGCTCGCTTTACTAAATAAGACGTCCCTGATGAAAAGAGTATGATTTATTAATTAAGAGGTGGCCTCAGAGATGATCTGCAATTAGCTCTCGTGCTTCTTGAGCCAAATAAGTTTGATGAATTCTACAACATGGCACTAAAGCAAGAAGCTGCTCAGCTCAAGTATGAAGCATCTAAGAAGAGAGTCAGGGATGCAGTTCAATCTTCTTCTTCAACTCAAGTGGTAGCTAAGCAACTGAAGTTCTGGTTGCCTCCTCCTCCTCCGTTTCGTCAGCCTTATCAGTAGAAGAGCAAAGGTGGCAATGGATCTTACCACCCACCAAACCCAGGCTATCAGAACAAAGCTCAGTCTCATACTCCAAGGTCAAGTGCTCCTTATCACCGTCTACTCTTAGAGGTTACTTGCAACAAGTGTCAGCAGAAAGGGCACTATGCAAACAAGAGCTTCAACCAAAGGCGCCTTCCGACTCCTCCTCCTGTGAGATCTGCCAGCAATGCAGTGGTCAAGCATAATCCCAAGCATGCTAAGGTAAACATGATAAACGCAACTCAGGCAGAGGATTCTTCAGAAGTGATCATGGGTAACCTTCGAGTTAACTCCATTCCTGCTAAAGTGCTTTTTGATATTGGTGCATCTCATTGTTTCATGTCAAGACCTTTTTTGCCAGGCATGACTTCACTACTTCACTTTTGGTTAAACACATGCCTGTCATTTCTCCGGGTAAATGTTTGAGCTCTAGTTTGATAGCTCCTGATGTGTCAATCAAGATGGGAAACTATAAGTTTCTGTCTTCTCCTATTGTTCTTGGTGACTCGGATATTGATCTAATTTTCGGCATGGACTAGCTTTCTAAGAAGAAGCCTCAGCTTGATTGTGCTGCTAGGCAGACTCAATTGACACACTCTTCTGAGGATGTGATCATCTATGCCGCTCGTGATGATACCATTCGACTGTTTCTCCCAATGAGAAGGGCGAGTTGAATGCCATCTCTCAGATTCCAGTCGTTTGTGAATATCAAGACGTCTTTCCAGAAGAGCTTCCAGGAATGCCTCCTCACCGGCCAGTTGAATTCGTTATCGATCTTGAGCCTGGCACGGAACCTGTTTGCAAACGTCCTTACAAGCTTGGAGCAGAGGAGTTGAAGGATTTGAAGAAACAACTCGATGAACAAGAGCGCATGGGTCTGATCAGACCGAGTTCGTCTCCATGGGGTTGTGGTGTTCTTTTTGTCAAGAAGAAGGATGGAACGGAATGACTCTGCGTTGACTACCGTCCATTGAACAAGAAAACAATAAAGAATAAGTACCCACTTCCCAACATCAATGAGCTTTCCGAGCAACTTAAAGGTGACCAAGTATTCTCCAAGCTTGACCTCCCTATGGGTTATCATCAGATTCACATTCGTGAACAAGATATCCCCAACACAACATTCACAACAAGCTATGGTTCTTACGAATATACTGTCATGTCTTTCGGCCATGACAATGCTCCGCCAAAGTTCTCTCACATGATGAACTTCATCTTCAACGCTTACACAAATGATTTCGTCCTGGTGTATCTCGATGATATTTTGGTATTTTCCAAGAATAAGGAGAATCATGCCAAGCATTTGAGATTGGTACTCGACAAACTCAGAGAGCATCAATTCTATGCAAAGTTTTCCATGTGTGAGTTCTGGCTTGATGAGGTTCTTTACCTTGGTCATATCATCTCCGCCAAAGGCATTGCTATTAATCCTGAGAAGGTGTCTGCAATTGTGAATTGGGAACCTCCTCAGAATGTCAAGCAGCTCCGCAATTTTCTTGGGCTTGCAAGCTATTGCCGAAGATTCATTGAGAATTTCTCTAAGATTGCAAAGCCTCTTTCCAACCTCCTCCAGAAGCATGTTAAGTATGTCTGGACACCTGAGTGTGACGTTGCTTTCAACACCCTCAAAGAGAAGTTAGTCACAGCTCCTGTCTTGACTCCTCCTAATGAATCCAAACCATTCAAAGTTTTCTCTGATGCCTCCCTGCAAGGTCTCGGTGCTGTGTTAATGCAAGAGAAGAAAGTTTTGGCCTATACCTCTCGCCAGTTGAAGCCCAACGAAAAGAACTACCCCACTCATGACCTTGAGTTGGCGGCAGTTGTCCATGCATTATTAACTTGGAGACATCTCTTGTTGGGAAGGAAAGTGGACATCTTCACTGATCATAAGAGCCTCAAGTACATCTTCACTAAACCCAACCTCAACCTCAGGCAGACTCGTTTCGGTCGAAATGATTCAAGAATATAATCCAAGTATTGAATATACTCCAGGCAAGGTCAATGTCATTGCAGATGCTTTGATCAGGAAAGCTTACTGCAACAGTTTAATTCTCAAGCCCTTCCAACCGGACCATTGTGAAGCATTCCGCAAACTGAATCTCCAAGTTGAGCCTCAAGGCTTTCTTGCCAACCTTCAAGTCTCTCCTACTTTGGAAGATCAAATTCATGAGGCACAACTCCTGGATTCCATGGTGAAGAACGTGAAAATGGGATTGCCAAGAGCCAACCCAAATACAAGTGATATCGCATTGATGACAAAGACACTCTATTCTTCAAGGATCGAATTGTGGTTCCTAAAGGGGATCTACGGAAAGTCATCATGAATGAGGCACACAATTCCCTTCTATCCATTCATCCTGGAAGTACAAAGATGTACCATGACCTCAAGAAGTCGTATTGGTGGACTCGAATGAAGCGAGAAATTTCTCAATTCGTGAATGAATGTGATGTCTGTAGAAGAGTGAAAGCAGAACACCAATGGCCAGCTGGTCTCCTCCAACCTCTTTCTATTCAAGAATGGAAATTTGACCATATTGAGATGGACTTCGTGACTGGATTTCCCAAGTCCAAGCATGGAAATGATGCTATCTTCATTGTCATCGACACGATTACTAAAGTAGCTCATTTCCTTCCAATCAATGAATCTATCACATCAGCTCAGTTGGCAGAGCTATACACCTCCAGGATTGTCTCTTTGCACGACATTCCGCAATTGATATCTTCAGATCGTGGAAGCATCTTCACTTCTAAGTTCTAGGATTCCTTCCAGAAGGCGATGGGCACCAACATTCGCTTCAGAACAGCCTTCCATCCTCAAACTAGTGGCCAAGTCAAGCGAGTCAACCAAATCCTAGAAGATATGCTCAGGGCTTGTGTCATTTCCTTCGGTATGAAGTGGGAAGATTGTCTTCCATATGCCGAGTTCTCCTACAATAACAGTTTCCAAGCGAGTTCGGGCAAGGCCCCATTCGAAATTCTCTATGGCAGAAAGTGTCCCACTCCTCTCAATTGGTCAGAGACTGGTGAACGCCAACTTCTTGGCAATGACTTAATCACAGAAGCCGAAGAAATGTGTAAATCATCCGTGAAAATCTCAAAGCCACGCAATCACGACAGAAGAGTTTCTATGATAGCAAGCACCGTGATTTTTCTTTCGAGATCAGAGAGCATGTCTACCTCCGCGTCTCTCCAATGAAAGGAACTCGTCACTTCCGTATCAAAGGGAATCTTGCCCCTAGATACATGGGTACTTTCAAGATCATTGGCAAAAGAGGCGATCTCGCCTATCAACTTGAGCTTCCGTCCAACTTCGCAAACGTGCACGATGTGTTTCACGTGTCACAGCTTCGCAAGTGCTTCAAGACTCCTGAGCGCACCATCAGCTTCGAAGAGATTGATCTCCAAGAAGACATGTCTTATTATGAGCATCCCGTTCCTATTCTTGAAGAAACCGAGCGCAACACTCACAACAAGTCTATCAAATTCCTGAAAGTGAAGTGGTCACATCATTCCGATCGAGAAGCCACCTGGGAACGTGAGGATAACCTCCATTCTGAATATCCGGAGTTTTTTCAGTCCTAGATCTCGGGATGAGATCCTTTCGTAGTGGTGGAGTGTTGTAACACCCCGGATGTAACTTGCCATATTTGTAACTTCGACTCTAGCCATTTCGGCTTTAAGTTATGAGATTCCCTTCGTGGTTGGGTTTTGTCTTTGTTTTGATTTTGTTCATGTCATGTATTTCATATCATGTGCATCTCATTTGCATACGTGTTCGTCTCATGCATCCGAGCAATTTCCCCGTTATCCGTTTTGCAATCCGACACTCCAACATGCACCGACGCATCCCTTTTGTCTCCTTTCATGAGCGTGTGTTAAACGTTCTCGGAATGGACCAAGATTTGTCAACTGGCCTTGGTACACCACCGGTAGACCGCCTATCAAATTTCGTTCCATTTGGAGTCCGTTTGATGCTCCAAAAGTTAACCGGGGAACCACAAAGGCCTCGTGTGTGTTGCAGGCCAACATCCCTCCAAAACGGCCCAATAACCCATCCAAACCACTTCCATGTCCTCCGTCATTGGATCACGATCGCGTGGGCGAAAACTACAATCCATTTGGACACTCCTACCTCCTCCTAGCTATAAATATGTGCACCCCCTCAAATTCGGGTCCTGTTGAGAATATGACTACCAGGTATGACCCGCCCAGGAGGGGCCGGGTCAATCTTCATGGCGGGGTATTTAAAGAAGCCCAACGAATATACAAAGAGATGGTTTATTATAAGACTTGTAGTAGGCCCAAGCCCAGAGGCGGCTTAAAGCCCGTAATTGTAAACCGCCATGTATAAGTAAGACTTGTAAAGAAAGGCATGTAAAAGAAGTCACCGAGCCAGACACGTTGCATGAGCCGGCCGGGACTCTGTAGGCCGCCACACATCCACCCATGTATATAAGGGGACGACTCAGCCGTGGCTTAGGGAAAGAAACAACAGATCGAGAGCCAAGCTAGTGTTTATTGCTCCTTGGTCATCGAAACCTAGTAATACCACAACAACTAGATTAGGCTTTACCTTGACCGCAAGGGGCCAAACCAGTATAAACCTCTCGTGTCCTTTGTCCCAATTAACCCCTTTAAGCTTCCTAGTTGCGATGGCTCCACGACTAAGTCCTTTCACTAGGACATCTACCGTGACAAGTCCACGATAGTTGGCGCCCACCGTGGGGCTAGCGCATGGTGGATTTGAGTTCTTGAAGGGCAGCTTCGAAGGGCTCAAGGGATATGTTGTGGGCCGGATGACCAAGAGTCATCGCGGCAAGATCTACATCGACGACGCAGGCTGGGGCCCTGAGGACGGCTCAATCGAGTATGGGTACCGGGTCCCCTTCGGCGGAATCCACGTTTTCATCGGCCGGATCGGCGAGCCGGGCCCTGAGCCGAACATCTGCGCCGACCTCATCGAGACGGCTCAATGGGCGAGACTCGCCCGAGCTCGGCCGTGAGGCGTGCCTTCGTGGGTTGCATCCATGGAGTGGAACTTTCTGAAGGATCTGTGGATGACGGTGAGACGACTATTCACTCTGACAATGAGTCGTCCACAGGGGAGACAGATTCTTTGTATCAACTACAAGATGGCGGGCTTGGGGGCTGTTCTGATGGTAGCAGTATTCCGGACCCCTTTGAGCCGCCAAATCAAGCCGGAGTCTTCATGGCTAGCACTCAACCCCGGCAGAATTCTACGGCTGCGGCTGCAATAACCATCGGGTCGACGGCGACCCGGTCAGGAGACACCGCGCGCCCGCCTTCTCAGGTGCTGATGGATCATATGGACAGGATGACGACCTTGTTTACCGCCGTGGTTGAGTCGGCAGATAAGGCTCAGCACGATGCAGAGGTGGCACGGTTGCGTGGGGAGGTAACACAAGCTAAGGAGAATTTAGGAGCGGAGGATGTAAGGATGGCTGCAGAACGGGCAGCTCTAGATGCTCGTGCTCAGCAGCTTCAAGCAGAGACTTTCTGGCTCTCGGTGGATCTAAACGCATCAAATGAGGTCATGAGGAGAAGGCACCAAAAGGCTCAATCACGTCTGCCTCTGACTTATGATCCTAGGAACCTCCGCCATACACCTGGAGCTGGTCCCAGTAACCCACTGGAGGCAAACCGGATCATAACACCCGGGACTGGAGCGCCGCTTCAACCGCGGGCCATGGAACCCCCCCCCCCCGTGTGAATACCACCCCACCTCATTACACACCAATACCACTGGGTCATTTTTCTAACCCTTTGGATAATCTTATCAAGCGCCGGCTCGTTTGATGGCTCTCCCGTTGGAAGGCGACTCTCCGACAGCGATCGAAACAGGACAGGTCAGAGAACTTCTTCAGATGGCTCTGGCACAACAGGATGCATATTCTTATAGTCGAGATAGAATACATTCAATCCCTCGCCCAAGCCGGAGCCCAAGCTTTAGGAGGCATATGGACTCAGCGGCCATGTCAAGCAACACCCAGCGCTGTAATCAACCACGCGGGCGTGACCCGGCCCCGGGCGGAGCCCTTAACTTGGTGGACCAGGAGAGGATCCGTCAAGAGGCTGAACGGGCGGTTCAATAGGCGGCTGAGCAGGCGGCTCACCAAACTTTTCCAGTTTATCCAGCGACCTCTGTTGAAGTGGGGGTGGCCATAAGGACAGGAGGTATCCCTTGTCTTGTGTCGGCTCTGTGTAATGAGCGTTTGCCAAAGGACTTTAAGGGGCCTCGTTAGGTCCCTAATTACACAGCCAACCTGCAGCCCGGAGCATGGATTGAAAGTTACGAGATGGC
The DNA here is from genome assembly GCF_002162155.2 of Triticum dicoccoides. NCBI lineage: Eukaryota > Viridiplantae > Streptophyta > Magnoliopsida > Poales > Poaceae > Triticum > Triticum dicoccoides. Next base: position 287,215,047 of record NC_041382.1, read on the forward strand.
CATAGAGTTATTAGAGGTCAGTGAAGCAGCAATGGCCAAATATTTCACCATGATGTTGGATGGAACAACTCGTACTTGGTTATAGGGGTTGCCGCCCAACTCCACCGGTTCATGGACAGAGTTAAAGGCCCGGTTCATTCAGAACTCCAAAGATACCTGTAAACAGCCCATGTAGATCATGGACTTGACTAACTGCAAGCAAGAGGAAGGCGAATCCACGGCCCATTGGGTGCACCGGGTCAAGGAAATAATACATTCATCTAATAAGATGGATGCCGGCTCCGCGTTCTTAATGTTGGAGAAAAAATGCCGTTTTGAACCTCTGAAACAGAAGCTGGCACGTCTCAAGCGTGACTGTAATGACATGGGCCAGCTGATGGCGGCTCTTGTCAAGTACGCCGATTCTGACAGTACCAAGGACCCCGCATCTGACGAAGAGAAGACAAGGAAGGGAAAGAAGAACGACAATGGCAGAGGTCACCAGCACAACCCGGCGAATCAAGGAGGTATTAAACGTAAGGCTAACGGTAGTCTAGAGTTTGTGGCTAAAGCCAATGCATAGGGCAACAATCAACAACGCAAGGGGAGGCCACCTCCTCGGTTTGGCGGGTCAGGTCCCACCCTTGAGCAGCTGCTAAACGAACCTTGTCCAAGACACGTCCCCCGGGAGAAGCCAACTACCCATCTATGGAAAGACTATACGATCATGAAAGATTTCAAGAATTCTAACATGTTTGATGGTAACCACGGACCAGGCGGTGGCTCAGGCGATGGCGGCTTTCATGGCCCGGGCGCCAGTTCAAGCAGTGGCGGTTTTCACGGCCATGGCCCTCAAGGCAGTCAGGGCGGCTATAATCAGCAATCCGGCCAAGGTAATCAGCAGCAACAATAGTCCGGGTATCAGAGCAACCCAAAGTAGTTGAACAGTGGACAATATCATGTATTCACCAGCAGTTTGTACAAGAGGGACCAAAAACTTCATAAGAGGGCTGTGAATGTTGTTGAACCGGCAGTTCCACGTTATTTAAAATGGTCTGAGCAGCCTATCGTATGGAGTAGGGAAGACCACCCTCCCCGGGTTGATAATCCAGGTCATTTGGCTTTGGTGGTGTCACCTCAGGTTGGCGGATACAAGTTTACTAAGGTGCTCAAGGATGGTGGAAGTACCATCAACATCCTTTATTATGAGATGTTCTGTCGCATGGGGTTGACTGACAAAAGTCTTACAACATCCAATACTGACTTTCAGGGAGTTGTGCCTAGTAAGTCGGCATACCCAGTCGGTAGGATTAAGCTGCAAGTAGTCTTTGGGGATGAGTATGACTCTAGGCCTGAGAAATTAACTTTTGAAGTGGTTAAAATTAAAAGCCCGTATCACGCTTTGTTTGGATGCCCGGCTTATGCTAAGTTCATGGCATAACCATCTTATGTTTATTTGCAACTCAAAATGCCAGGTTATAAGGGCACCATCACAGTGCATGGAAGCCGGAAGATAGCCCTGGAATGTGAAGAAGGCGATGCGGCTTATGCCGAATCTTTTTGCGCAACGGAGGAATTGAAGTCTTATAAGTATAATGTCGACCCGGTAGATATGACATCTTTGAAGAAGCCAACCACGGAACATGAGCTGGCGTTGAAATTTAAGTCGGGTGATGATACTAAGATGATTGATTTTATGCCTGGCGACTCATCCAAATGGTTCATTATCAGTGCCAATTTGGATCCAAAATACGAAAGCGCGCTCATCGAGTTCATCCGTAAGAACTGGGACATCTTTGCATGGAAACCTTCTAACATGTTGGGTGTACTGAGGGAACTCGCTGAGCACACTCTCAACATTGATCCAAAGTTTAAGCCGGCCAGGCAGTTTCTTCGGCGAGTTAATGAAGAAAGGCGTAAGGCTATTGGAGAAGAGGTAGCTCGGCTCTTGGCGGCCGGGTTTATTGTTGAAGTTTTTCACCCAGAGTGGTTGGCTAACCCGGTGCTTGTAGTCGTAAAGAACGACACCTGGGGTATGTGTGTGGATTAGACAGATTTAAACAAGGCTTGTCTGGCTGATCCTTTTGCTCTCCCTCGTATTGATCGAATCATTGATGCTACGGCGGGTTGTGAGCGTTTGAGTTTTTTGTATGCTTATTCTGGTTATCATCAGATCAAGATGGCAGTTAAGGACCAGGAGAAGACAACTTTTATCACTCCGTTTGGAGCCTTCTGTTATGTGTCAATGCCTTTTGGGGTTAAGAGCGCCCAGGCGACTTATCAGCGATGTGTGCAGAACTGTCTTCATGACTAGATTGGGCGTAATGTTCATGCTTATGTGGATGATATAGTGGTTAAATCCAGAGCAAAGGAAACTTTGGTAGATGATCTGAAGGAGACTTTTGATAACCTCTGGGTCTACAAGATGATGCTTAACCCGGCAAAAGGTGTGTTTGGAGTCCACTCTGGCAAGCTTTTGGGTTTTTTGGTGTCTAACAGAGGCATTGAGGCTAACCCGAAGAAAATTAAGGAAATAACATCTTTGGCTAATACGGCGTGTATCAATGACGTTCAAAGGCTGGCGGGTCGTGTTGCAGCTTTAAGCCGGTTCATAAGCTGGCTAGGTGAGAAGGTTATGCCATTGTATCAGATGATGAAAAAGACGGATGACTTTGTCTGGAGTGATGCTGCTGATTCTGCCTTTGAAGATCTAAAGAGGCAGCTCGCTGAGCCACCGGTTCTGGCAGCTCCCATTGAGAAAGAGCCGATGTTGTTATATGTGGCTTCTAACTCATGTGCTGTCAGTGTGGCTATTGTGGTGGAACGGAAGGAGATTGGCAAGGAACATCCGGTTCAGCGGCCGGTTTACTACGTCGTGAGGTGCTCATTGAATCTAAGCAAAGGCATCCACATTGGCAGAAGCTTGTTTATCGGGTGTTCATGGCAAGCCGGAAGCTCAAGCATTACTTTCAGGGTCACCCTATAATTGTGGTTATCTCTGCTCCGTTAGGAGATATTATTCAAAATAGAGAAGCCACAGGACGAGTCGCCAAGTGGGCCATTGAACTTGGGTCTCATAGTTTAAAGTATGTGCCACGTATTGTGATCAAATCTCAAGCGCTGGTCGATTTCATTAATGATTAGACAGAGTTGTAGACACCTGAAGAGAAGCCAGACAACACATATTGGACAACTCATTTTGATGGGTCTAGACAGTTGGAATGCTCAGGGGCTGGAGTTGTTTTAACTTCTCCTCGAGGTGAAAAGTTTTGTTATGTGTTGCGATTAATGTTTCCTTGTACTAACAATGCAGCAGTATATGAGGCCTTATTCCATGGTCTTCGAATGGCTAAAGAGATTACTTTAAGTCGGGTACGGTGCCTTGGTGACTCAGATTTGGTGGCTCAGCAGGTGTCAGGAAAGTGGAACTCCAAGGACCCTCTCATGGCGGCTTATCGCCGGGAAGTTGATGTTGTTGCCGGATATTTCAAAGGTTATCAGGTGGAGCACATTGACCACAGAAAAAACAAAGCGGATGATGCTTTAAGCCGGTTGGGATCTCAGCGTAAGCCGGTGCCACCTAACACCTTTTTAGATGTTCTGCATAACCCTTCTGTCAAGTTACCTATAGAAGAACACTTGGCCGTTCCAGACCCAGAGGCATAGTTGGTGGCGGCTCTTCATGTCATTCTAGATTGGACAGTACCGTATTTGGCTTACATGACCCGGGGTGAGTTGCCAGAGGATGAGACCTTGGCTCAACAGATAACCTGTCGGTCTAAGTCAATGACAATTTCCAACGGTGAGTTGTATCATCGCGGCGTCACTAGAGCGTTTCAATGTTGTGTCTCTCCTGAAGAAGGTCAAGAAATTCTTCGTGAGATCCATGAAGGGGATTGTGGCCATCACGCCGGTTCAAAGTCTCTTGGGGCTAAAGATTTTCGCCATGGTTTTTACTGGCTAACGGCTCACGTTGATGCAGAGGATCTGGTTAGTAGGTGCAATGGGTGTCAAAAATTTGCACGACGAGTGCATGTTCCGGCTCAAGAATTGCGGATGATTCCAATCACTTGGCTGTTTGTAGTCTGGGGGCTTGACATGGTTGGATCTTTCAAAAGATCCAAGGATAAAAAGACACATCTTTTGGTGGTAGTTGACCAATTTACAAAATGGGTTGAGGCAGAGCCGGTTAGTAAGTGTGATGCAGCCACGGCGGTTCAGTTCATGAGAAAGGTGATCTTTCGTTTTGGCTTTCCACACAGCATTATAACTAACAATGGTACGAGTTTGTCCAAAGGAGATATGGAGGAGTTTTGTCAACGTGAGCATATCCGGCTTGATGTTTCGTCAATAGCTCACCCCCAATGCAATGGTCAAGCTGAGAGAGCAAATCAGGAAATCTTAAAAGGTCTCAAGCCCCGGCTTGTGGTTACTTTAGAATGGATGCCAGGTTGTTGGGTAGAGGAGTTACCCTCAGTGCTATGGAGTATCAATACCACTCCTAACAGGTCTACAGGTTATACACCTTTCTTCGTGGTTTATGGAGCAGAAGCAGTCCTTCCTAGTGACATCCGTCATGACTCGCCCCATGTGGCGGCTTACGTCGAAGCTGATAATCAACAAGCCCAACAGGATGCACTGGACTTGTTAGATGAAGAGAGAGATTTGGCAGCAGCCCGGTCAGCAATTTACCAACAGGACCTGCGCTGTTATCACAGCCGCCGTGTTAAGTCCAAAACCTTTCAAGAAGGTGACCTGGTGCTCCGTCTAATCCAGGATCAGACCGATGCACACAAGCTATCCCTGCCTTGGGATGGACCCTTTGTGGTCAGCAAGAACCTAAACAACGGGTCATATTACCTTATCGACATTCAAGAGCATAAAGACTCATGTAAGTCGGAGGAGGAGACTCGCCAGCCGTGGAATATTGCTCAGCTTCGGCCATACTATACTTGAGCCACCGCCTTTCACCATGTACATACTTTGATCTGTTATGATAAGTAATAAAGCAGGACCTTTGTCCTTTTCTTCCTCAATGGTTATATATTTTTAATATTCTCATAATTCAAACGACAATTAGGGGGTTGATCGTATCCGAATCTAGCTTAAACCTTTTGGTCCGGCTCATGATCGTATTCGAATCTAGCTGTAAACCTCATGGTCACTTGGGGAGTTCCTGTTCAAACATAGGTCGTATTCGAACCAAAGAGAACATAGCTGTCATAAGTCATAACCCTCTTGATTGGCGCAAAGCCAAACTCACTAGGGGGCTTCTTGATCGTATCCGAATCATAGCTTCACCCCTTTTTGGTCTGACTTGGATCGTATTTGCATCAGGATCATTAAAAACCGCTCAAGTTCATTTGTGGGCTTCCTGTTTAAACATAGGTCGTATTCGAACCAAAGAGAACATAGTTGTCGGTACCCTCTTGATAGGTGCAATGCCAAAACCACCAGGGGCTACATGATCGTATTCGAATCCTAGCTTAACCCCTTTGGTCTGGTTTACTGATCGTATTCGAATTAGAAGCCTCCAAATTACTCTTAATTCTTGATTTAAATCATTTTTAAAACATCCTATTTTGTTTTACTGGCTTTTGTTGTCTCAAAGCTAACTGCACGTATGGTTTCAATTTGAGCCGGCTCAGTTATTTGACAATGAGTTAACAAGGGATAACAATCATCAGGCATATCAAGGTATTGGCTTGTACAAACATTAGGGTTGTCAACCTTATTGTCCGGGTCATATAAGCCGGCAATTCAGAATCAAAGAACATAGGTATGACATTGTTGTTCATAAACAGACTTATCTATATCTTTTCATTAATCAAAGGTTTTTTCAAGCCTTGTTTATCTTACATCTGGTCTTGTTTTTTGCACTATGATTATTTCATAGTTATGTATTGGGTGTTTTTGACCCGTCCAGCGATCAACTGCCAGGACTGTTTTTTAGCTTTTTTCATACAGAAACAGATTCAAACACTCCAGATGCGATCGCAGATATAATGCATATATTGACATCACGGGTAAAAGGTCATATGCAACATCCTATGCACGATGGCATAGGCAAAAATATGCAGTTTTCAAACTAACCTATTACAAGGCATTGAGAGCCCAAAAGGTTAGACTGTTTTCTTTTTTAAGCAGGTCTTAAGCTAAAGGCTGGACTATTCAGATGGTTATGACTCCTCCTTTGCCGGCTCACCTCCTTCCACTAGTTGGAAGCTAGTATTGGACCGGTCAAAGCCGTTCAGAGCAATGAACTCAGCCTCATCGTCAATTAGGCCGGCCGGGTCAATTTCCGGGGCAAAAGTGTGTTGGCGAACCAGCGGGATAAGATCTGTCAATTTATAAGCGGGAGTCGCCATCTTTTTATTCTCCATATCAAAACCTGGCTGATATTTGTTGATGTTGGTCTCCTCGCCAAGAATGGTAGCCTGAGGACAAACTCCCCTCACACAGGCGATAAAATCGTCTTGCTCAAACGGAGTCCCATCTTCCTTCATGATAGGGTACCCCTTAGCCACATCCACCGAGTCTAAATCCGGCACCCACGCTTTGGAGCGGCTTAGGGCAGTCAGGGCTCCGGCTCTTGCACAAGACCGTTTGACCTCTTAAAATCTGGTGGGTAAGATAGATATCTTCTTCAAAACATCACTCAAATGGTTGGGTCCTTGGTTGGCGGGGGAGATAGTAGCAAGTGCCCGTTGAGCCCCAGTATACAGTTGCTCCACCAAGGTATAAACCGCCTTCAGTTTAATCACACTGTTTTGACTCGGATTGTTACTCCGTGGACCTGTGAGGGTTTTAGCAAAGGTTCAGCAGACGGCTTATATTCCTATTCAAAACAGAGTGTAAGTGACTAATGCAAATGACTCACCAAAGATTGCAGAGACCATTTGAGACGCACGGTTTTTTAAGCCGGTGAGCTCTGTCGTAACCTCCTCGAGAGCCGCCTCTGCTGTCTCAGCACGTTCTATCAGCAAGGCCTTCTCATCGGCCCATGATTTCTTCTTCGCATCCAAACTGGTCTTCAATTTTTCAGCTTCAGAGAGGCTCAATTGAAGTTTGGAGTCAGCAGTCTTTATCTTTGTTTCTTGATCCGCCAGCCGGGTCTTTGCATCCATCAATTCAGAGCCTAATTTAGTTAGGGTGGTCTACAAACATACATAGGTGTGTCAAAATTTAAATAAAGTTATAATGATTAAAGTCCCAAGTGCTTTGCAACGCAACACCACTTGGCACTTGGGGGCTAATGTCTCCCAAAGAAGTTCCTTTTTTCCAGGCTTAAAGTCCCAAGTATTTTACAAGTAACAACAATTGGCACTTGGGGCCTAATGCATGATCTTATGAAAGTTTTTTCATATTGAGCCGCACACACTATTTGTTTCGACTGATTCAAGACAGTTATGAAGTTAACTACCGGCTCATTTGTGCTAAATTGAGCCGACCCTTGGGGACTATAAGTGAAAGTTAAGCTGGATTTAAGGAAAATCTAAGAAAGAGTATCAACCTATATCACAAGTCTATAGATCATTCAGATTCATCATAATCCGGAGACTTGGGGGCTGGCAGAGCATAAATAAGATGGTGAAAGTCGGAGAACATACCTCATATTTCAGCTAAAGTTGCTTGACCATCTCAATTTCCGAGTCACGGCTAGAATGCACATGACCGAGGTAGCCAGACAGCACGTCACTAACGTTCAGATGAGCGTAATAAGAGACATCAAATTGCACCTTCTGCCTCTCTAAAGCTTCTTGCTTAGCAGAGTGCTGGGCCAGTACAGTGGGGTTGCCCGGCTCAACAAACCGACTACCTGTAATTGAGACATCATTGTTAGAAGTTGTCGGCGGGTTGGAAGAGCTAGATGGTTCAGTGATAGCCGGATTAAGCGTGGTTTCATCAGCTGACGGCTCAGGAGGGTCCGATTGAACGTGGACAACCGGGTGTTCTGGCGCTTCAGATTGATTAGGAGGAGTTGGTACTGCCGGTTCAGGTGCAGGATCTTTCAGGTTTTCTGCTGGCTTAGTCACCTTAGCTTTCTTGGACTTTGCTTAAGTGCTAAGAAAGATTTTATGAGACAGTTAGTATAATAATGCAGTTTTAAAGATGTAGAAGAAAGATGATTGTCCTTACCCAGGGGTAGTCTTGAAAGATGGAAATTGAGTTTGTGACGAGTCGCCAGAAGAGCGAGAAACCTCCTCCAAAGGTAAAATAAAGTTAAGAAAATAAGGAAATATATTCATGGATAAAAACAAAGGACAAAGGTGAAAGAAACCTCATTCTGGCGTTTCTGAGGAGTTTTTTGTAATTTGGTGGGCGGTTCATTATCATCATTAGTCCGGGCCTGACGGCGGCTCTCATGCTACTACTTTTTCAAAAGAAAATGAGGGTCCAAATAAGCCAAAGGGTGTGAAAACCTTACTTTCCGGGTTACTAGGCGAACTTTCTGTCTTGGCAAAGGAGTCGAGTCGGAGGAAATAGTTACCTCTTCTTCTACGGCCTGGCTGGCCCCCGTGTCATCCTGGTAATAGTCAGTGTCAATAAGGTTGCTAAAAAACTGGCCAAGGGAGCCAAGGGCTAGCTCCGATTCAGAAGCATCATCCAGCTGGAACATGTCAGATGCATTCTTCTTCTTCTTGGGCTTCCGGGTCGTTCTCCTGGCGGCTATGGCAGCGGCTCTAGCCTTCTTGGAAGCTTCATGGTCATACTTGGCCTTCCAGAAATCAGATTTGGCCTGTAAGAAAATAAACAGGTTAAAAAGCCATGCAAGTATTTAACTACTGAGGAAAACAAAAAAGGAAGTCAAGCGGATTTACCTCCGGTGTCGGGTTAAGTTTGTAGAAGGAGTTTAATCCAACCATAGTGTAGTCCTCGTATTTGACGTTCATGAGAATGGTTGATATTGCAACAATGTCTTCTTCAGTTAGTTGTACAGAGCTATGACGCAGAGAATCATCTGGGTCTCCGCCATATTTATACATTAACTTGGATCGGCGGCTTAGAGGGATGACCCGCCATGCGATCCAGCAATGGATTAGGTCAACTCCAGTTAAGCCATTCCCCAATAAAGCTTGAATCCTTTTGATAGATGGGATAAGATTCTTGCGTTCAGTAGTAGTAAGCTTGTCAGGGAGCACAAACTTAGAATCGAGACGCTCCGCGCGATAACCCGGTAGTGGTTTTTCATCAGCTGGTGATATATCTTGGCAGTAGAACCAGGTTTGGTTCCAATCTTTGGGATGGCTTGGTAAGACCACTAAAGGAAAGACGACACCCTGTCGACGTTGAAGATTCTGCCAAGTTCCAAGCTAGGGCCATTGGTGCACTCATTCTGGTGGTTCAATAAAAGTACTCTCTGAAGAGCTCCAAAGTCGGTTCTTCTTGAAGATATACCTCACAAAGAACTTGAAAATTGAAAATATTGGATATAGAGTTGGGTCCAAGATATTGTGGATGAAGCTTGAAAAAATGCAGAACGTCTCAGAAGAACTTTGAGCCGGGTGGTGAGAAGCCCCGGTTCATGTGATCATGAAAATGATAACTTCACCGTCTTTGGGTTGAGGTCGTTCTTTATCCGGGTCAGGAGCACGATAAGACATAATGTTTTTCTCTGGCAAATATCCAATGGTGACAAATTCTTTCAAGGTATCCTCAGTAACTGTGGAAGGGACCCAGTTACATACAGTTGGCGCTTTTGACGGCATGATGAAAAAAGTCAAGCTGAAAAGAAAGTAATTTGCCGGTTCGATTATTGGTGGAGTTACACGTTCATGATTATAGTACAGATGAGTAATGGCGGCTTAAGTAAGGGCTAATGATATATAAAGGAAAAATTAGCTGAAGTCATAAGCCGCCATGACTAAAAAATATTCAAAGGTTGCGTGAGTCAGAATTGGCTGAGTACTGAGATAAACAGGTTTCACAAGTGGTTGCTATTATTTTTGATCAAGATGGCTCAAAAAAGGGAAATAAATCTAGACCTAAAAACCAGCACAGAGGAGTTCATCAGTTTTAAGGAGACCTTTGTACAAGAAGAAAGGGATATGTTAGCCTGTGAAATGGATGAAAAACAACTACTGCATAGACTCTACATTTCTTTTAGATCAAAGGAGGGTATAGTGGAGAAGCTGCAAGTAATCTACGACAAACAGCGAAGAACACAAGAAAGAAACCTTACGAACCCTAATGCAGATCTGTGGGCGTGAGAAAAGCGAGAGCTTACGGATGCAGAGCTACTGCAGATGATCGCCGCCGTTCTCTGGACAGGCTCAGGGTGTTGCTGCGGCCGGAGTTGAGGATGACGGTGCACTGCGGCGGCGGCGGAGCTCGAGTGGCAGAGAAGTTGCCAGAGGAGGAAGAAGAAGAAAGAGGAAGGACCGGCCATGCCTATTTATAGGGGGATAAGTGAACGGGCAGGCGCAAAAATCAAGGAAGACTGAAGTAATGATTATCTAGCTAAATGGACGCCTCCATTTTCGGAAAACATTTAAGATAAGGATCCGTTGAAGATGACGTCGTGGTGTTTTTTCAAATTTTCTAAAGATGACGTCATGGCGGGTTACAGAGCTTTTACAAACAGCAGAAGATGGATTTCTTCTATGTGTTGGAGATTGACAAGAACAAATTTCAAATCAACCTGGGGCCTAATGTTGGGAATATGACTACCAGGTATCACCCGCGAATATTTAAAGAAGCCCAGCGAATATACAAAGAGATGGTTTATTATAAGACTTGTAGTAGGCCCAAGCCCAGAGGCGGTTTAAGGCCCGTAATTGTAAACCGCCATGTATAAGTAAGACTTGTAAAGAAAGGCATGCAAAAGAAGTCACCGAGCCGAGCGCGTTGTATGAGCCGGACAGGACTCTGTAGGCCGCCACACATCCACCCGTGTATATAAGGGGACGACCCGGCGGCGGCTTAGGGCAAGAAACAACAGATCGAGAGCCAAGCTAATGTATTTCGCTCCTTGGTCATCGAAACCAAGAAATACCACAACAACTGGATTAGGCTTTACCTTCACCGCAAGGGGCCGAACCAGTATAAACCTGTCGTCTCCTTTGTCCTGATTAACCCCTTTAAGCTTCCTAGTTGCCATGGCTCCACGACTAAGTCCTTTCACTAGGACATCTGCCGTGAAAATTCCACGACAGGTCCCGAAACCCTAAAATCCTCCTCCCGCCGCCACCGGACAAGTCCACCGGTGCCGGACACGTCTGCCGCCGCGCCCCGTCCACTCATGCACTGACATGTGGCACCCTACCGCCGACCCCTGCCGAGCCCGCGCCGTCGCTGGCCTCCACCGCTCCTCCGCCGCGGACCCCGCCGTCCCGCCGTCCTGTGGCCAGATCCGCCGCCCGCACGCGCGCGACCCGCCGCCTCCTCCGCGCCTATGCCCCAGCGCCGCCGCCGTTCGTCCTTGCCGCCTCCCTCGCCAGCCCCCACGGGCCCGTACTGCGGCGACCGCGCCACGGCGACCCCTTCCTCCTCTCCTCCGATGGACCTCCTCCTCGGATCCGGCAAGTCCCGCATGCCACCAGATCTCCAAACTCCGGCCAGCTCCTTCCGACGAACCTCGGTTTGCCTGCAAGACGAAACCCTAGATCTGGTCCAGAGGGGTATATTTTTCTCTAAGTCTGTTTTCTGCAACTTTTTAATGCCATGTTCATTGCATCGTATCTCTGTGACCGTAGCTCTGTTTCATGCATATGAGATATCAAAATGTTCATTGATAGATGCTCTTCATTTCATTACATTGTGGCATTCTTTTTTGAGTTCATCTTGACGTGAAAATAATCGATGCAAGAGTGCTATAAAATGTTTACTGCTACTACTTATCAGTTTAGGGTGATTTGTCATTTTTTGTCACATTTGATGTGTGCTTCATATGGGCATGAGATCTACATGTGTTTTGAACTATGCCATTACATCTTTATAGAGGTTCTTGCAATGTATTTTTGTGATCTTTACTAGCACAAGCATGCAAAGTAGCCTTCCTGATATTGCTGATTTCAGGGACTTAGGATTTTGCTAAGTCATTTTCCTGCTGTTATTTTGATGCCATGTAAGCATGATGCTACAGTGAGATTCATGCTTGTTTTGAGTTGCTTTAGTAAGGATGTTTTGAACATATGGTCATGCTCAATCCATCCATGCCCCTGTTTGCATTTATGGAGTGAGCTAGCATGTCTTAATCTTGCTCTACTTTTGCTATAAAATGTTCCTGGCAGATTGTTTACATGTTAATCAATTTTGCCATGGTTGTTGTTAGTGCTCCATGCATGCTATGAACTTGCTCTTTCCACGGTTAGCTTCACGAACATTTCTTCTTGCTGTTAGTATGATTATCTTGTCATGCAATGCCATGTGGTGAGTGGTTCGAGCTCGCAAAGATGCCTTCATAATTATGTTTATGCCATGCTCTGTTTTCTGCTTAGTCTGAAACTATTAATAAAACTTGCTATGTTTACATGGGCGCCATCATATCTTCTGTGCCTTTTTGGCTCATGTTCAGTAAGGGGCGTTTGATCTATGCTTTTAGTAGGTTCATGCCATGCCTTTGTTTGCTATGTTATGTTCCTGTATAATGTTGTTTGCTTGCTCTAAACCTTGCTTCCTGATGTTATTTCTTGCATGTTAGTAATTTCTCTAAGTCTGTGAAGCTGATATCTTTTGCAGTTTTGCCATGCTTGTTTGAACCTGCTCTTGTGTGATTTAGCCGTAGCTCAGCGTTCATGTTTTGTCAAGCATCACTTTTACATCACTGCCAGTTGCTTTGTTGCTATGTTGGTATGTAGTAGCTTAGTTTCTTGTTGCATTCTAAATGGCATCGTGCTGTTAATCGCAGAATTGTGCCATTCTTGTTTTGCTTGACATTTGCAAACCGTGCATCCGCATCCGGTGATCTCTATATCGATTTCGACCGAAATCATCTCATCCTTCCAGCGGCACACTTGGTTTGCCAAGTTGATGCCTTGTTCATTTTTTCCATTTCGAAGCACGCATATGCATTGCATATCATATCTTGCATCATGTTGAATGTGCACTGCACCGTGACTGATTGTTGGTCCTTTCCTTGTGTTCTTTATTTGGGTAGAGCCGGGAGACGAGTACGTGATCGAGGAACCCGTCGAGTACGCTAACGAGGATCAAGCTTTCGTCAACTCTGAGAACTTTGCAGGCAAGATGACCATACCCTTGAAATCACTTCTATCTTTGCTTGCTAGTTGTTCGCTCTATTGCTATGTCGCGCCACCTACCACTTGCTATATCATGCCTCCCATATTGCCATGTCAAGCCTCTAACCCACCTTTCCTAGCAAACCATTGTTTGGCTAAGTTACCGCTTTGCTCATCCCCTCTTATAGCGTTGCTAGTTGCAGGTGAAGATGAAGTTTGTTCCATGTTGGAACATGGTTATTGTTGGGATATCATTATTATCTCTTATTTACTTTAATGCATCTATATACTTGGTAAAGGGTGGAAGTCTCGGCCTTTTGCCTGGTGTTTTGTTCCACTCTTGCTGCCCTAGTTTCCGTCATACCAGTGTTATGTTCCTTGATTTTGCGTTCCTTAAGCGGTTGGGTGTTATGGGAACCCGTTGACAGTTCGCCTTGAATAAAACTCCTCCAGCAAGGACCAACCTTGGTTTTACCATTTGCCTAGCTCCCACCATATACATTCCCTTGGGTTCTGCAGACTCAAAGGTCATCTTTATTTAAACCCCCCCGGGCCAGTGCTCCTTTGAGAGTTGGTCTGAAACGGGCAACCTGCGGGGCCACCTCGGGGCAACGTGAGGGTTGGTTTTACTCGTAGCTTGACCTATCCGGTCTGCCCTGAGAACGAGATACATGCGACTCCTATCGGGATTTGTCGGTACACCGGGCGGCTTTGCTGGTCTTGTTTTACCATTGTCGAAATGTCTTGTAACCGGGATTCCGAGACTGATCGGGTCTTCCCGGGAGAAGGAATATCCTTCGTTGACTGTGAGAGCTTGTGATGGGCTAAGTTGGGACACCCCTACAGGGTTTTGAACTTTCGAAAGCCGTGCCCGCGGTTATGTGGTAGATGGGAATTTGTTAATATCCGGGTGTAGAATAACTTGACACTTAACTTAATTAAAATGAATCAACCGCGTGTGTAGCCGTGATGGTCTCTTTTCGGCGGAGTCCAGGAAGAGAACACGGTCTCATGTTATGCTTGAGCGTAAGTAGCTTCAGGATCACTTCTTGATCACTATTAGCTTCTCGACCGTGCGTTGCTTGTCTTCTCGCTCTCTTCTCGCTCCACCTCACTACCCTTTCCTACCCTTACGCTTAAATAGTCTTGATCTCACGGGTGTGATATTGTTGAGACCTTGTGAGTTACAGATACTTCCAAACCGATGCAGGTGCTGATGATGCCAATGCAGGGGATGCTACCGAACTCAAGTGGGAGTTCGACGAAGATTCGGGCCGTTACTATGTTTCTTTTCCGGACGATCAGTAGATGAGCCCTGTTGGGACGATCGGGCATCTAGCATTTGGGGTTGTCTTTCTTTGTTTTGGTTCCGTAGTCGGACCTTGATTGTATTCTGGATGATGTATGACTATTTATGTATTGTGTGAAGTGGCGATTGTAAGCCGACTCTTGAGACAGACGTACCATGCAGCTATGCCTCTAAGTCGTACCCCGACACGTGGTAAGTTTAGACCTTTGATTCTAAAGTATCTATTCACACTGATCATGCTGCTATTAAATATCTTCTGGAAAAGAAAGATGCTAAACCTATACTTATTAGATGGGTTCTCTTGCTTCAAGAATTTGATTTGCATATTATTGATAGAAAGGGAGCTGGGAACCCCGTTGCAGACAACTTATCTAGGTTAGAGAATGTCCTTGATGACCCACTACCTATTGTTGATAGCTTTCCTGATGAACAATTAGCTGTCATAAATGCTTCTCGTACTGCTACATGGTATGTTGATTATGCTAATCACATTGTTGCTAAATTTACACCACTTATTTTCACATACCAACAAAAGAAAAAGTTCTTTTATGATTTAAGGCATTACTTTTGGGATGACCCACACCTTTCTAAAGAAGGATTAGATGGTGTTATTAAACATTGTGTACCTGAGCATGAACAGGAACAGATCCTACGCAAGTGTCACTCTGAGGCTTATGGAGGACACCATGCTGGAGATACAACTCCACATAAGGTATTGCAATCCAGTTTTTATTGGCCTACTCTCTTCAAGGATGCCCATAAGTTTGTCTTGTCTTGTGATGAATGACAAAGAATTGGTAATATTAGTAGACGTCAAGAAATGCCTATGGATTATTCACTTGTTATTGAACCATTTGATGTTTGGGGCTTTGATTATATGGGACCGTTTCCTGCCTCCAACAGGTATACACATATTTTAGTTGTTGTTGGTTACATTACTAAGTGGGTAGAAGCTATTCCAACTAGTAGTTCTGAGCATAACACCTCTATTAAGATGCTTAAACAAGTTATTTTTTCGAGGTTTGGAGTCCCTAGATATTTAATGACTGATGGTGGTTCAAATTTTATTCATGGCGCTTTCCGTAAAATGCTTGCTAAGTATGATGTTAATTATAGAATTGCATCTCCATATCATCAACAGTCTAGTGGTAAAGTAGAATTAAGTAATAGAGAGCTTAGATTAATTTTGCGAAAGACTATTAATAGATCCAGAAAGAATTGGTCCAAGATACTTGATGATGCATTATGGGCCTATAGAACTGCATATAAAAATCCTATGGGTATGTCTCCGTATAAAATGGTTTATGGTAAAGCTTATCACTTACCTCTCGAACTAGAACACAAGGCATATTGGGCCATTAAAAAGCTCAATTATGATTTCAAACTTGCCGGTGAGAAGAGGCCTTTTAACAATAGCTCACTTGATGAATGGAGAACCCAGGCCTATGATAATGCCAAACTGTTTAAATAAAAAGTTAAAAGATGGCATGACAAAAGGATACAAAAACGTGAGTTTAATGTAGGTGATTATGTATTGTTATACAACTCTCGTTTAAGATTTTTTGCAGGGAAACTCCTCTCTAAATGGGAAGGTCCTTACGTTATCTAGGAGGTTTATCGTTCCGGTGCTATAAAAATCAACAACTTCGAAGGCACAAATCCAAGGGTGGTGAATGGTCAAAGAATCAAACATTATATCTCAGGTAATCCTATAAATGTTGAAACTAATGTTATTGACACTGTAACCCCGAATGAATACATAAGGGACACTTTCCAGAATGTTTCAGGCTGCGAAAAGGAAGAGGTGTGTGGGACGGTATGTAAACCGACTCCAAAACAGTTCTAATAGCAATTTTTCTCCATTTTGGAATATGTAAAAAAATAGGAAAATAAGAAGTAGTCCGGGAAGGACACGAGGTGTCCATGAGGGTGGAGGGTGCTCCCTACCCCCGTGGGCGTGCCGCCCTGCCTGGTGGGCACCTCGTGTGCTCTCCGGACTCCGTTTTCTTACACGATACTTCTATTGGTCAGTAAAAATTCATTATATAATTTCCCGAAGTTTTTGACCACCGTACCACGCAAACATCCTTTGATTTTGTTTCAAGCTATTTCTGCTGCGAATTTAGTGCAAGATGTCTTCTCAAGTCTCCGACGGAGAGAGCTATGTCTCACATCTCATTGCTGACCCAAAGACCTATGGGGACCTATCTCATTGTGGTCGAACTACGGATGATGAGGAGGATGCTCACTTGAGGATGATCAATGATTCAAGTTCGGAGGAGGAGAATGTCCCTCTACCTCAACCTGGGGATATGCACGTGAAGTTCAGGAAGTCTAGTCTCCCAAGAGGGCTAAACTGTCTAACAACCGATGTATCCCTTCTCGTTTTCGGCAGAAAAGCAAAGGAGATTTATGTGAAAAGATCTTGAACCTGGAATCAGAGGTCGATGATTTAAAAGAGGAGATCGCTCTTCTCAACTACAACATGAAAAAGCTGAAGACACAATTGTCATCATCATCACCATCTCCTACACCCCCGAAGAAAGAGACATAAACACATGGGTATGGGCACTCCCCTTGGCAACTCCCAAGCTTCGGGGACTGCCCCGGTATCGTATCACCATCACACTTTTATCTTTAGTTTTTTAGTTCGATCCTTTTGGTAATATCTTGATATAGTAGAATAAAGTTTTAGTATGATCTAGTTTTGAGTTTTGCTTTATGATCCTTCTATGTAATCGAGTCCGTGAGCTATATATAATAAAGATTTAGTGTTGAGTCAAGGGCTTGATTATCTTGTTATGATCTTGAGGAAGTAAAATAAAAGAGAAAGAATAAAAAGAAATAAAGAGATCATATGGATCTTTTGGAGAGTAATGACTTCACATATAAAGTGTATGATGAATAAAAGTTGTTGAGAGTTGAAAAACATAGTTTTGGTCATCATTGCAATCAATAAGAAGTAATAAAGAAAGAGAGGTTTTCACATATAAATATACTTTCTTGGACATCTTTTAAGATTGTGAGCACTCATTAAAATATGACATGCTAAAGAGTTGACATTGGACAAGGAAGACAACATAATGGGTTATGTTTTCTTACGTCCGAAATAAATTATATTGTCATGAATCATCCAACATGTTGAGCTTGCCTTTCCCTCTCATGCCAGCCAAATTCTTTGCACCAAGTAGAGATACTACTTGTGCTTCCAAATATCCTTAAACCCAGTTTTGCCATGAGAGTCCACCATATCTACCTATGGATTGAGTAAGATCCTTCAAGTAAGTTGTCATTGTTGCAAGCAATAAAAATTTCTCTCTAAATATGTATGATTTATTAGTGTGGAGAAAATAAGCTTTATACGATCATGTGATGTGGAAGAAATAAAAGCGAGGGACTGCATAATAAAGGTCCATATCACATGTGGCAATATAATGTGACGTTCTTTCGCATTAAGATTTTGTGCATCCAACCATAAAAGCACACAACAACCTCTGCTTCCCTCTGCAGGCTTATCTTTTATTCTTGTCTTATACTTCATACAAGTGTCATGGTGATCTTCACCTTTCCTTTTTACATTTTATCCTTTGGCAAGCACAATGTGTTGGAAATATCCTCATATATATAGCTAATTGGATGTGAGTTTTCTTGAACTATTATTGTTGACATTACCCTTGAGGTAGAAGGTTGGGAGGCAAAACTATAAGCCCCTACCTTTCTCTGTGCCTGACTAAAACTTCATACCCATAAATATTGCGTGAGTGTTAGCAATTGCGAAAGACTAAATGATAGTTGAGTATGTGGACTTGCCGAAAAGCTCTTATATTGAATCTTTCAAAAGTTATGATAAATTGCAATTGCGTCAATGCCTGAGATTATAGTTTGTTAGTTTTTACTGAAGTTCCCGATTCATACTTGAAATTGTGAATGAATTATTACTTTAGCATAAGAAATCATATGACAATATATATATATATATATATATATATATATATATATATATATATATGTTGTTGTTGTTATAAGAATGATCATGATGCCCTCATATCCGTATTTTATTTTATCGACACCTATATCTCTAAACATGTGGTCATATTTTTCATTATCGGCTTCCGCTTGAGGACAAGCAAGGTCTAATCTTGGGGGAGTTGATACGTCCATTTTGCATCATGCTTTTATATCGATACTTATTGAATTATGGGCTGTTATTACACACTATGTCACAATACTTATTCCTATTCTCTCTTATTTTACAAGGTTTACATGAACAGGGAGAATGCCGGCAGCTGGAATTCTGGACCATAAAAGGAGCAAATATTAGAGACCTACTCTGCACAACTCCAAAAGTCCTGAAACTTCACGGGAGCACGTTTAAGAATATATAAAAAATATTGGGCAAAGGAAGTACCAGAGGGGGCCACCCACCTTCCACGAGGGTGGGGGCGCGCCCTACCCCCCTGGGCGCGCCCCCCTGCCTCATGGGCCCTCTGGTAGCCCTCTGATGCCCATCTTGTGCTACATGAGGTCTTTCGTCCAGAAAAAAATTACAAGCAAGCTTACGAGACAAAACTCCGCCGCCACGAGGCGGGACCTTGGCGGAACCAATCTAGGGCTCCAGCAGAGCTGTTCTGCCAAGGAAACTTCCCTTCATGAGGGGGAAATCATCACCATCGTCATCAACATCAATCCTCTCATCAGGAGGGGGTCAATCTCCGTCAACATCTTCACCAACACCATCTAATCTCAAACCCTTGTTCATCTCTTGTATCCAATCTTTGTCCCAAAGCCTTAGATTGGTACCTATGGGTTGCTAGTAGTGTTGATTACTCCTTGTAGTTGATGCTAGTTGGTTTATATGCTGGAAGATCATATGTTCAGATCCTTTATGCATATTAATACCCCTATGATTATGAAGATGAATATGATTTGTGAGTAGTTACATTTGTTCCTAAGGACATGGGAGAAGTCTTGCTATAAGTGGTCATGTGAATTTGGTATTCGTTCGATATTTTGATGAGATATATGTTGTCTTTCCTCTAGTGGTGTCATGTGAACGTCGACTACATGACACATCACCATTGTTTGGGCCTAGAGGAAGGCATTGGGAAGTAATAAGTAGATGATGGGTTGCTAGAGTGAGAGAAGCTTAAACCCTAGTGAGGGAGTCCTGGATTAGGGGGTGTTTGGGTAGCCGGACTATACCTTCAGCCGGACTCCTGGACTATGAAGATACAAGATTGAACACTTCGTCCCGTGTCCGGATGGGACTTTCCTTGGCGTGGAAGGCAAGCTTGGCGATGCGGATATTCAAGATCTCCTACCATTGTAACTGACTCTGTGTAACCCTAACCCTATCCGGTGTTTATATAAACCGGAGGGTTGTAGTCCGTAGGACATCAACTCCATATACAACAATCATACCATAGGCTAGCTTCTAGGGTTTAGCCTCCTTGATCTCGTGGTAGATCTACTCTTGTACTACTCATATCATCAATATTAATCAAGCAGGAGTAGGGTATTACCTCCATCGAGAGGGCCCGAACCTGGATAAAAACATCGTGTCCCTTGTCTCCTGTTACCATCCGGCCTTGACACACTTGTCGGAACCCCCTACCCGAGATCCGCCGGGTTTGACACCGACATTGGTGCTTTCATTGAGAGTTCCTCTGTGCCGCCGCAATCAGGAAGGATGCCTCCTCCCGTCTTTAAAGATGGTACCGTTGCTAAGGGAGCCTTGGCTGTCGGCCAAACTCTCCAGCTAGGTGGTTTCCTCATGACCGCCTGTTCGGCTGTTGCGCCGACGGTGACCTCTTGGGTCGCCAAAAGCAACCTACACGTCAGCTCGGAGCTCGTCGAGCAGCTAGATCCAATGGAGCTCTCTTCTGTAAATGAGCTCTTGGATCGCATCGCCGCCCTGGGGGTCGCTACGGATTACGACCAGGTTGGGCATAAACCCGATCTAAGAGAAATTAACTCTCCCCAAGTCACCCACCACGTTGCCGTGCTAGAGGCGCAGTGCGGCGACCCTTCATCTATTTTAAGGACTAGCTACGTCTGAATTCCTGACCACTCCAAGCCGGATACCCGCGGAGAGGAGGATGTAACTAAAGACCTGAGCTTAGGATCAGGCAACGGGCTAGATTCGTTGGACAACATCCAAGAATCCAAACTTCAGAGTTCGGAAACTCTTCGGCCTCCGAATCTTGAATCCAAACCGAAATAAAATTTTGGGATAATCTGGCCTTGAATAGTAATCCCGTCTGAACTAAGAGGGTGCATCATCATAGGACACCCGGGATAAACACCAAAAAGCCAAAACCCTCTACAGGGCATGGAACCGTACTGGAAAGGTGGCTTGATGGACCCTGTAGAATTCACAGTACAGAGGACACCAGTACCGTTCTCACAGTCTTCGGGACTTTCGCATCAAACAATATGCGAAAAAGAACACTCCGCAGCCTCGCCGAAGTCTATCAAGTTGCAACAATAAATCCATGGAGCGACACTGCTATTACCTTCAACGCAAGTTATGAACCTAGATTCCGAACAGCCCGAGCACCAGCCGCATTGGTCCTCAGTCCCATAGTGGACGACTTTCGCCTCACCAAGGTGCTCATGGATGGAGGCAGCGGACTGAAACTCATTTATGAGGAAACCCTTCAAAAAATGGAAATAGACTGGAACCACATCGAGCGAAGCAGCACAACCTTTAGAGGAATAATCCCCAGTCGGGAAGCGTGCTGCACAGGAAAAATCACACTAGATGTGGTGTTCGGCACGCCGGATAATTACAGGTCCGAAGAAGTCACGTTTCAGGTGGCCCCATTCAAAAGCAGATATCACGCTTTACTAGGGCGGGAAGCATTCACAATCTTCCAAGCAATACCCCATTACGGGTACATGAAGCTTAAGATGCCCGGGCCGAACGGAATTATCACTCTAGCTAGTGATCCGGACATAGCACTCCGCGCCGAAAACAAGACGTCTGCATTAGCCCTTGAGGCACTATCCGAAGCCTTAGCGGTCGAGGAACTGACTACGCTGCGCTCCACGGTTAACAGGGATGATGTGATACTCGACAAGAGATCCAAATCCACATCCTTCAAGCCAGCTGACGAAATAGTCAAATTCCAGGTCCATCCAACGGACCCCAATAAAACAGCTTCCATCGGGGCACGACTGAACCCTGATGTAGACGCTGCACTACGAGAGTTCCTACAAGAGAACTAGGACATTTTTGCCTGGCACCCTTCAAACATGCCAGGGATCCCACGCAGGCTGGCTGAACACAGCTTAAATATCTTAAAAGGATTCAAACCTATCAAACAAGCCCTTCGGCGTTTTTCCGAACCCAAGAGACAGGCTATGGGAGAGGAGCTAGCCAAGCTATTGGAGGCCGGATTCATTAGAGAAAAAAACATCTGGACTAGCTAGCAAACCTGGTGATGGTACCAAAGAAGGACAAATCCTGGCGCCTGTGTGTCGATTTTAAAGACCTTAACAAGGCTTTCCCAAAGGATCCCTTCCCCCTCCCCCATATCGATCAAATTATCGATGCCACCACAGGGCACGATTCGTTGTGTTTCCTCGACGCATACTCCGGTTACCATCAAATCAAGATGGCAGAATCAGACGAAGCCGCAACAGCATTCATCACACCATACGGTCCATTCTGCTTCAACACAATGCCCTTTGGGCTGAAAAACGCCGGCGCAACATATCAGCGCATGATCTAGACATGTCTGGCAAACCAGATCGGCAAAACAGTGGAGGCGTATGTGGATGATGTGGTCGTCAAATCAAGACATGTCGAATCTCTAGTAGACGACTTGAGGCTTACATTCGATAACCTCCGAAAATATGACATCAAGCTCAACCCGGAAAAATGCGTCTTCGGCGTTCCAGCCGGAAAGCTCTTGGGCTTCATTGTATCTGGTAGAGGAATTGAAGCAAATCCAGCCAAGATCCGAGCTTTGTCACAATTGGATATCCCAAAGGACCTCAAACAAATACAAAAATTAACCGGATGCATGGCGGCTTTAAGCCGCTTCATCTCCCGCTTGGGAGAAAAGGCACTACCCCTCTATCGCCTCCTTCGGCGCACCGAACACTTCGAGTGGACGGATGCCGCCACGACCAGACTTGATGAAATAAAAGCCATATTGGCAACAAACCTAGTCCTGGCCGCACCCAACACCGGCGAACCAATGTTATTGTACATTGCAGCAACACATCAAGTTTGTCAGCGCAGTGCTCGTTGTCGAGCGGGAAACGGATGGACACAAATTCCCCCTTCAAAGGCCGGTCTACTACGTGTCCACTGTCCTCACTCCATGCAAATCACAGTACCCGCATTATCAAAAGATTGCATACGCGGTATTCATGGCATCCCGGAAGCTACGACACTACTTTCAAGAGTGTTCCATAACAGTAGCCTCGGAAGTACCACTCAACGATATTATCAACAACCGCGATGCAACGGTCCGGATTGCAAAATGGGCCATCAAGCTTCTCCCGTTCGATATAACCTATAAGCCACAGCGAGCTATTAAATCACAAGTTTTGGCCGACTTCGTCGCAGAATGGACGGAGGCCGAGCTCCCTAAAGAGTACGGCACATATTCAAACTGGATTATGCATTTTGACGGCTCCAAAATGTTTGCCGGACTGGGGGCTGGCGTCGTCCTGACGTCCCCCACAGGAGACACAGTCCGATATGTGCTCCAGATCATGTACACGGATTCCAACAATGCAGCCGAATATGAGGCCCTCCTACATCGTCTCCGGGTAGCAGTATCCATGGGTATCTAGCGCCTAGAGGTACGCGGGGATTCAAACCTTGCGATATCCCAAATAAATGGAGACTTCAACACCAAGGACCCAAAAATGGCAGCTTACTGCAATGTCGTCCTAAAAATGTCAGCTCGGTTCGAAGGGCTGGAGTTTCACCATATAGCCCGAGAAAACAATCAAGCAGCGGACGTCCTGGCACGCAACGGAGCAAAACGTGATGCAGTCCCCCGAACATCTTTTTGGAAAGATTGTTCAAGCCATCCGTAGCATGGGAGGGGGGAACCCGCAAATAACAGCCCGGACCCAGCCGCACCACTCGACGCCGAACAATCTGACACAATTGGAGGCGCTGCCAATGAAATTACACCTTCAGCCCACGTAATAATGGCGGTTATTGCCCCGTGGACAGAACCATTCCTAGCCTACCTTACTAGGCAGGAACTCCCGGAGGACCAAAACGAGGCCCGCTGCATAGTGCGGCGATCTAAAGCCTATAGAGTCCATGAGGGAGAGCTTTATAAAAAAAGCACTACCGGAGTCCTTCAAAGGTGCATCTCCGAAGAGGAAGGGCTGAATCTTCTGGCTGAAATTCATGCCGGACTCGGTGGTCACCACGCCGCTGCTCGGTCCCTTGTTAGCAAGGCTTTCCATACAGGCTTTTATTGGCTGACGGCCCGGGCAGACACTCAGGACCTAGTCCAACTATGCGCTGGTTGCCAACTTTTTGCCAACCAAAGCCATATGCCACCCACCGCACTCCAAACTATACCCATCACCTGGCCTTTTGCGGTCTGGGGACTTGACATGGTCGGACCCCTTAAAGGTGGGACCGATAGGAAAAAATACTTACTGGTCATGGTGGATAAGTTCACCAAATGGATAGAAGCCAAGCCTGTTAAAACGGCCGAATCCGGACCTGTGATAGACTTCATATCCGGGGATGTACACCGTTATGGCGTCCCCCACAACATCATAACCGTTAACGGTACAAACTTTACCGCCGACGAGGTAAAACTCTGGTGCAAAAACATGGGCATCAAGCTCGATTATGCTTCCGTCTATCACCCACAAACCAACGGCCAGGTCGAACGCGCAAATGGTCTTATCATGAGCGGCATTAAACCCAGACTGGTGCAGTCCCTCAAGGAATCTAACACGCACTGGGTAGAGGAGCTCGACTCCGTGCTATGGGGGCTGCGGACCACGCCAAATCGCACCACCAGATAAACACCATTTTTTATGGTGTATGGCGCAGAGGCAGTTCTGCCCTGCGACATAATTCATGACTCACCTAGAGTGCGCATGTACGAAGAAAGAGAAGCCGAGCTCGATCGGCAGGACAACTTGGATGCCTTGGAGGAGGAGCGTGACGTGGCAAAAGCCCGTTCCGCATTTTATCAACAGCAGGCCCGAAGATATCAAAGCAGAGAAGTATGGGCCAAAAATTACAATGTTGGTGAACTAGTTCTATGCCTGCCGGATAAGAAAAAGGACAAACTCAAGCCCAAGTGGGAAGGTCCATTCATAATCGACCAAGTCCTGACTGGTGGGGCGTACCGCCTGCGAGATGCTTCGGATAACCGACTCTAGCTGAACCCGTGGAACGCCACCCGTCTCCGAAGATTCTATGCCTAGCGCCGGATTCTGTGTTCGTCTCCTTCCTCTGTCCATTTTTTGCATTTTTTTGTCCTACATTTCTCTCCTTCCCCTCTTTTCTTCTATAGCCCTTAAAGGCTCATCTAGTGACGCGCCACTCGCGCTCATTAAACCTGGGGGCTTCTTAAACAGAAGCTTATTTATACGGGCTTCACGCCCAACACATGCGTCAAACTTCCGCATGTACCTTTTTCTTCACCATTATATGCATCGATATGACTTAAGTTTTGGCCAAGCTGGGTTGCCTGGATCCTGTGCTTACCCCTACGTTCCCGATTGTTCGGATAGGTGGTAAAAGGAGCAACTCTGCGATTGTTACTGCCGGGTCAGCTGGATGTGTACCTCATACTGGGTGAAGCCGAAAGCTAGCGTTCTTAAGAGAATTTTCGGTCGGTGAAATGAAAGATGATCTTTTTACTCATTTTATGCGCCCCCAAATGCTTTTTTCTGTGTCCCAGCGAAAGGAACCCTTAACGGAACTATTCTCTCTGGAAGATGTTTCTTACTAACCATGTAATATAACATAACTAGTTGGGCACTTGTCTGATAAAGCACTAATGACCCATACGCCTGGTCTCCACGCATACCCTGGTTCTTATATAACTTCTATGGTATTCGGACACACTCCGGACCATCGGGTCCCAAGGTTGAAGCGAAAAGGTCGGCAACGACAAACGATCTACAATCCGGCTAGAAGGCATTACACATGTCAATTCAAAATTACATAGTCATTCTGACTGATTGTATTCCTCTTCTATACCATCTAAGAGGTTGTCTAATTTACAGTCCTGCTGGGAATACTTCGCGGCTAACTCTACTTGGCCGTATACTAAGCTTACAGGCATCTCCTTCCCGTCAGGCCCCACTAGTCCGACCTCGGCCATGTGGTTTGGGTCAGACTTCGTAAAACGGGTCTTCACCATGGCCCAGGCCTCCCTAGCGCCTTGTCGGTAGGCCGATATCTTCCACAACCGGAAGCGCCGCCGAGCTCCCTTCAGCTTCTCCGCAAGCTCTCCAAGGCCCTCGGGCATGGAGTGGGTAGGCCATAAGGCTTGGGCAACGCCTCGCATCGCCTGCCGAATTCGCTCGTGCAGTTGCAAGAGTTCAGGAAGAAGGTCACCCGTAGAACCGGGCATCTCCTCTGCAGGACGACCTGTGAGCATACCTACAGACATCACTCTATTAGTCGACTTCCTCGCCGAACTCTTTTTTCAAAGTTTGTTCAAGCACTTACTAAATATGCCGCGTCGAAGCCGCTGATTCTCCCTCGTGGAGTCTGACAGCTGGCCAGAACATCTTTAAGTTCAATGTCCAGCTTGGTGTTGGCATCCTGAAGATCATTCTTCTCTCGCCTCACCTTTGTCAATGTACTCTCACCGGCCTTTAGCCGGTGTAAGAGTTGTTGCTTTTCCGGATCGAGTCCGGCGCCATCTGCAATATGATTTGTCAGATTTGCACCCACACCGCACAATACTAATCTTTCGAAGTGTATCTTACCTGAGGGGGTCTCTTTGGGCTCCCCTGTTGCGGCTAGTGCGTCCTCTAGTTGGGCCTTGCACTTTTCCAGCTCCTGGGACAGTACGGTATTCTTCTCTGTAAGAACATGCATATTAAATGATCCTTAAATCAGTTGCTCTAACTGTTTCAAGTCTCGGGGGCTACTGGAATATATATATTTGACCAAAATTTTCTTACCCGTATGTCTTCTACATACTACTCCGTGGCTCTGGCTAAACCATTTTGAGCGGCACGGAGGTACGCATCTCCCAAATTAAAGGCATCTAAAGCCTCTTGGGAGAAACAAGCGTCGCGTAGAACTGTCCGGCGACGCCTGTGGTTCATGGCACTCTCCACTTCAGAATTTGTGGCAGACAGCCTGTCCGCATCCTCTGTCGGAGGAGCGTCCGGTGTGCGCCTTGTGCTCGCCTCCGCTTCCTGGCCAAACGTTGGAGCCTGGCTGGTGGAGCCGCGATTGGCAACCTCTCCGGATGTAGTCCGGCGAGGTCTCTTCGTTCTGAAGATAGCACGAACATTAATATGCCCTGACAGAATAACACCAGCGAAACAGAGGGTGCGCTATACCTTTGTGCCAGCATCTCAGTCCGGACTACATTCCTTTTTGCCCTACGGGGCCCTGCGGCATCTCGTTGGCTAGCCGCCGCAGGTTCGGCCTCCTGCCTTGGAAATCTCCCCTGCAAAACACGGTTGTCGTCAGAAACACCGGAATACGTGAGAGTGGAATCTCTCTCAAGGGAATGAGACTCCGGTTTCTGTCACCTGGGAGGCCGGGATTAACCCTGGGTAATCAGCCGTAATGGCTACCAAGGTATTGTCCTTGCTTAGCTGATGGAACACCCCGTCGATAAGCTCCACCGATATGTCTGGATCCTCTTCAGAGTCCGGATCGAGGGACCGTTCTGGGTCCTCGGGCTATGGAGGGCGGCTGTTTATATCCTTTACCTCCTGTCGCAGTTCCTGCATTGAAGTCGTTAGACTACATATCTAACCGTGGGAGTATAAAACAAACGGGCAAACGCAATTGTTCACTTACCCAACTTGGAGGATCGTACATAGTAAATCCGGCCCGCGGGGTGACGCGGAGGAATTCATCCTTTTCTCCCTTGTACAAAGAAGATAAGATCTTTATTAGAGCGGCAGCTGAGGCCGGCGCCTTACGACCGTAACGGGTGGCGTCATCCTCCCCGTTGAAATCCCACATGGGGTGGCCTCTATATTGAAGCGGCTGCACCCCCTGCATAATGCATGCGGCCATGACTCCAATCATGGTTAGTCCGGAATGAGCCAACAGTCTTATCCGGCCCATCAGGTAAAGGACGTCTCTGTCGCTTTCTCTCTGAGAGCTCCGCGGACGCCAGCTCAAGCGTTTCTTCAATGAAGCACTGTTGTACTCAGGGAGACCGACTCGGATAGGGTCTGGTAGCGGGACGTCATCTATGTAAAACCATTTCGAAGGCCAGTCCTCGGACGTCTTCTTTGGGGTTCCGGATAGGTATCCGGTCCCGCGATGCGCCATACTTCGGCTCCGCCCACTTGGTATATAGACCCCTCTTGAGAACGGGGCACCAGGCAGAATAACCTCTTCCAGAGTGCGAAATGAGCCTCAACGCCTAAAAATAGCTCGCAAAGGGCGACGAAACCCGCAATATGTAATACGGAGGCAGGCGTGAGATTGTGCAGCTAGAGGCCGTAGAACTCCAGAAGCCCGCGGAGAAATGGATGAATTGGAAATCCCAGTCCCCTTATTAGATAGGGGACGAGGCACACCCGCTCTCCTTTAGAAGGATTGGGGGTGCTCTCCGCTTGTTTTCTGCCATTGTAGGTGGCGAGACCGGCTCGGACCGGGACCATGTATGCCTGAGGGAGAAATCCCTTGGCCTGAAGCGACACTAACTCGCTATGCGGGATGGTGCAACTCTCCCAGTCCCCGGGTTTGGGACCGGAGGGGCGAGGGGAGGAGCTGCGACGGCTGGTCATGTTGGAATGGACCTTTGCTGGAAGCGCTCTGATGATAACTCGCGGAGAGGAGAAGATGTGGTTTGGACCTAAATCCCCATCCCGTTAAATAGGCAGCCCGTTTATACGGCTAGGGGTGTGGATGTAAAAACGCCCTAGCTTTTCGCATTCGTTTGATACGTGGAAGACGACCATTATTGGGCGTGGGAGCCGAGGAGCATTACATTACAAAAATCGGACATTATTCCTACAGGTACACATGATTTGGAGAAGAACCCGCCTTGCAATGCCGAACAATCTGCACGCCGGACTCGTCGTCATTGAAGCCTGGTTCGGGGGCTACTGAGGGAGTCCTGGATTAGGGGGTGTTCGGGTAGCCGGACTATACCTTCAACCGGACTCCTGGACTATGAAGATACAAGATTGAAGACTTCGTCCTGTGTCCGGATGGGACTTTCCTTGGCGTGGAAGGCAAGCTTGGCAATCCGGATATTCAAGATCTCCTACAATTGTAACCGACTCTGTGTAACCCTAACCCTATCCGGTGTTTATATAAACCGGAGGGTTGTAGTCCGTAGGACATCAACTCCATATACAACAATCATACCATAGGCTAGCTTCTAGGGTTTAGCCTCCTTGATCTCGTGGTAGATCTACTCTTGTACTACCCATATCATCAATATTAATCAAGCAAGAGTAGGGTATTACCTCCATCGAGAGGGCCCGAACCTGGGTAAAAACATCGTGTCCCTTGTCTCCTGTTACCATCCGGTCTTGACGCACAGTTCGGGACCCCCTACCCAGATCCGCCGGTTTTGACACCGACACCTAGTTTATGAGTTGCTTCGTAAGGGGCTGATTTGGATCCATTTGGTTCATGCTATGGTTAGATTGACCTTAATACTTGTTTTGTAGTTGCGGATGCTTGCAAGAGGGGTTAATCATAAGTGGGATGCTTGTCGAAGGAAGGGTTGTACCCAAGCACCGGTCCACCCACATAACAAATTATCAAAGTACCGAACACGAATCATATGAACGTGATGAAAACTAGCTTGGCGATAATTCCCATGTGTCCTCGGGAGCGCTTTAATTTATATAAGAGTTTGTCCAGGCTTGTACTTTGCTACAAAAAGGATTGGGCCATCTTGCTGCAACTTATTTACTTTTATTACTTGTTACCCGTTACAAATTACCTTATCACAAAATTATCTGTTACTGATAATTTCAGTGCTTGCAGAGAATATGTTACTGAAAACTTCTTATCATTTCCTTCTGCTCCTTGTTGGGTACGACATTCTTACTTCTCGAAAGGACTATGATAGATCCCCTATACTTGTGGGTCATCACTCTGCTTTGAGCAGAGGGGTTTCCCTCGTCCCACTCATCTCCGACACCAGCGCCGAACACCACCGCCCTCATCTATCCAGCGAGCCGTCGACGAGCTTCATCCGAGATGAGCACCGCTTCCCCTTCTTCATCCCCTTCCCGGTGCTCCCCTG
Organism: Triticum dicoccoides; assembly: GCF_002162155.2. NCBI lineage: Eukaryota > Viridiplantae > Streptophyta > Magnoliopsida > Poales > Poaceae > Triticum > Triticum dicoccoides. Next base: position 287,244,938 of record NC_041382.1, read on the forward strand.
TTCCTCTCAGTTTCGCTCTTCTATCTCTGTCGTAGGGAACCGTCTTGATGGCCGCCCATTCATCACCCCCACTATCGGATTTGGCAAGCTCCATCCTCGCTCACCTTTCTCGCATCACCGGAGTCCTGCCAGTGCCAAGTCTCGCTCGATTCCCCTGCTTCGTTGACCCCGCGCCTCGCCCTGTGTCCCTGCCGCCGCTTGCTGCGTTGACCGGCATGCCTCCAGATCTAGCGTGCAGCCCTGACTCGCGGGCTGGATGCTGCCACCATCATTTGGGTCAAAGCTCACTGGGTGAGGCCACACCCCAGCGCCCCTCCTCTTGTTTTTTTACCTGTTGGTCTAGCCTGTTGATTCGACCCGAGTCATGTTTTTTTCCGCGGAACGATTTAGTTATTATTCCAGTGTTTTACAATTTTGCGGAAAAACCCTCATAGTTCATGCATTTAATAACTTCACAACCATGCATCAGATTAAAATGGTTTAAATATTTAAAATGCTTAGAATTTTGTCCAGTTTCATAATATGCAACTTTCATCCATGTATAAAATGTTAAACTTGTTGTTTTCTTTAATTTTGCATAAACGCCATGTTAAAATGATTTATTTCATAACTAAATAACCGTAACTCGGAATTTAATAATCTGTATATGTAAATGTGGTAGAAAACGCATAGTTTAACATGGTGCACCCATCTTGAATGTTTAATAACTAAAAAAATATGATTTAGGGCAGAATAATACCAAATTCTTATTATGCATATGGGGATTTTCTGGAATTTTTGTTTGTTATTTCTGGCCTCATGTAAACCTGCCTAATAGTTAATTTAATTATGCTTCACCTCTTGCCATGTTAACCAACATTTAATATTGTTGAGTACCTAAGCGGGAGTGAACTAAATCATTGAATGTGGTGTTTTGTGAACATGCATCTTGTTACATGTTGATCTCCAGTTAACTAGTAGTTTTTTTTGTGCACTTTGCCATGCCATGCATATTTAAACTGGACATGCATCATACTTGATTGTGCATCATGCCATTTTTATGTGATGGTTGTTTACTATGTTGTTTGCTTCTTTCCGGTGTTGCTTCTTCTTGATAGTTTCGGTAATGTTGCGATTGTGAGGATCCGTTCGACTATGTTGGCTCGTCTACTTCATGGACTCGTTCTTCTTCCTTGCGTGATCTCTTGCAAGATGACCATTACCCTCGATAACACTTCTATCTTTGTTTGCTAGTTGTTCGTTCTATCACTATGTCCTGCTACCTACCACTTGTTTATCATGCCTCCTATATTGCCATGTTTGGCTACCCATCTTTCCTAGCAAATCGTTGTTTGGCTATGTTACCGTTTTGCTCAACCCCTTTTATAGTGTTGCTAGTTGCAGGTGCAATTGCAGGTTGTTCAATGTTTGGACATGGATATCATGGGATATCAATATATCTCTTACTAAATTAATGCATCTATATACTTGGCAATGGGTGGAAGGGTTGGCCTTTTGCTCGGTGTTTTGTTCCACTCTTGCCACCTTAGTTTCTGTCATATCGGTGTTATATTCCTTGATTTTGTGGTCCATACGCGGTTCGGGTTATGGGACCCCCTTGACAGTTCGCTTTGAATAAAACTCCTCCAGTAAGGCCCAACCTTGGTTTTACATTTGCCTAACAACCTATAACTTTCCCTTGGGGGTGCAAACCCGAGGGTCATCTTTATTTTAACACCCCCGGGCTAGTGCTCCTCTGAGTCTTGGTCCGAACCGGGTAACCTGCGAGGCCACCTCAGGGAAACTTGAGGGCCGGTTTTACTCGTAGCTTGACCTATCCGGTGTGCCCTGAGAATGAGATATGTGCAGCTGCCATCGGGATTTGTCGGCACAGTCCGGCGGTCTTGTTGGTCTTGTTTTACCATTGCCGAAATGTCTTGTAACCGGGATTCCGAGACTGATTGGGTCTTTCCGGGAGAAGGTATATTCTTCGTTGATCGTGAGAGGTTGTGATGGGCTAAGTTGGGACACCCCTGCAGGGTATAAACTTCCGAGAGCCATGCCCGCGGTTATGTGGCAGATGGGAATTTCATAATATCCGGTAGTAGAGAACTTGACACTTGACTTAATTAAAATGAATCAACTGCGTGTGTAGCCGTGCAGGTCTCTTTTCAGTGGAATCCGGGAAGTGAATATGGTTTGGCTTATGTTTGAACATAAGTAGTTTCGGGATCACTTCTTGATCATTTCTAGCTTCACGTCTGTTGCGTAGCTTCTCATATTACTCTTATTTGTGTATGTTAGCCACCATATTTGCTTAGCGTTTTCTCCAACTCCATCTCATTACCTTATCCTACCCATAAGCTTAAATAGTCTTAATCTCGTGGGTTTTGAGATTGATGAGTCCTCGTGACTGACAGATACTACGAAAACAGTTGCAGGTGCCGATGATACCAGTGCAGGTGATGCTACCGAACTCAAGTGGGTGTTCTACGAGGACCTTGGTCGTTACTATGTGTCTTTTCCTGATGATCAGTTGTGGATCCCAGTAGGGACGATCGGGGATCTAGCATTTGGGGTTTATCTTCCTTTTATTCGGATTTGACCGTAGTCGGTCTATGAGTGTATTTTGGATGATGTATGAATTATTTATGTATTGTGTGACGTGGTGAGTGTAAGCCAACTCTATTTATCCCTGTCTTGTTCATTACATGGGATGTTTGTGAAGATGACCCCGCTTGCGATAAAACCACTATGCGGTTATGCCTAAGTTGTGCCTCGACACGTGGGAGCTATAGCCGCATCGTGGTCATTACAAGTCGGTAATCAGAGCCATCCCCGACTTAGGAGCCCCCTGCTTGATTGAATCGTTCACGATGTTGAGTCCAAAACAAAATGTTTTGATTCTTAGGATTATATATATCAGAGGGTAGGATTCTTTTTACTCCTCAACCTCCTTCGTCACTTTGGCGAGGCCTCCTGACAAAAATGTTTTGACTTTCCTCTCATCAAATTTCACAAAAAAAATTAGGATCACGCAGGTATCTTGGGATTGTTCTGATGTTCTTGTGACGAGAACATTGTTCTTGGTGCCTCCTAACATTTAGGGGTTGTGGCAGTGTCCCGGGGAGTTCAGCTCTGAGGTGTTGTCGTCACAATTTTATCGTTGCAGTTTTGGAATACCTGAGTTCGCCGACATGGAAAATCTCTTTTATGAAGTTGTTGGTGAGATAACCTCGACGCCACCCAGTATTTGGGAGGGAGTTCGGGAGTATTTTCATAACTAGTATAATAGATGATTTTCGAAGGTTGAGGTACACGATTTCAAGAGTTTTCTTGGTTATGTGTTGACGGATGGATAAAGATGGAGCGTAGGGCTTGTTAGTTGTCTGATATATATTGTGCCTCCATGTATTCCCAACACCAGATTGGATAACCAAAAAGTTTCGGGAGTTTATAGGTGGGAATTCAAGTATCACGTAGGATATCTTTCCAACAGACACATGATACGATATGGGATCTATCATATGTTTGTTTCCGGCTTATTCTGCAAGCCAATCCTTTGCTTTGTTTCAGTTGTGGTATTCGAGGTGCTTCTATGTCAAGTGTTGATTCCATACCTTTTGCTAAGCGGTGTTCTCATATTTCTATGTGAATACTAATCCTTCTTGATCATCTAGATTGTCATGTCAATCCTTTTCAACTTAATCATATCCTTTCAATTTCTGCTAGATCAATTGTCAATTCTTTTCCAACTAGTGGTTGTTTCATCCATTCCCCTTTGTTTTTCCTGCCCTCCCACCCCTTATCTCTTCAAGGACCCAGATTTCTTAATCAAGTATCCATTTTATTCATGTGAAGTCTCTTCATTCTTTCCTTCGATGTTGTTTATCCGATGATTTCTCATGAAGATGCTAAGGAAGCTTGAACTTTATCGTTGTTCCATTCTCATTTTCTTCTCCGGTGGATTCAATTCAATCTTTCGGTGTTGATCATACCATTTCCTCCTTTTCCAAATGCTTTCTCGTGTTGGAAGTTGTTATCCAAGCATCTCTTGATCATTAACATTGCGATACTTGTATCTAGAGTGTTGAAGGTATCTCAGAAGATTCACATTTCCATTCTTAATCCGTTCAAGCTATTTGGAGATTATTATCTCATTCAAGTCATCTATTTTGACCGGTGCAACCTCCCTTCAAAATAATTTCAACAGTGTTTATCTTTGAGTGGACCCTAACCCATAGGTCTTTCCCAAGATCTTACCTGACTCTTCTAATTTTCCCAGAGCTATTCCCAAATTCCGTTCAAAGTTTGACGTACAAATGAATTTCGTCAGTCAGATGTTTTCCAAGATCGATTTCAAATTATTTTTTCATTGTTGGCTCAACCTCTTTGTTTTTCATTCTCCCGGAGTATCTCAACAATTCGTGGTGGTGTTTCTCATCGTCATTCTCAACATTTGAAGACTGGAGAATATTTTCTCTTAAATCTTGCTCCGTTCTCTTATAAATGCATAGTTCAAGCTTGATGCCAACCTCTCATAATTGTTTTCGATTGTGAGAATTATTTTCACCCATTCGGAGCAATTCAGGAGTCTTTTCACTTTGTTTCTCTGGAGCCATCATCTCAAAATTATTCATTCCAGCTTTCAGCTCTCGTTCTCCAAATCTTACCGAGGCATCATTCAAGTATTCTCTAATCAGATCGGGATCTTTTCGTTCACTTGTATCTAAATTCTGTCAAGTATCTTCGTTCATTTTCCAATTCTTCCTGGTGATGCATTCATTTTCTTCATTCTTTTAATGCTTATGGTGGTTCTTCCAACATTCCTCTTCCGTTATTATGGTATCAATTCATTCATTCTTTCCAAATCCTATCGGTGGTTCGTGGAAAACCTTCCCAAGTTGCTCTATATCTCTCTTAATCCTTTCTACGAGAATCAGTAGTATGCCAAATTTGTTGCTTCTCATCAATTTAAATTGGTGAAGGATACGCATAACGTAATTCTTATTATTGTTTCATCCAAGTGATCTAATTTCTTCTTTCCAGAGTTGTTCATCATGTCACATTCTCGGTTCGAGATGCTTCATCTTTTCTTTTCCGGATTTCCAAGTTTTCCACATTATCTCGTCATGAAGCTCCATCTAAATCATCACAAGGCTTCACCTTGCATTTTCAACTTCTTTTTCTTTTTATCATCCTTTTATTACTAGAGTTCTTCATGGAGGCTCTACATGGTGGTTCGTCAAGGATTCTTTTCATTCTTAAATGGTTCTTGAAGTTTTCTCTCGAAGTTATGATCCGCCAAGCTATACTCAAAATTAAATAGGGTGCTCAACACATGCTTTGTTTAGAGGAGTTCAAGTATTCTTCATCTTGCATTCTAAAGTGCAATTCTTTCTATCTTATATTTTGAGGTGGTGTTATGTCATTTTGACTATTTCCCTTCGTGTTTCATGATTCACAAGTTGTCCGGAATGACATATTTTAAACCCATCATTTTCAATTCGTTCATGAGATCCTTTGCAACCCATCAATCTCTTCATTGAAGTTATCTTGGGTTATATTTCACCTAAAGATTTCCCTAAGGATTGATGCCATTTATGGTGCTTAGAAATGACCGAAGTTCTTCATTTATCCTCCTAGTGAAATAAGTTTCTCGTCTCCTTGTTGATATCAATCCAATCTATTGTTTCCGTTAGTGGCAGAATTTCACCACATAATTTTGAGACGTTTTCCATTAGCCCACAACAACGTTATTCTTTTGTTGTTTAATTTTCAACAACTCCATTCATTCCTTCTTTCTAAGGATGCCTTCAAATTCATTGGTCGTAGAAGTTATCATTTTCTTCTACTTTCTTTCTTCCTAATGATCTAGCTTCTATTCGTTCATTCCGGAAGCATTGTGATGTTGCTCTCTTTGACCCATCATCCCATTTTTGTCAAAGATCATGTTTTTTCCTTTGCTAATCTATTCAACCGTAGTTTCATGTCCTCCATTCAAGTTATCTCATCTTCTCATGTTTTCCCTTCCTTCACAACTGGAGTGCTGTCTGAAATCTTTCTTACCCCTTGTGCTATTCTTTCAATAGTTCCAGAGGCAGAGTGATGTTGATTTCATCAAGTATCCTCTCATCTTGTAAAGTTCATGTTCAATTCCTTCAACTTACAGTCGGAGTGTTGTCCAAATTATATCATTAGTATTCCTTCTCTATCTTGTTTTAACCGGAGTGTTGTGTCTATCATTCCTCTTCTAACTGGAGTCTCATCCAAGTGCTTTCATCTTGCCAAGTTCATATTCTATGCCTTCCATTTACAACTGGAGTGTTGTCGTAATTGATCTTTATCATTCCTTGTACATCTCATTTCAACCGGAGTGCTTCCATGTACTTCTTGTCCATTTTTCTTGTCATTTATAGCTTTGCAAATTCCAAGGTTCACATGGTGTTCCTTGTTTCTCTTTTCTATCGGTGTTCTTTCATATTCTTTTTGGTCTGTTAAGCTCTTGTTTCATGTCCTTCAACCTACAAGGTTCTCGTAATGTTCCTTGTTCTTCTTTTATAACAGAGTGTTTTCAACTTCTTGCATCTTTGTTGGATTCCTTCTTTCAATTTGTTTAACCTCTCAAGGTTCATTGGTTGTACTCTTTTGTTAAAGAAGAAACTTTATTTTACCTATTGCTATTCCACTTCTCTCTAGTGCCATCCTTAGATCTCGGGACAAGATCTCTTGTAAGTGGAGGAGTGTTGTGATGCCCCGATATCGACGCTCCAGATGGCTTCCAAGTTGCCTTCCATGTTTTGCGTGTCAGCCGCGTGTTTTATTTGTTTGTTGCATTCATCATGTCATCATTTGCATTTCATCAACACTTGTTGCCGTCATTGTCTTTAAAACATGCATCCTCTCATAGTTGTCGTGCCCCCCCTTGCTTTCATGACCGTTCCGAGACCAACCTTATTCTTCGTTTCCCCTCCTACTTAAACCGGAGTCTCTCTATATAGTGCACAGACCCCCCTTGTGTGCGCGTCCGAAACTTACCTGAGCCCGACCCGGGCAGTCATCACCGTTGGATTCGGATCGTCCCTAAAATATCTCCGTTTTATTATCTGAGCTACCTAACCTATTTTCTCAGCCGTACGATTGCGACCGGAGGGATGAGGTAGCCCTTACCCAAAAATCCTATTGCTATATATAGTGGACAACCCTAGACTAATCCCTAAAATTCTAGCCCGCTTGTCCCATCAGTCCATCCACGCGCGCCACCTGATGTCTCCCTCCTCCTTGCATTTCGTGCCAAGCCAACTAGATCCACCTCCACTTTGCAATTCACAGCTAACCCACAACCACCGATCGATCCAGTAGATCGAGGGCGCAAGCCAGCTTCCCCGGACTCCCCGCCCAGCAGCTACCGGACCCTGCCGCCGTCAGAACTCCGGTGAGGTGCCGGAGCACGCGTCCTCACCGCCCCTACTGCCTTCCCTGTTCTATTTCTTCACTGAAGCTCTCTTTCTCTCTTGTCACTGAGCTCTCTTGACGTCATGGACCTCGCCATCGCCAGCCAAGACCTGTAGCCACCGTACTCCACCGTCGTGTGGGGCCCCCGGACCTCCCCTATAAGCCTCGTTTCCCCTGCAAGCTCACGCCGCCGGCCTGTGCTTGCTTTGCTTCGAGCAGAGGGGTTTCCCTCGTCCCACTCACCACCGACACCAGCGCCGAGCCCCGCCGCCATCGTCTGTCCAGCGAGCCACCGCCAAACTTCATCCGAGATGAGCGCTGCTGCCCCCTTCTTCTTCCCCTTCCCTATGCTCCCCCGTTCCTCTCGGTCTCACTCCTCTCTCTCTCTCTCTCTGTCTCACAGGGACCCGTCTTGATCACCGTCCATTCATCGCCCCCGCCGTCGGATTTGGCAAGCCCCGGCCTCCCTTGCCTTTCTCGCGTCACCGGAGTCCTGCCTGTGCCAAGTCCCTCTTAATTCCCCTGCTTCATTTGACCCCACGCCTCGCCATGTGTCCCTGTCGCCGCTTGCTGCATTGACCAACAGGCCTCCAGATCCAGCATGCAGCCCAGCCTCGCGGCCTGTATACTGCCACCATTGTTTGGGCCAAGGCCCACTGAGTGAGGCCACACCCCAGCGCCCCTCCTCTTGTTTTTTTACCTGTTGGGCTAGCATGTTGTTTATGCCCGAGTCACGTTTTTTTCGTAGAATGATTTAGTTATTATTCCAGTGTTTTATAGTTTTGTAGAAAAACCCTCATAGTTCAAGCATTTAATAACTTCACAACCGTGCATCGGATTAAAATGGTTTAAATATGTAAAATGCTTATAATTTCGTCTAGTTTCATAATATGCAACCTCCATCCATGTTTAAAATGTTAAACTTGTTGTTTGCTTTAATTTGCATAAATGCCTTGTTAAAATGATTTATTTCATAACTAAATAACTATAGCTCTGAATTTAATAATCTTTATATGTAAATGGGGTAGAAAAATGCCTAGTTTAGCATTGTGCACTCATCTTGCATGTTTAACAACTCTCAAATATGATTTAGGGAAGAACAGTACCAAATTTATATTATGCATATGCGGATTTTACGGAATTGTTGTTTGTTATTTCCGGCCTCATTTAATTTAAACTTGCCTAAATAGTTAATTTAATTAGGCTTCACCTCTTGCCATGTTAACCAACATTTAATATTGTTGAGTACCTAACCGGGAGTGAACTAAATTATTGAATGTGGTGTTTCGTCAACATGCCTCTTGTTACATGTTGAGCTCCACTTAACTTGTAGTTTTGTTTGTGCACTTTGCGATGCCATGCATATTTAAACTGCGCATGCATCATACTTGATTGTGCATCATGCCATGTTTATGTGATGGTTGTTTACTATGTTGTTTGCTTCTTTCCGGTGTTGCTTCTTCTTGATAGTTCCGGTAACGTTGCAATTGTGAGGATCCGTTCGACTACGTTTGTTCGTCTACTTCATGGACTAGTTCTTCTTCCTTGCGGGATCTTAGGCAAGATGACCATTACCCTCGATATCACTTCTATCTTTGCTTGCTAGTTGTTCGTTCTATGGCTATGTCGCGCTACCTACCACTTGTTTATAATGCCTCCCATATTGCTATGTCAAGCCTCTAGCCCACCTTTCTGAGCAAACCGTTGTTTGGCTATGTTACCGTTTTGCTCAGCCCCTCTTATAGTGTTGCTAGTTGCAGGTTGTTCCATTTTGGGACATGGATATCATGGGATATAACTATATCTCTTATTTAATTGATGCATCTATATACTTGGCAAAGGGTGAAAGGCTTGGCCTTTTGCTCGGTGTTTTGTTCCACTCTTGCCGCCTTAGTTTCCGTCATACCAGTGCTATGTTCCTTGAGTTTGCGTTCCTTACGCGGTGTCAGGACCCCGACTCAATGCCACATCGATCTAGCATGTAACACCTCATATCACTTTGCGGCCTCACGCACGGTATTCCCACGGGTGTCGCCTTACCTTTGCCCGGGACCGTTTGCGCCTTTTGGCACACGTATATGATAGTGTCGCTAGCATCCATATGATAAGGAGCCAGGGCTGACATGGCTAGTCGTAAACCCAAAGTGGCACTAACTTACAGGGACAGGCATCCATGACCCAGCATCGAACGTGTCGGTCATCAGTGAGTGAATCCAGGCTGTAGCACTGGGCTAACAGGACTCCGGTATTCATCGCGTGACATTTCCCCGAAGGGACAGACACAGGAGCGAAGAAGGACACATGCCGGCCAGCCTAAGTGTTCCAGAGCAGTAGCAAGCTACCATGGCTCGGTGGAAACACTAGGAGACATTTCCCGGTAAGAGAGGCTACTAAAGATAAACAACTAGATAGCCAGATCCCACACATACCAAGCATTTCAATAACATACACACAATATGCTCGATATGTGCAAATACAACATGGCATCACAACATGACTCTATGACTCAAGTATTTATTCAATAGGCTCTGAGGAGCGAGATATTACAAACATGAGTCTCATGACCCAACATTCAGAGCATACAAATCAAAGCACAAGCGGAAGCTATCATGTCTGAGTACAGACATCTATAAATGAAAAGGGCTGAGAAGCCTGACTATCTACCAGATCCTGCCGGGGGCACATGATCGTAGCTGAGGTAACAAGCTAAACGTCGAAGACCATACGGAACTACTAGCGAGACTGAGGTCTCTCTGCAAAAACATAAAATAGGCAAAAGTGAGTACAAATGTACCCAGCAAGACTTACATCAGAACTAACTACATATGCATCATTTTCAACAAGGGGATGGTGGGGTTTAACTGCAGCAAGCTAGCTTTGACTCGGTGTCTATCCTGAACTACGACTGCAAGTAACTCTTTTGAGGTGGCGCACATGAGTCCACATATTCACCATATCAATACACCACTATGGATCCGCTCTCGTCTCCCTACGTGAACGCCATCCATAGCACTCACGCTTATCTTGCGTATTTTAGAGTATCCACTTTCACTTGTCTATGAACTGTTATAAGCAACCCAGAAGTCCTTTTCCGCGGACACGGCTATTCGAATAGATGATGTTAACCCTGCAGGGGTGTACTTCTTCACACACGCTCTCACCACTTACCGCCGTTTACACGACATGTACTCGGCAACCTTCAAGCGGAAGCCCAACATGGGTGTCGGCCCCGGCCTGCCTAAACACTCAAGTCTCTAGTCCAGGTTTATCGCCTATTCGGGTTCCATCCATGAGGAGATCCGATCGGAGTTTCGCTCACAGCCCCAAACGATGTGAACAGGGTTCCCGAGACACCAAACGGGCGCCCGGTACACCGTGCCACGTGCCTACCGCATCACAGCCCACCCCTACGGTCAGCGCTGCGCACGGCCTCCAACATACTACAAACACCAGAAACTACTTGCAACTCCTGGACAGAGGACAAGGGTGATCAAGAAGCCGAGAGGGTCCATTGGTTTCGGGCCCAATGCATGGTAGTAGCTGAATCATGGATCACAAACACAGAACTCAGTTCCTGAGGACGGCTGCAATGAGACAACCCACCATGTACTCCTACATGGCCTCTCACCGCTACCTTTACCAAATCGTATTCACACACTTAGCTCACACACAGTAGGACATGTTCACACACCTCTGATTCATCCCCGATGAATCAGACCTGACTCAACTCTAAGCAGTAGCAGGCATGACAAACAAGCAAGAATGAGTAGGTACAACAGGGCTCAAACAACTCCTACTCATGCTAGTGGGTTTCATCTATTTACTGTGGAATGACAGGTCATGCAAAGGATAAAGGGGTTCAGCTACCGCAGCAAGTAACAGTTGAATCGTTGTTGTCTTAATGCAGTAAAAGAGAGCAGGGCGAGAGAGTAGGATTGTATCGGAATGAACAAGGGGGTTTTGCTTGCCTGGCACTTCTGAAGATAACATTGAGTCTTCATCAGTGTCAACGATCACAACGTCGGAACATCGTCTACCGGGAGGGAATAGATACCGGCAACAAAGAAGAAATACAATCAATGCAATGCACAATATGATGCATGCTCATGACATGGCAATATGAATGTGTTTTGAGCTAATGCAACTAGCAACAGATTAAATGAAGTTGGTTTGAATACAAGATTCAAATTCAAACTCCATATGTGATTATTCAAATGCCATTTAATTGATTTGTGCTAAACAGCAGCTATAGGTTGCTCTAACATGCATGAAAATGGTACAGATGGATTCCTTGAATTTTTCTGATAATTTTTCATATATAAATTATTTAATTTGGAGTTACGGTTGAATTTCTATGATTTATTGAAGTTTAGGGCATTTTCTGAAATTCCTGAATAAAAAATAAATCCAGAAAACCTATTAATGCGTCAGCATGACTTCATAGTGACGTCAGCAAGTCAACGGCGTTGTCCAGGTCAAATCTGACCTGTGGGACCCACATGTCAGCTGCACAGTGATTTAACAGAGTTTAATTAACTTAACTAAATTGTTAGCCGGGTTAATTAAACGGTAGGGCCCACCTGTCAGTGGCCCTAGGCCTGGGTTAGCGGGGTGGTTAGGCCCTAATGACCGGCCACGTCGGATTCGCCGGCGGTTGGACGACGGCGACGACCCAGAGCGGCGGTGGCTCGCCGGAGTTACGCCAGAGGCGACGGATCGACGCGCCAAGGGCACCAGGAGGTAGCCCGTGCCCGTGCGCATCTAGGGGGACCAACGGGAGGTGCGGGGGTGGCCGGGGTTCGCCGGAATGGAGCTCGCGGCGGCGCCGGCGTTCGGGTGAACTGGGTTTCGGGGTTAGGGAGCATGACAGGAGGCAAAGAGGGGTGTTACGACCTCCTGGGGTTGCAGTGAGCACGACCGCATGCTCGGTTGCAGCTCTAGCTAACGGTGGCTACGGCGGCGACATGGCCGGCGGCAAGCAAGCTCCGGCTCTGGTGGGATCGAGGCTACAGGGTGCAATCGAGGCGGGGAAGAGAGAGGGGAGGCGTAGGAGCTCACAGTGAGTTCGAAGAGCAGGTCGGCGTGCTCGGGGGGATGGCGGAGAGGATGAATCGGACGGCGGCATCCGGCGGCCGTGGTCGGGAAGAAACGCCGCGGCATCGTCTTGGGGCATCCGGGCTTCGGTGGGTCGACGTAGAGGGGCTTGGGGTCCGGGCTGAGCTCGGGTACGCAGAGAGGGAGCGAGGAAGTGGCTGTGGCCGCGGTGGTTGCGAGCGACGTCGGCGGCGACTCTCGGGTGAGATAGGGAGAGGTCCAGGGAAGGGGGTGAGAGCGCGGGAGAGTGAGGGAGAGAGGCAGGGAGGTGCGTGGCGCTCGGGGAAGGCGTCCAGAGCGTCGAGGAAGGAGAGCGGCAAGCAGGAGGTGGCCGAGGCAGCGTCGGCGCCCGTCGGCCACGCGCGCTGCCTACTGGCGCGGGGAAGACGACAGGAGGGGAGCCCCTGGAGGGCTGGGCCGGCTTCTGCAGCAGGCCGCACAGGTAGGCGCCAGGTAGATCTTCTGCTCTCTCTCTCTTATTTCTATTTAATTCTGTTTTTCTATTTTCTATAGTTTGTTTTGATTTGATTTAAAAATATCAAATCATTTTATAAAATCCTGGAAACAATTATGGGTGCTTTCTGAATTATTTCAGCGACCCTTAACAATTTCCAACATTTATTTGAACATTTAAATTATTTATAGTATTTAAATGCCCAAGGTCAAATACAATAGGATTTAATTCAAAAATCCAGAATGGCCTAGAAATATGTGCATCATTGTTGGCAGGGGTTTTCACCTTTAACAAAAATAATGAACTTTCCTAAAGGGCATTCTGGGTTTATTGAAAATATTTTTATTTTGATCCTAATTGCATTTTATTTAGTGCTAGGGTTTGTCATCCCCAGTTCAAGTTTCATGAACTTTAAACATGATGCATGAATGCCTTAATGCAACTAATGACAAACAAATTCTAGGGCTGTGACACGCGGTTGGGGTTATGGGACCCCCTTGACAGTTCACTTTGAATAAAACTCCTGCTCAAGGCCCAACCTTGGTTATACATTGTCCTAACAACCTATTACTTTCCCTTGGGTTTTCAAACCTGAGGGTCATCTTTATTTTAACCCCCCCCCCCGTGCCAGTGCTCCTCTGAGTGTTGGTCCGAACCGGGCAACCTGCGGGGCCACCTCGGGGAAACATGAGGGCTGGTTTTACTCGTTGCTTCACCTATCTGGTGTGCCCTGAGAACGAGATATGTGCAACTCCTATCAGGATTTGTCGGCATAGTCAGGCAGTCTTGCTGGCCTTGTTTTACCATTGCCAAAATGTCTTGTAACCGGGATTCTGAGGCTGATCGGGTCTTTCCAGGAGAAGGAATATCCTTCATTGATTTTAAGAGCTTGTGATGGGCTAAGTTGGGACACCCTGCAGGGTATAAACTTTCGAGAGTCGTGCCCGCGGTTATGTGGCAGATGGGAATTTGTTAATATCCGGTTGTAGAGAACTAGGGACACTTTGTTTATGGTCGGGAAACATAACCATCTTATTATTCTCCTAATGATGTGATTTCGTTCATCAAATGACAACACATGTCTATGGTCGGGAAACATAACCATCTTTGATTAACGAGCTAGTCAAGTAGAGGCATACTAGGGACACTTTGTTTTGTCTATGCATTCACACATGTATCTAGTTTCTGGTTAATACAATTCTAGCATGAATAATAAACATTTATCATGATATAAGGAAATAGAAATAACAACTTTATTATTGCCTCTAGGGCATAGTTCCGTCAATTCCACCTCTTCATGGACATATACATGCACGAGTCCCCGACAAGGTTCATATTTTTCATTAAGATGCTGATAAAAAAAGTACAAGCCTTACATGACACAAACATGGATTCAAGAGATTACATTAATTGAACTAAAATTTGGCAATTGACTACATATTTAAGATTGAAAAGAGATAAGTACCCCATAATCTCCTCTATTCGTTTTCCCTCCGCCAAGTATTGTGGTGGGAAGAGGAGATGACCAAAGGAGTGCCATGCCCCTTTGGTACCTCCCTCCCCCATAGATATCCATACCTTGCCTGCAGCACGTTTCCATCGGAGTTCTATGGGGAGAAGACGACATCTCCCCTTTGCTTCTTGTCCAAATCGGTCGCCCTCTTGCTCCCCTCGACGGCCTCCTCCTACACAGCGGTCGTCTGCTGCCCCCTAGCGGCAGTTTTCTTCCCCATGTCGCCAACGGTGGGAGAGTGGGAAAGGAATCAGAAGGGGATCGATGACGAATGTGGGTGAGAAGAACAGGCGGTTGCTTGGCTTGCGGAGGAAGATGATGGGGACGCGAGGCAGATGATGGATGACCAGTACCTTTCCGTGTGTCCCCCTCTTAAGGGGAACGGCTTGGGAGAGGGTGCGACTTTTCAGAAAAGTTACCATTTTTACATTAACTACTATAGTCCCATGCCCCCAAGCCTTGCGGTAATCGTGCAAAAGTGGATGTTGGATTGACTGGTCATCATGACGAACCACCGTGCGTGCAACCTTCTCGTGCCACGTGTCCGTCCACTGTTTGGGGCCTAACCCAACGTGCCTCACGACACGTATGGCTCAGGCCTGGGGTCTTATGTCGGGGAACACAAACTAGGGTGTATTTGTTCCCCTGACTCATGCATGGGCCGTAAGCCAACAGGCACAAGAACAAGATAACATCACCAAGATGAGGTTGGAGCACAAGGGATCAGTTCTTCGAAGGACCAGTGTGAAGATCTAGAGGACCAAGATGGGGATACCGCAAATGGAAAACCTCCCTTGTCGGGCGAGCGAGCCTGGCAAAGATGGGGTTACACTCGGAAGAAAGCTTTCGGATAGTGCCGGCAGGCTTGCCGGGGCTTACGGAGGCAAACCACACCACCACACCACCTCATCACGACACACGTCGTCGATCAGTGCGGTGTCAAGCTCCAAAGTGACTAAGTGGCTACTATTTGCCACATGGCAGCCACTTCCTACAAAAGATACCTCCAAGCGACACCCGTCCTGAGACGTGTCAAGCAAGCAGGCAAAATAGGAAGACCTTCCCTAGTTTTTTGCTTTATATCTCCGCTTAATCGTTTCCAGCATGAATAAGTTTTGTGCAATCTAGTGCTTCTCATCAATTTAATTGATGAAGGATAACCATAACATAATTATTCTTCTTCTTGCATCAAGTTTATTAATTCCTTCCGTCGGAGATATTTCATGATGAATAATCTCTTGGTTCTAAGTTGTTCATCTTTTCTTTGCCCGAGTTCCAAGTTTTCTAGCTTGTCTCGTCGACAAGTCCGTCTAAATCATCGCAAGGCTTTACTCTTATTCTTTTCATCCATGAATTCTATCTCATCATCCTTTTGTCACCGGAGTTCTTCATGGTGGTTCAGCAGGATTTAATTCATACTTCAAGTGTTCATCAAGATTCTGTTGGCGAAGCGCAAGTATCTTTTCCTCTTGCGTCTCGAAGTGCAATTAATTCTCCGTATTCTTTTCAAGTGGAGTTTTGCATTTCTTCGTTCTTCTCAGCTATTCAAACTTTTTCGTTTGTTGCCAGTTCTCAACTCATAATTTCGAGATGTTTTCCATAAGCCCACAACAAGCTTATTCTTTTCGTTGTTGAATTCCAAACAACTTCGTTCAACCCTTCTTCGCAAGGATGCTTTCACACTCAATTGTGGTAGAAGATGTCATTTTCTACTCCGTTCTTTTCATTCCACAATTTCTATTCTTCCGGAGGCATTATGTTGTCCCTCTCGTCAAGTATCATTCAATCTTGTCAAGTTCGTGTTCTATTACATTACATGTTCAACCGAGATGCTATCACAATTCTTTCATTCCTATTCTTTTTCTGTCTTCTTCAAACCAGAGTGGTTTTAGAGTGTATCTTATTCCTTGAGCTTTTGATTCTCGTCATATTCATCATTCCTCTTTCCTACTCGAGTGTTCTCGACTTTGTTCATCTTCTCTCTTGCGTTCTTGTTTCACCTCATCCTCTTCTCTTCCGTCTCGTTTCTAAGATCTCAGGACGAGATTTCTTGTTAGTGGGGGAGAGTTGTAACGCCCCGAGTTCGATGCACCAGGTATCTTCCAGTTATTCCTCATTTTTCCATGTTATTTGCTTGCGTGTTGCATTTTGCCATGTTATCATGTGCATTTCATCTGCATGTTTTTCAAACTTGCATCCGGTCTTTTTCTCCGTTGTCCGATTCGGCATCTGACACTCTCACATGCACCCGTCGCACCTCCCAAATCTTGTTTCATGAGCAGGAGAAAAATGTTCTCGGAATGGGCCGAGATTTGTCGAGTGGCCTTGGTACATAACTGGTAGACCGCCTGTCAAATTCTGTTCCATTTGGAGGTCGTTTGATGTGCCAACGGTTAACCGCGTTAACTGAAAACCCCCTTTCTCTTTGCAGTCCAGCACCCCTTGATAACAGCCCACTAGCCCATCTAAGCCCCCTCTAGGCTCTCCAACATTGGATCACAATCGTGTGGGCAAAACCCGCACCTCATTTGGCCTCTCCTAGCTCCCTCTACCTATAAATAAGCCCCCCTTCGAAATTTCGGGTCCAAACCCTAGCCTCTTCCTCCTCTGTGCGCCGGACATGTCCACTCCGCCGCCGGACATGTCTGTCGCGGCCCCTCACCCAATCATAGCGCAACACATCGCCACCTAGCGCCCGTCGCGGCCCATCGCGGCCCCACCCGGCCCGAACACCGCCGCTCCCGCTCGCGCCTCGCCTCCTCCCGGCCGCACTACCGCCCGCCTCGGCTTCGCCACTCCCGTCGTGCCGCCTCTCCCTACCGCCCGCCGTGCATCACCGTCTCCAGCGCCGCCGCCGCTAGCGTGCGCCACCATCATCGGCCTCCGCAACTCACCACGCCGCTGCCTTCGCCTGAGCCGCCACCGGATCCGGCAGCTCCGACCGGATCCCGCTGCCTCCAGCCTTCCCTGGCCTCCTCCGCCGCCGCACCCCATCACCGGAGCTCCCTTGCCGAAGTTCTCGTTGGAGATCCACCCGAGTGGATGAGATCCACCAACACGTCCATCCAAACGGCCTCCCCACGCCCGGATCCCGCCGTCCCGGATCTCCTCCTCCAGCGTTGACTTTTTTGGATGGTATAAATTCCACTAAGTCCCTGGTTTTCAATTTCATGTGTGCATCTTTGAACTGTCATAACTGTGTGCATGTTGCTCCGTTTTGTGTGTATTATATGTCAAAATGTTCATATTTGAGTGCTCTAGATGACGGTGTAGTTTTCATGCATGTTACTGTTAACCTTGATGCCTTAATCCTCGTTGCAAAAGTGCTAAATGATTTAACCTGCTGAAATTGTCATAACTTGCTAATTTGTCATTTTCATAGCATTTTGTGTGCGTTATCTTTTGAGCATCATGTATACATGTTTTAGCAGCATCTTCATGCCATCTTTACAGTGGTGCAATCCATGTATTTTTATGTGCCTTGTGGTGACTAGCACAAGCTTGTGAAGTGTGCTACATGATGTTGCTGATTTCTGAGACTTGGTGATTTTTGCGAAGTCTGTAAGTGTTACATTATGTTGCCATGTTAACTTGATGCTACCATCAGTTCCATGCATAATCTGCAGGTCCTTGGTTGACATGTTTTGATTTCCATGTTATGCTCTATCATAACATGTCATTTGCTGCCTCATATATGTCCTGTAGCTTAATTATTTCTTGCCTCCAACATGCTTATGCTCTGTTTTTCACTGTCATAATATGTGTTATCAAGTTGCTGTTTGCATTGATCATCTTGGATTAATATTGATGCCTATGAACCTGAACCTTAATGTTATTCGAAACATCTCATCTGTGCTTTTAGTGCATATCAATTTTGTGTCCATATAGTTCCTGTAGCATGTTGTTTGCTTGATTGCAAAGTGCTTAGTTGCTGCTTTGGGCAGATTGTGTTTGAAACTTGTTTTAAGTGTATGTGTTGAACCTTGGCTCTGTTTGGAGCATGCTCTATATGAAACTTGCTTCATTTTGCATGTAGTTTCATGTTACCTTGTTGCATCCTTGTTTTGGAGTGCTTGTGATGTTGTTCTGCTTGCATTTGCATCAATGCCATGTTTAGATTGTTTTTCACATATCTTTTA
Source organism: Triticum dicoccoides (assembly GCF_002162155.2). NCBI lineage: Eukaryota > Viridiplantae > Streptophyta > Magnoliopsida > Poales > Poaceae > Triticum > Triticum dicoccoides. The sequence goes on from NC_041382.1 coordinate 287,263,572, forward strand.
GGCCTTAGCTCCGAATTAAACGAACTTTATATGTAACTTGACTAGAAAACCATGTAGATCATCTTGACGCAATTTAACTTTATGTTTAACAACTTTAACATAATGTTTTGTTCAGATCTGGACCAGTTTCGAAATTTGCATATGAGGACTTACCAGAATTGTTATATGTTGTTTCGGCCTCATTTAAACTTGCTTTGATGTGTTGTTCTTGTATGCATCATCTCTTGACATGAGTAGCATCATCTAGACTTGTCATGCATCATACTTGGTTGAGCATCATGTCTTGTTTATGTGTTGTGTGTTTATCATGTTGCTTGCTTCTTTTCGGCTGTGCTCCTTCTCGATAGTTCATGTGTCGTTGCGATTGTGAGGATTCGTTCGACTACGTGGCTTCATCTCCTTCATGAACTCGTTCTTCTTCCTAGCGGGATTTCATAAAAGATGACCATCACCTTGGATCTCACTACTATCTTTGCTATGCTAGTTGTCTCGATGCTATCATTATGTCGCGCTACCTACCACTTGTTTATCAAGCCTCCCAAATTGCCATGATAGCCTCTAACCTTTTCACCCTTGCTAGCAAACCGTTGTTGGGCTATGTTACCGCTTTGCCTAGCCCCTCTTATAGCTAGTAGCAGGTTGTTCCATGTTAGGACATGGATATCATGGGATATCACAATATCTCTTACTTAATTAATGCACATATATACTTGGTAAAGGGTGGAATGCTCGGCCTTATGCCTGGTGTTTTGTTCCACTCTTGCCGCCCTAGTTTCTGTCCTACCGGTGTTATGTTCCTTGATTTTGTGTGCCTAACACGGTGAGGCTTTATGGGCCCCTCTTGACAGTTCGCTTTGAATAAAACTCTTTCAGCAAGGCCCAACATTGGTTTTAACATTTGCCATAATAATACTTGAACCAAATAATTAATTGTCATAGTGCTGATGGTGTTGGTCCCAAACTAGAGCACCGTGCGGGACCGCCTCTTGGCAACTTGGGGTATTTTGGTACCTGTAGGCTTAGCTCATCCACCGTGGCCTGAGAAGAGATACACGCGGCTACTATCAGGGTGTCAGCACGTCGGGAGGTCTTGCTGGACTAGTTTTACCATTGTCGAAATGTCTTGTGCACTGGGATTCCGAGTCTGATCGGAGGGTCCCGCGATGGAGGATTGTCTCTATGGATCATGTGCTTGTCATGGGCTAAGTTGGAACACCCCTACAGGGTTTAAACTTTCGAGAGTCGTGCCCGTGGTTATGTGGCAGATGGGAATTTGTTAACATCCGGTTGTAGAGGACTCGAAGTAAGCTCAACTAAGATACACGTGACTGTCTCTTTTCAGGGAAGTTCGAGAGGAGAACACGGTTGGGTTATGTTTGAACGTAAGTAGTTCAGGATCAATTCTTATCACTACTAGTTTGCGACCGTTTGCGCAGTTTCTCATCTTACTCTTGTACTCGTAAGTTAGCCACCATACATTTCTTAGCCGCTACTGCAACCTCACCACTTATCGTTTCCATACCCATTAAGAGTTGCTAGTCTTGATACCCATGGTAATGGGATTGCTGAGTCCTCGTGGCTGATACGTCTCGAACGTATCTATAATTTTTTATTGTTCCATGCTATTATATCATCAACCGAGGATGTTTTATATGCATTTATATGCTATTTTGTATGATTTTTGGGACTAACCTATTAACCTAGAGCCTAGTGTCAGTTTCTGTTTTTTCCTTGTTTTAGAGTATCACAGAAAAGGAAAATAAAACGGAGTCCAGTTGACCTGAAACCTCATGGAACTTATTTTTGGAACGGAAGCAATCCAGGATACTTGGTGTAGACGTCACAGAAGCTTCGAGGGAGGCACGAGGCAGGGAGGTGCGCCCCCACCCTCATGGGCCCCTCGTGGCTCCCCTGGCCGACTTCTTTCGCCTATATATATCAATATACCCTAAAAACATTGGGGAGGAGAATAGATCGGGAGTTCCGCCACCAGAAGCCTCCGTAGCCACCAAAAATCAATCTAGACCCGTTCCGGCACCCTGCCGGAGGGGGAGTCCCTCTACGGTGGCCATCGTCACGTCCCGGTGCTCTTCATGACGAGGAGGGAGTAGTTCTCCCTCGGGGCTGAGGGTATGTACCAGTAGCTATGTGTTTGATCTCTCTCTCTCTCTCATGTTCTTGAGGTGATACGATCTTGATGTATCACGAGCTTTGCTATTATAGTTGGATTTTATGATGTTTCTCCCCCTCTACTCTCTTGTGATGAATTGAGTTTTCCCTTTGAAGTTATCTTATTGGATTGAGTCTTTAAGGATTTTCAAACACTTGATGTATGTCTTGCATGCGCTTATCTGTGGTGACAATGGGATATCACGTGATCCTCTTGATGTATTTTTTGGTGATCAACTTGCCGGTTCCATGAACTTATGCATAGGGGTTCACACACATTTTCGTCTTGACTCTTCGGTAGAAATTTTGGGGCACTCTTTGAAGTTCTTTGTGTTGGTTGAATAGATGAATCTGATATTGTGTGATGCATATCATATAATCATACCCATGGATACTTGAGGTGACATTGGAGTATCTAGGTGACATTAGGGTCTTGGTTGATTTGTGTCTTAAGGTGTTATTCTAGTACGAACTCTATGATAGATTGAACAGAAAGAATAGATTCATGTTATTTTACTACGAACTCTTGAATAGATCGATCAGAAAGGATAAATTTGAGGTGGTTTTGTACCCTACCATAATCTCTTTTTTTGTTCTCCGCTATTAGTGGCTTTGGAGTGACTCTTTGTTGCATGTTGAGGGATAGTTATACGATTCAATTATGTTATTATTGTTGAGAGAACTTGCACTAGTGAAAGTATGAACCCTGGGCCTTGTTTCAACACATTGCAATACCATTTACACTCAATTTTATCATTAGTTACATTGCTGTTTTTATATTTTCAGATAACAAAAACCTTTATCTATCATCCATATTGCACTTGTATCACCATCTCTTCGCCGAACTAGCGCACCTATACAATTTACCATTGCATTGGGTGTGTTCGGGACACAAGAGACTCTTTGTTATTTGGTTGCAAGGTTGCTTGAGACAGACCATCTTCATCCTATGCCTCCCACGGATTGATAAACCTTGGGTCATCCACTTGAGGGAAATGTGCTACTGTCCTACAGACCTCTACACTTGGGGGCCCAACAACGTCTACAAGAAGAAGGTATATCTTTAGATCTTGCAATCGAATCTTTTTGTTTCTTGGTTTAGCACTAGTTTAGTTTATAAAAGAAAACTACAAAAAATGGAATTCATTTTGCCTCACACGCTTCATCTTTTTAATATCTTCCGTGAGAATGATGGAAAGGAAAATTGTTCTCAAGTGCTAGAAGAAGAAGTCTATAAAATGTTTGGCACTAAATCTTTGAATGATGAGCATGATTGCAGTGTTATTAGTATGAACTCTTTGAATATCCATAGTACTAATGATGATTACACTAGTCATGATGAAAATATATCTTATAAGCATATCGATTTTTGTGGAGTGCATAGAGTTTGCAAGTACATACCAAACAGGGAAGATAGATTCCACAAGAGACACAAGTATTTGGAAACTAAATGGTTGCAAGAAAGGCTAGATGTTTGTGCTGAAAATTTAAACTTTCTTAGCCATACTTGTGAACTTTGCAATGAATGTGATCATTACAGTACCCAATGAAAATTGTTTCATGATCGTATCGTGTCCAAAAATTGTGATGACTTGATTTTCCTTGCACATCATAATGAACATAGTTTGCTCTTGGGTTATGAAGAAATGAAACGTAAATCTAAGGTTATTCCAGAATTTGCCCTTCATAGAGTTCTTAATTTTGATCTAGAAGAAATTTACATGTATTGTGAGGTGAATTGCATTGAAAATCTGTATACTGCCAATTACATAAAGAAAAGAAAAGAAATAGAAGATGAAGAGAATACTAAGGAAAGGGAAGAGACTTCCCAATATTCTCCTATTATTTCTTATGATGAATCAGGTAACGAGGAGGAGCCTTCTATTCAACCAATCTCATTAATAAGGAGCACCAAAAAGGGGAGTGAACCCACACATGATGTGAAGAAGAAAAAGAAAAGACGGAGAAGTAAAGGTAGAAAGGTATCTCTCCCAAATGATGTTGCTCCTATTTCTCATTGTGATGATGATAATTGCTATACTATTGGTGCTATCCATACTATTAATGATGAGAGTGATTATGCTTATGATATGAAAAGGCCCAAGCTTGGGGATGTTATGTTTGATGAAGATGATGTTTTTGAGAATATATTTGCTGCAATTAATGTTCGTTCCAAGCTTGGGGAAGCTACGTTTAATAAAGATAATATTTTTAGTCTCCCATGTTTTGATATGAAAATTTATAATGATGATAGCATGCCTCCTACTTATGATGATTATATTGATGAAAGTGGGTTTGGAAGAGTGTCAACTTTAGGAAGTAGTAATCCCACTATTTTGGAGGATGTTGAATCTTATTATGATAATTATGAAAGTGGACTTGGAGAGGTCATGACTTTTTTTAGTGATGATTCCACTATCTTGGAAGAGGTTTCAATCGATTATGATGAGACCAAAGTTGCTACTTATGATAATTATTGTGATGATACATATGCGATAAAAAGTAGTGATGATTATATTTATAAAAAATTTCATGATTATGATTACCCTTTTTCTAAACATTACTCTTCTAATGTGGAAACAATTTATAGTATTCGAGTTTCTTATGATACTCCCACTATTCCAAATAAGAAGAATTTTGCTTATGCGGAGAGTAGTAAATTTTCTATGCTTGAATATCATGAAAAGAATGCTCTATGTGATGGTTATATTTTTGAATTAATTCATGATGCTAATGAAAATTATTATGAGGGATGAATATATGCTTGTAGGAGTTGCAATAATAGCAAGTTTCCTCTCTAGGTGCTTAAAGTTTTGGAGTTATGCTTGTTTTGCCTTCCTATGATAGTTGATTATTGTTCCCATAAGTAGTTTGCTCACAAAATCCCTTTGCATAGGAAGTTGTTTAGACTGAAATGTGATAGTCATATTCTTCATGATGCTCTGTTTATGTTTCAATTCTTATCTTTTATGTGAGCACCGTAATCATCATCATGCCTAGCTAGGGGCGTTAAACGATAGCTCTTGTTGGGAGGCAACCCAAATTTATTTCTGTTCCTTGATCTGTGATCCTATTTAGTAATAAATAATTTATATAGCCTCTATTATGATTGAGTTTTTATGTTTTAATTAGTGTTTGTGCGAAGTAGAACCATTGGGAAGACTTGGGGAAAGTATTGTTGATCTTGCTGTAAAAAACAGGAACTACGAGATTTGCTGCGATTTTTTTACTGGAGAGTGCTATTTAGTTAATTCTTTTTGAAGATGGTTAATAGATAAATTACTCAAGTCCATCAATGTAGTTTAGAATTTTTGGGGTTCCATAAGTATTCGAAACCTACATATTACTACAGACTGTTCTGTTTTTGATAGATTCTGTTTTTCGTGTGTTGTTTGCTTATTTTGATGAATCTATGGCTAGTATTTGAGTGTATGAACCATAGAGAAGTTGTAATACAGTAGGTTTAACACCAATATAAATAAATAATGAGTTAATTACAGTACCTTGAAGTGGTGTTTTGTTTTCTTTCACTAACAGAGCTCGCGAGATTTTTTTGTTAAGTTTTGTGTTGTAGAGTTTTCAAGTTTTGGGTAAAGATTCCATGGACTATGGAATAAGGAGTGGCAAGGGCCTAATCTTGGGGATGCCCAAGGCACCCCAAGGTAATATTCAAGGACAACCAAGAGCCTAAGCTTAGGGATGCCCCAGAAGGCATCCCCTCTTTCATCTTCATTCATCGGTAACTTTACTTGGAGCTATATTTTTATTCACCACATGATATGTGTTTTGCTTGGAGCGTCATTTTATTTTATTTAGTTTTGCTTGCTGTTTGAATAATATACCAAGAACTGAAATTATTAAATGTTAGAGATTCTTCACATGGTTGCATAATTATTCGACTACTGATTGATCTTCACTTATATCTTTCAGAGTAGTTTGTTGTTTGCTCTAGTCCTTCACTTATATCTCTTTAGAGCACGACTGTGGTTTTATTTTGAAGAAATAGATGAACTCTCGTGCTTCACTTATATTATTTTGAGAGTCTTAGAACAACATTGTAGTTTTCTTTGGTTATGAATTTGGTCCTAATATGATGGGCATCCAAGAGGGATATAATAAAAACTTTCATATAAAGTGCATTGAATACTATGAGAAGTTTGATACTTGATGATTGTTTTGACAGGAGGATGGTAATATTAGAGTCATGCTAGTGAGTAGTTGTGAATTTAAGAAATACTTGTGTTAAAGTTTGTGATTCCCGTAGCATGCACGTATGGTGAACCATTATGTTATGAAGTCGGAGCATGATTTATTTATTGATTGTCTTCCTTATGAGTGGCGGTCGGGGACGAGCGATGGTCTTTTCCTACCAATCTCATGCGCTTAGTACTTTGTTGCGATAACTAATAGATTTTTGCAATAAGTATGTGAGTTATTTATGACTAATTTTGAGTCCATGGATTATACGCACTCTCGCCCTTCCACCATTGCTAGCCTCTCTAGTACCGCGCAACTTCCGCTGGTACCATAAACCCACCACATACCTTCCTCCAAACAGCCGACATACCTACCTATTATGGCATTTCCATAGCCATTCCAAGATATATTTCCATGCAACTTTCCACTGTTCCGTTTGTTATGACACGCTTCATCATTGTCATATTGATTTGCATGATCATGTAGTTGACATTGTATTTGTGGCAAAGCCACCGATCATAATTCTTTCATATATGTCACTCTCGATTCATTGCACATCCCGGTACACTGTCAGAGGCATTCATATAGAGTCATATCTTGTACTAAGTATCGAGTTGTAATTCTTGAGTTGTAAGTAAATAATGTGTGATGATCCTCATTATTAGAGCATTGTCCTAATGAGGAAAGGATGATGGAGACTATGATTCCCCCACAAGTCGGGATGAGACTCCGGACGAAAAAAAGAAAGGCCAAAAAAAGGGAGAAGGCCCAAAAAAATTGAGAGAAAAAGAGAGAAGGGGCAATGCTACTATCCTTTTACCACACTTGTGCTTCAAAGTAGCACCATGATCTTCATGATAGAGAGTCTCCTATGTTCTCACTTTCATATACTAGTGGGAATCTTTCATTATAGAACTTGGCTTGTATATTCAAATGATGGGCTTTGAGGGAGTCCTGGATTAGGGGGTCTCCGAACAGCCGGACTATATCCTTTGGCCGGACTGTTGGACTATTAACATACAAGATTGAAGACTTCGTCCCGTGTCCGTATGGGACTCTCCTTGGTGTGGAAGGCAAGCTTGGCAATACGGATATGTAGATCTCCTCCCTTGTAACTGACTCTGTGTAACCCTAGCCCCCTTCGGTGTCTATATAAACAAGAGGGTATAGTCCGTAGGACAACAGACAATCATACCATAGGCTAGCTTCTAGGGTTTAGCATGTACGATCTTGTGGTAGGTCAACTCTTGTAATACTCATATCATCTAGATCAATCAAGCAGGACGTAGGGTATTAACTCCATTAAGAGGGCCCGAACCTGGGTAAACATCGTGTCCCCTGCCTCCTATTATCATACGCCTTAGATGCACAGTTCGGGACCCCCTACCCAAGATCCGCCGGTTTTGACACCAACATTGGTGCTTTCATTGAGAGTTCCACTGTGCCGTCACCATAAGGCTTGATGGCTCCTTCGATCATCGGTAACAACGCGGTCCAGGGTGAGGTTTTCCTCCCCGGGAAAATCTTCGTATTTGGCGGCTTTGTACTGCGGGCCAACTCGCTTGGCCATCTAGAGCAGATCGAGAGCTACGCCCCTGGCCACCAGGTCAGGTTCGGAAACTTAAACTACACTGCCGACATCTGCGAAGAGTTGATCTTCGACGGATTCGAGCCATGTCAGGTGCATCGCACAATCACGATGAGCATGACGTAACTCTGCCATCGGACAGTGTTTGGGAGATCACACCTGCAACTACTCGGGCCCTCAATCCGGAGCAAATTGTGCCATTCGAGGACAAGAGGATAGAACCCGCCATGGAGGCCACACTCTTAGTGGCGATGGAGTCGGATACTGACTTCACCCCTTACGCGACCCGTGTTGCCGAACCACTGGATTCGTCTCCGGCCATGGACTCCGAGCTGCCTGCGTCCATACCTATAGAATCTGATTGGAGTTCACCTCCGTGGATATCTTTCAGCACTCAACTTTCGGCGACGTGCTAAATAAATTAAGGTCTCTCTCCTTGTCAGGAGACTATCGGGGATATACCCCGCGGTATGACCCGGCCGGAATCATGACCCGGCCGGGCTTGGCGACTCACCAGAGACTAGGCTGGATCTTGGCGACTCACTAGCGGTCCGCACGGACATGGCGGTTTACATGTAACCCGCCGGGACATTGTGACTCACTTGAGACCCGGCGGGCAGATTAGACGGACGACAAGGCCCAAGGCCCAGTGGGCCGGCTTATACTATGGTGGGCCGGCTTAAGAGGAAAGGGATGACGAATATTTCCTTTACGAGGAAGCAAGAGCCGGACTTGTATTCAACTTGTGAGAAAGGATAGACTAGTCCTAGTCCTACTAGGACTCCACATGTAACCCGCCCCTTCAACATATATAAGGAGGGGCAGGGCTCCCCAAAGAGGGACATAAATAATCACTAGGGCTAGACACAAAGAGCCGACTTACCGGTGACTCCCTCATGATCATAATGAGACCTAGCCATAAATAACATGTAGGGCTATTACCGGATGATGTTTCCCGGGGCCCGAAGCTGTCTAAACCCTTGTCTTGTGTTGCGTCTCTTGATTCCGCTCAACCCCTCTCAAGCTACCACATAGATGCGTTGGCCTCGCGACTAAGTCCTTGCTCTAGGACATCTGCCGTGACAATTCCATGACAGTTGGCGCCCACCGTGGGGCCCGTGCATGGTGGTGTTGAGTTCTTGGAGGGATTTTTCCCAGGGATCGAGGAGTTCATAATTTTTCAGATAAGGAAGAACCGGTTGGAGATGATCTACATCAGCTTCGAGTTCATCGGTTCTGATTCATAGCTTGTGAGATTTAAGATTCAAGAAAATTGAGGTTGCGAGATGTTTGCTATTGCAAGTCGCCAAGTAAACAGGAGCCATCGACCTGAACTAGATCGATTTTCCTTTGCGTAAACTAGTCATCACCAAGACCGTTTGGATACCCAGCAAGTCCAGAGGCCATCAATAGAAGGTACTGTTCACTCCAGGAGGAGATCAAAGACAAGCCAATTACTCCCGTCAAGAATCAATCGAGTAGTATTATTATTCATCGGGAAGCAAAGCTGGCGTTCGGATCCACACGTGCGCAGCCAAAACGCAAAGGTCAAAATGCAACACGACTCGGACATGTTTGTTCAAATCGGCCATGACCTGGAAAAGGACCCAGGCGTAAGCACGAACTCGGATGATTCTGCAACGCCAACCTCTCCCTGAGCCGCCGTACGCTGCGTTAGGATAAGACTATGCTATAGGAGACTTGGCATCCACTCCCATGTGAAGTTAAGGAAGAATAAAAAAGGGATCACGTGATGAAGGATCAAATCCGGATTGACAGATAGCGATTCTAGTACTAGTCAAAAGATCAACCAAAAAATCAAATGGCCACATGGATGCCAAGCGAGCCATCGCTCTAAGCGGCCGTTTTCAGGCCGGCCGGGCCTCAGTTGAGCCGCCGTGGCCTGTCTCTATTGAGACCCGCCATCGAGCTAGCCACGCTTCACCAGTTTCCGTCGGGTCGGGCCTGAGCCGCCATCTCAAAGTTTGCTGCTATCTCTTGCCACAGCTGACCATCGGTCCTCAAACAACCAAGCCGGTCCTGCTTCACCGCGCCCAGAGCCGCCGGCGCGGACACATGCCAAGTGGCCACTGCCGTAATTCACCCTGATCAACCGTGGAGTCAGCTGTCGTCACGTACATGTACCAGTTTCCGTGGAGTAAGCTGCCGCCCAACTCCGTCTCCTGCCGTGCTGCCGGCTGTTGCCGTGTCTCCTGCTGGCTCGTCGTGCGGCCGGTTGCTGGTGCGCCCTCTACCGGCTCGCACCACTACGTGCCCCGTCCGCATAACTTGCCCTACTCCACAACCAAATCGCTGCCTCTGATATGGTTAAGCACCTCCGCCAAGCCACCGGACCCGCTCGCGCCTTCCTCCGTGGCGGGTTATCCTTTCTACAAGCCTCTGCGCGCCCAAGTCCTCCAGTTTTCTGCGGCCTTCGAGCGCCCCGGATCCGCCAAAACGCCGATGCCTTCCAAAGTTTGTGTCCGCTGGCCTGTTTTTAAAACGCTGCTTTAAGTCGGTCTTACCAAGTCATCTGAATCCACCGATGCTGCAACAAATGGAGCAACAAGGGAGTTGCAGGGGCAATAGCCCGACTTAGTAAGGCTGTTATGCCACGGCGTATCGCCACGTCAACTCACCAGAGGAACAAGCATAAAAAAAGAAGGGACAGCTACCTTGTCCATCGTTGGACAAAAAAGAGGAAAAGAGAGAGAGACAGAATAACAGCCATGTACTCGCACGCAGGAAACATCCACTAGTGGCTTGGCCCCCTACAACCATTGACTTTCTGAAGCATATCACATGAAAGGTGATACCACAGCTTGCCATTTCAAATGACGTGAGGCTATACTAGTCCATCGTCACTAGTATTCTCACTCCTTCGGACCTTTTCAGTCTGTGCATGGATCATCTGTCGAACGGACATGACGCACAGATCATCTACTGTCCAGATCGTCAGGTGACATCCATCCAAGTTTATTTTATTAAACATATTGTTTTCATCAAAGAACAATTACTTTTGTCTGTATATTTTTAGGTGCAGTAAAGGTGGTGCCATGTTGTGCTTATGAAGTGTACGTCTGCACCATCACGCACCGGCGTCTGCGCCCGCTTACTGATGGAACAGGTGTGCGCAAGTCGCCGCCCGTGCAACTTAATCTACATCAATCCGTCGGAGCCGCGCTGATCCTCCCTTGCTGCTTGAGCCGCCGGGGTAATATTAAGTTGCCGGTCTGCCTGAGCCTCCAGAGCTATATTGAGCCGCTGGTCTGCTTGAGCCACCTCTGTTGCGACGAACGGATCATCCGTCGTCCAAACAAATCAGGTGATATCCATCCAAGTTTGATTTATTGGCACATGTTGTTTTTGTCAAGGAACGAGTTTATCTTTGCCTTGGTCTGCAATATTGTTTATGCAGGGCAATTATTTATGACAAAAAGTGATATTACACCGCGGAGATGGAGGCACGCCAACATCTTTTGGCCTAGGTGGTCGTCATTATTCAACGAACAACAGCACCGGCTTACAGCGTCGTGGCCATCTCTCGCGACCGCACCGGCTTATAGCATCGTGGCCGTTTCTCGCGACCGCACCGGTTTACAATGCCGCGGCCGACTCTCCTGTCCATGCCGGTTTAAAACACCACAGCTGAAAAATCTGTCAGCACCCGCGGCCGACTCGGTCGCGATTGTTTTCAGCTTCACCACGATGATCATCCACTCTGCGGTGATAATTGCTGACCTGACGCATCAGGTGAAATCCATCCAGCATATTTTTATAAGTTATATATTGCTTTCTTTAGAAGAGCTATTACTCCGGTTTGCATGTTGTCCATTGCAGGATTCAAACCGGTCTATATCACGGTTAATTATGAAGAATCTCAAGCCAACTCCTCAAGTCGCCTTGAGACTCGGAGGCTACGATGACATGACTTAGAAAATATCGTGAGATTTAAGACCCAGGGTCATTGGAGGGAAGATAACCCGGTCCCGGAGGCTACCACCATATTGGTGAAAATTTAAAAGTAGTCAGAAAATTTCTGGCTCACGATGATGCTTTGGTTTACAATCTGGCTCAAGGTAAACCTGTTTCCCACAAATCTTGAAGCTCTCAAATCCGGTTTAAAGTTCCAGTTTAAAAGAATTAATCTCTAGCAAGTTCGAGTTCTCAGACAAATTAATGGTTGCCAAAGAGAACTTGCTGCCATGATGCGCGATTCAAACATGGGTATCCTGCCTTATAGCTTATCTTATTATGATCACTTGGGGGGCTTCCTGCTCATCGAGCATAGCTATCGGTACCCTCTTGATCGGAGCGATGCCAGAATTTATATGGTCACTTGGGGGCTTCCTATTCAACCATAGGTCATATTCGAACCAAAGAGAACATAGCTGTCGTAACCCTTTTGATCGGCGCAAAGCCAAACTCACTAGGGGCTTCTTGATCGTATCCGAATTATAGCTTAACCCATTTTGGGTCCGACTTGGATCATATTCGAATAAGGGTCGTTAAAAACCTCTCAAGGTCATTTGGGGTCTTCCTATTCAAACATAGGTCGTATTCGAACCAAAGAGAACATAGCTACGGTACCCTCTTGATCGGCGCAACGCCAAAGCCACTAGGGGCTACATGATCGTATTCGAATCATAGCTTAACCCCTTTGGAACGGTTTACTGATCGTATTCGAATCAGAAACCTCGATTTTTATTTGGTTGAAGTTTTTGCAAACAATCTTTTGGGTTTTGATACTTTTGGCTCATATCAGAAGCATATAAGTGTAGTTTCGTTGAAACACGGCTTGGCTTTGGACGATAAGTCGCCAGCATGTGACAATCATCATAAATTTTGAAGTATTGGCTTCTAAGGATTGGGTTATCACCCTTACTGCACAGGTCATGTAAACCGGCAGTACAAATTCAATATCACATTGGTTATATGTGAGATATTATGACCCGCCCTGCGGTAAACCGCCAACGGATCTTGTGATTTACTTGTGTGCAGGATAAAGACTACATTTGGGTGGTTACCCTCCCTGGATTTTGACGTTAAGTCGCCAGGGCATATGTTGTTTAAACTCTATGCAAGATTTATAGAGCTATGACTTACATAAATGATTAAGTTCCAACCCATCATCAAAGATTGAAATTGGTGTCTCAAAAGGGTTATCAATTCTTTATTTTCTCAAAGGGTATAAGCCGCCGGGTTATAAAAATTCCGGCTTACAATGGAGGCATATTAAATCGCCATCGGCCAAGAGCCGCCTAGTATTTAAACTCCGAATTTACTTGTCAACAGATAAGGTATTCAAAGTCGCTTTGTGTAACGCCCTCGATGTGGCTATATCTCCCACGTGTCGAAGCACGACTTAGAGGCATAACCGCATTGAAAGCAATGTCGCAAGTGAGGTAATCTTCACACAACCCATGTAATACATATGGGAAAGAGATACATAGTTGGCTTACAATCGCCACTTCGCACAATACATGAATAAAGCATTACAACATCCAAATGCAATTAGGGCCCGACTACGGAGCCAAAATAAAAGAAGAACCCCAAATGCGACACGGTCCCCGATCGACCCCAACTGGGCTCCACTACTGATCAACTAGAATGAAACAACACAGAGGACAAGATCTTCATCGAGCTCCTCCTTGAGCTTGGTTGCGTCGTCTGCACGAACTCATCGGCACCTGCAAGCTGGTTTTGGAAGTATCTATGAGCCACGGGACTCAGCAATCTCGCACCCTCGCGATCAAGACTATTTAAGCTTATGGGTAAGGTAAAGGTATGAGGTGGAGCTGCAGCAAGCGACTAGCATATATGGTGGCTAAACATACGCAAATGAGAGCGAGAAGAGAAGGCAAGGCACGGTCGTTAAAAACTATGATCAAGAAGTGATCCTAGAACAACCTACGTCAAGCATAACTCCAACAACTGTGTTCACTTCCCGGAATCCGCTAGAAAGAGACCATCACGGTTACACACACGGTTGATGCATTTTAATTAAGGTTAACTTCAGGTTTTCTACAACCGGACATTAACAAATTCCCATCTGCCCATAACCGCGGGCGAGGCTTTCGAAAGTTCAAAACACTGCAGGGGTGTCCCAACTTAGCCCATGACAAACTCTCATGGTCAACTAAGGAATAGACCTCCTCCCGAGACATTCCGATCAGACTCGGTATCCCGGTTCTACAAGACATCCTCGACAATGGTAAAACAAGTCCAGCCAGACCGCCCGATGCGCCGACATCCTGATAGGAGCTGCACATATCTCGTTCTCAGGGCAACGCCGGATGAACACTACGTACAGCTAAAACTAGCCCTCAAGTGTAACGCCCTCGATGCGGCTATAGCTCCCACGTGTCGATGCACGACTTAGAGGCATAACCGCATTGAAAGCAATGTCGCAAGTCAGGCAATCATTACAACATCCCATGTAATATATAATAAAAGGGGGAGATAACATAGTTGGCTTACACTCGCCACGTCACATCAGAGTACATAAATAACATCCATCAAACAAACACTCATGGCCCGACTACGGCGCCAAAATAGAAAAGAACCCAACGTGCGACCAGGTCCTGAATCGATAACCCCAACTAGGCACCACTACTGATCATCCGGAAAAGACACATAGTATCGCTGAGAGTCCTCGTCGAACTCCCACTTGAGCTCGTAATCGTCAACTGGAGCAGAAACACCTGGACCTGCATCTGGAGTTGTAGTATCTGTGAGCCACAGGGACTCAACAATCTCACACCCACGCGATCAAGACTATTTAAGCTCATAGGAATGGATAAGGCAAAAAAATATGTGGAGCTGCAGCAAGCGATTAGCATATGTGGTGGCTAACTTATACGCAAAAGAGAGCGAGAAGAGAAGGCGAAGCACGAGCGAGAAGCTAAAGGAACATCCTGCGAAAGCATAACTCCAACACCGTGTCCACTTCCCGGACTCCGCCGAGAAGGGGCCATCACGGTAACACACACGGTTGATTCATTTTAATTAAGTTTAGTTCAAGTAATCTACAACCGGACATTAACAAATTCCCATCTGCCCATAACCGCGGGCACGACTTTCGAAAGTTCAATCCCTGCAGGGGGGTCCCAACTTAGCCCATGACAAGCTCTCACGGTCAACGAAGGAATAGACCTCCACCCGAGACACACCGATCAGACTCGGCAACCCGGTACAACAAGACAATTCGACAGGTTAAAACAAGACCAGCAACACCGCCCGAATGTGCCGACAAATCCCGATAGGAGCTGCACATATCTCTTTCTCAGGGCACACTCAGATGAGCGCTCCATACAACTAAAACCAAACCTCGAGTTTCCCCGAGGGGGCGCTGCACAGGACTCTAGTTTGGACCAACGCTCAGAGGAGCACTGGCCCGGGGGGGTTAAAATAAGATGACCTTCGGGCTCCGGAAACCCAAGGGAAAAAGAGGCTAGGTGGCAAATGGTAAAACCAATGTTGGGCATTGCTGGAAAAGCTTTAATCAAGGCGAACTATCAAGGGGTTCCCATTATATCCCAACCGCGTAAGGGACGCAACAATCCGGGAACATAACACCGATATGACGGAAACTAGGGCGGCAAGAGTGGAACAGAACACTAGGCGAGAGGCCGAGCCTTCCACCCTTTACCA
Source organism: Triticum dicoccoides (assembly GCF_002162155.2). Classification (NCBI taxonomy): domain Eukaryota; kingdom Viridiplantae; phylum Streptophyta; class Magnoliopsida; order Poales; family Poaceae; genus Triticum; species Triticum dicoccoides. Next base: position 287,279,179 of record NC_041382.1, read on the forward strand.
AGTATATAGATGCATTAAGACAACATAGCAATATAATGATATCCCAACAAGAAAATAAATGTTCCAACAAGGAACGGCTCCAATCTTCACCTGCAACTAACAACGCTATAAGAAGGGCTGAGCAAAGCGGTAACATAGCCAATCAACGGTTTGCTAGGACAATGGTGGGTTAGAGGATCAACATGACAATTGGGAGGCTGACAAGCAAAAGGTAGGCATCGTAGCAGTGGCAAAGCAAAAGAGCGAGCAAACTAGCATAGCAAAGATAGTAGTGATTTCGAGGGTATGATCATCTTGCCTGCACAGTTGTCAGAGTTGACTGGATCCTCGCAAGCAAACTCAACGGGCTCCTCGGTAGCGAACTCGTCTCCCGGCTCTACCCAACAAGACAAACAAGCAACAAGGATACAATCAACCACGGGCAAGACCAAGCAATATGATGAAATGACGATATGCTATGCGGGATGCGATGCGGGATGCAAAATGCAAGATATGACAGGAAATGCATGAACCTGGCATCAACTTGGAAAACCAAGTGTGCCACTGGATAGAGGGGATTAAATCGCTTGAAAACGATATAAAGATCATTGGAATCGGAGCTACGGTTTGGAAATGGCAAGCGTTTTAAGATATGACACCGGTCTGCGATTTACAGCAAGTAGGCATCTAAATGCAACGAAATGAACATGCTACAGCCACCAAACATGAAAACAAAATACATGGCAGTGATGTACACAAGATGGTTAACAAAAGACTAGCACTGAGCCATGGGCAGATTCATCCATTAAGAGGTTCAAACAAGCATGGAAAAAATGAATATGCAAAACAGATTCCAGACTTAGTGAAATTAACACTAGTCTGAAATTTCAGATCACGATGCTCTCTTCGGAGCAGCAAAACAACATGATAGAAAACCTAAACATGACAAGTAAGAACATGGAATGGAGCTACTCAACAAGCTTAACAAAACACCCAAAGTGACCTGGGGCCAAAAGGGTTCACAAAAACTGAGACATGCTGAAATTTAACTCACGAAGGCATGTAAACGAGCTCGATGCACTCACTACGGTGCAAGTCATGGCAAGGAAAGCATATAACCAGCAAGAAGGCACAATGTGCTAGCTACACATGGCAAGAACGAAGGCTTAGCATGCATGGAACACTAACGGTAGCATCGGCAAAATCGCAAACAAGTTGACAATCTGCCCAGATTAACAACGAAGCGAAAGTTGAGCTCGATTGAGTCAACCTAGAGCACTCCACATATGCCAACAAAGACATGGATGAATAGAGCATAACATAAATATCAAAACTCCCTTACTGATCATCCTCAAAAGAGGCACGGATCACTAGGAAACAAGCTGGACATATAGCATCATGAACTAAAATATCCCAGACTTAGTGAAAATCACCAAGTCCCTGAAATGTGCAATCTCAGGTACCTCTCTTCGCAAGCTTGCACAAGACAACACACACATCCTAAAAATGCATGGGTGGCACCTCTGGAAAGAAGACAAAATGCTTAACAATTCATCCCAAAGGGGCACAGGCATATCATGCACGAATTAAACATGGCAAAAATGACAAAAGTGCATGATGAACTAACAGATCTGCGATTTAACTCACGAAGCCTCCTTCTAACAGAATTTTGGGTATCAAGATGACCTCAAATACAAATGATGCAATGGAATGAAATGATGTACATGTCGAGGCGAAGATTTTGATATATCATATGCCCAAAACGGAGCTACGGTTGCGGAGATACAAGCAGTCAAAGATAGCACGAAAATTAGGGTTTCGGGGGAGAGAGGTTAACCCAGATCTAGATCCAGCGGCACGGATTACGAGGTGGCCGGGGCACTGTAGCACGAGTCGCCGGAGGAGCTCGTCGCCGGAGCCGGTGGAGGAGGGGAGGCCGGCGAGGCGGCGGGGAGAGGCCGGGGTGGCGCCGGGGAAGACCGGTGGCGGCGCCCGGCGGCGGTGGACGCGGCCCGCGCGCCGGCGAGGGCGGCGGCGGCCGGCGCCGATGCGGGCGGCGGCAGGGCGCGCCGGTGACGAGGGTGGCGGCCGGCGGAGCGTCGGGCGGCGGCGGCCTCGGGCGAAGGAGGAGGCGGCGGCGGATCGGGCCTCGGGGGCCGGCGCTGGGCCTCGGGCCCGCGTAGGTGGCGGCGGCGAACTGGTCCCGCGGGGACACGTGGCGGCGGCGGGTTGGATGGCGGCGGCGGGCGGACGTTGTCCGGTCGGATCCGGACACGTTCGTCGGTGGCGGGGTTGATCTATTTTTTTTTAACTAGGGTTTCGGACGGGGGAAGAAGAGATCCGAATGGAGGGCGTATAAATAGGCATAAGTGGAGCTAGGAGAGTCCAAATGAGGTGCGGTTTTCGCCCACACGATCGTGATCGAACGCTCTAGGACATGGAGCAGAGTTTGGTGGGTTTTCGGCCAAATTTGGAGGGGTGTTGGGCTACAACACACACGATGCCTTTTCGGTCCCTCGGTTAACCGTTGGAGTATCAAACGAAGTCCAAATGATACGAAACTTGACAGGCGGTCTACCGGTAGTAAACCAAGGCCGCTTGGCAAGTCTCGGTCCAATCTGGAAATGTTTAATCCCCACACACGAAAGAAAGCTAGAAATGGCCACCGGAGGAGAACGAAGCGCCGGAATGCAAAACGGACAACGGGGAAAATGCTCGAATGCATGAGATGAACATGTATGCAAATGCAGTGCACGTGATGACATGATAAGAGATGCACGAAAAAGAAAAACAACACACGGAGACACAGACCCAAACCCGAGGAATAAATATAACTTAGCGCCGGAGACGGCAAGAGTTGGATACAAATATGGAAAGTATATCTGGGGCGTTACAACACTCCACCACTACGAAAAGATCTCGTCCCGAGATCTAGGACTGAAAGAACTCCGGGTACTCAGAACGGAGGTGATCCTCGCGTTCCCAGGTAGCTTCACGGTCAGAATGGTGAGACCACTTGACTTTGAGGAATTTGATTGATTTGTTGCGAGTCTTGCGTTCAGTCTCTTCAAGAATAGCAACTGGGTGCTCACGATAAGAGAGATCTTCTTGGAGCTCAATGTCCTCGAAGTTGACGGTGCGGTCAGGAATCTTGAAGCACTTTCGAAGCTGAGAGACATGGAACACATCATGAACATTTGCAAAGTTTGAAGGAAGCTCGAGTTGATAGGCGAGGTCGCCTCTCTTGCTGACAATCTTGAAAGGTCCCACGTATCTAGGGGCAAGCTTCCCTTTGATACCGAAGCGACGAGTACCTTTCATGGGAGAGACGCGGAGGTAAACATGATCTCCGATCTCGAAAACCAGATCACGGTGCTTACTATCATAGTATCTCTTCTGGCGGGACTGGGCTGCTTTGAGGTTATCACGAATGACTTTGCACATATCTTCTGCTTCTGTGATTAGGTCATTACCCAGCAGCTGACGTTCACCGGTTTCAGACCAGTTGAGAGGGGTACGGCACTTCCTGCCATATAGAATTTCAAAGGGGGCCTTGCCCGAACTTGCTTGAAAGCTGTTGTTGTAAGAGAATTCAGCATAAGGAAGACAGTCCTCCCACTTCATGCCGAAGGAGATCACACAAGCCCTGAGCATATCTTCAAGAATTTGGTTGACACGCTCGACTTGACCGCTTGTTTGAGGATGGAAAGCTGTGCTGAAGCGGATGTTGGTGCCCATGGCCTTCTGAAAAGAATCCCAAAACTTGGAGGTAAAGATGCTGCCACGGTCTGAAGATATCACTTGAGGAATACCGTGCAGAGAGACAATGCGAGAGGTATAGAGTTCCGCCAATTGAGCTGCAGTGATCGACTCTTTGATAGGCAGAAAATGCGCCACTTTGGTGAGCTTGTCGATGACAACAAATATAGAAGCTGAATCCAACGGAATGAAAATTGCAACATATAGTTTTCACATCCGAACAAAATGAACGAATGCATTCCTCTTCAAATGGTCACATATCCATAAATTGAGAAGCCACGTAGAATTAAGGTAGAGAAATAAATCAACAAGGTACGGATCAAGAACGAGTAATCGGTAAGAAATCCCAATCTCAAACCAACATCCGTGGAAGAAGAACTAGAGCTACTAGAATTCCCACCTATGAAACTCCCAAACCTTTCCGGTTATGCAATCAGGTGTTGGGGATACAGGGGAAGCATAATATCTCACCCAAACTAGCAAATTCTACATCCAGCTGTATCCATCCTTCAACACATAACCAAGAAAACTTCGGAAACCATCTACCTCAACCTTCGAAAAGCATCCGTTATACAAGTTATGGCGATACTCCCGAACTCCCGCCCCAGTACTGGGTGGCGTTGAGGTTATCTCACCAACGAACTGCATAAAAGAGATTTCCGATGTCGCGCACATATCTCAAGTATACCAGAATTGCAACGATAAAATTGTGACGACAACACCTCGGAGCTCAACTCCCCGGGACACTGCCACAACCCCTAAAGACAGGAGGCACCAAGAACAATGTTCTCGTCACAAAACCATCGGAATAAATCCAAAATACTCGCGTGATCCTAAATTTTTTTTTGTGAAATTTGAGAAGAGAAGAGTCAAAACTCTACGTCAGGATGCCTTACCAGAGCGATGAGGAGACTCGGAAGTAAAAAGAATTCCTAAGCTCTCCGATATATAATTCCTAAGGACTCAAAACATTTTTCTAGACACAACTCGGCTGCTAAAAACGATCAAGCAATGGGGGCTCCTAAGGTCGGGGAAGGCTCTGATACCAACTTGTAACGCCCTCGATGCGGCTATAGCTCCCACGTGTCGAGGCACGACTTAGAGGCATAACCGCATTGAAAGCAATGTCACAAGTCAGGCAATCATTACAACATCCCATGTAATATATAATAAAAGGGGTAGATAACATAGTTGGCTTACACTCGCCACGTCACATCAGAGTACATAAATAACATCCATCAAACAAACACTCATGGCCCGACTACGGCGCCAAAATAGAAAAGAACCCAATGTGCGACCAGGTCCTGAATCGATAACCCCAACTAGGCACCACTACTGATCATCCGGAAAAGACACATAGTATCGCTGAGAGTCCTCGTCGAACTCCCACTTGAGCTCGTAATCGTCAACTGGAGCAGAAAAACCTGGACCTGCATCTGGAGTTGTAGTATCTGTGAGCCACAGAGACTCAGCAATCTCACACCCACGCGATCAAGACTATTTAAGCTCATAGGAATGGATAAGGCAAAAAAATATGTGGAGCTGCAGCAAGCGACTAGCATATGTGGTGGCTAACTTATACGGAAAAGAGAGCGAGAAGAGAAGGCGAAGCACGAGCGAGAAGCTAAAGGAACATCCTGCGCAAGCATAACTCCAACACCGTGTCCACTTCCCGGACTCCGCCGAGAAGGGGCCATCACGGTAACACACACGGTTGATTCATTTTAATTAAGTTTAGTTCAAGTAATCTACAACCGGACATTAACAAATTCCCATCTGCCCATAACCGCGGGCACGGCTTTCGAAAGTTCAATCCCTGCAGGGGGGTCCCAACTTAGCCCATAACAAGCTCTCACGGTCAACGAAGGAATAGACCTCCACCCGAGACACACCGATCAGACTCGACAACCCGGTACAACAAGACAATTCGACAGGTTAAAACAAGACCAGCAACACCGCCCGAATGTGCCGACAAATCCCGATAGGAGCTGCACATATCTCTTTCTCAGGGCACACTCAGATGAGCGCTCCATAC
>NC_041382.1:287285267-287287544 GCF_002162155.2 Triticum dicoccoides
AGAGGAGCACTGGCCCGGGGGGGGGGGGCGTTAAAATAAGATGACCTTCGGGCTCCGGAAACCCAAGGGAAAAAGAGGCTAGGTGGCAAATGGTAAAACCAATGTTGGCATTGCTGGAAAAGCTTTAATCAAGGCGAACTATCAAGGGGTTCCCATTATATCCCAACCGCGTAAGGGACGCAACAATCCGGGAACATAACACCGATATGACGGAAACTAGGGCGGCAAGAGTGGAACAAAACACTAGGCGAGAGGCCGAGCCTTCCACCCTTTACCAAGTATATAGATGCATTAAGACAACATAGCAATATAATGATATCCCAACAAGAAAATAAATGTTCCAACAAGGAACGGCTCCAATCTTCACCTGCAACTAACAACGCTATAAGAAGGGCTGAGCAAAGCGGTAACATAGCCAATCAACGGTTTGCTAGGACAATGGTGGGTTAGAGGATCAACATGACAATTGGGAGGCTGACAAGCAAAAGGTAGGCATCGTAGCAGTGGCAAAGCAAAATAGCGAGCAAACTAGCATAGCAAAGATAGTAGTGATTTCGAGGGTATGATCATCTTGCCTGCACAGTTGTCAGAGTTGACTGGATCCTCGCAAGCAAACTCAACGGGCTCCTCGGTAGCGAACTCGTCTCCCGGCTCTACCCAACAAGACAAACAAGCAACAAGGATACAATCAACCACGGGCAAGACCAAGCAATATGATGAAATGACGATATGCTATGCGGGATGCGATGCGGGATGCAAAATGCAAGATATGACAGGAAATGCATGAACCTGGCATCAACTTGGAAAACCAAGTGTTCCACTGGATAGAGGGGATTAAATCGCTTGAAAACGATATAAAGATCATTGGAATCGGAGCTACGGTTTGGAAATGGCAAGCGTTTTAAGATATGACACCGGTCTGCGATTTACAGCAAGTAGGCATCTAAATGCAACGAAATGAACATGCTACAGCCACCAAACATGAAAACAAAATACATGGCAGTGATGTACACAAGATGGTTAACAAAAGACTAGCACTGAGCCATGGGCAGATTCATCCATTAAGAGGTTCAAACAAGCATGGAAAAAATGAATATGCAAAACAGATTCCAGACTTAGTGAAATTAACACTAGTCTGAAATTTCAGATCACGATGCTCTCTTCGGAGCAGCAAAACAACATGATAGAAAACCTAAACATGACAAGTAAGAACATGGAATGGAGCTACTCAACAAGCTTAACAAAACACCCAAAGTGACCTGGGGCCAAAAGGGTTCACAAAAACTGAGACATGCTGAAATTTAACTCACGAAGGCATGTAAACGAGCTCGATGCACTCACTACGGTGCAAGTCATGGCAAGGAAAGCATATAACCAGCAAGAAGGCACAATGTGCTAGCTACACATGGCAAGAACGAAGGCTTAGCGTGCATGGAACACTAACGGTAGCATCGGCAAAATCGCAAACAAGTTGACAATCTGCCCAGATTAACAACGAAGCGAAAGTTGAGCTCGATTGAGTCAACCTAGAGCACTCCACATATGCCAACAAAGACATGGATGGATAGAGCATAACATAAATATCAAAACTCCCTTACTGATCATCCTCAAAAGAGGCACGGATCACTAGGAAACAAGCTGGACATATAGCATCATGAACTAAAATATCCCAGACTTAGTGAAAATCACCAAGTCCCTGAAATGTGCAATCTCAGGTACCTCTCTTCGCAAGCTTGCACAAGACAACACACACATCCTAAAAATGCATGGGTGGCACCTCTGGAAAGAAGACAAAATGCTTAACAATTCATCCCAAAGGGGCACAGGCATATCATGCACGAATTAAACATGGCAAAAATGACAAAAGTGCATGATGAACTAACGGATCTGCGATTTAACTCACGAAGCCTCCTTCTAACAGAATTTTGGGTATCAAGATGATCTCAAATGCAAATGATGCAATGGAAAGAAATGATGTACATGTCGAGGCGAAGATTTTGATATATCATATGCCCAAAACGGAGCTACGATTGCGGAGATACAAGCATTCAAAGATAGCACGAAAATTAGGGTTTCGGGGGAGAGAGGTCAACCCAGATCTAGATCCAGCGGCACGGATTACGAGGCGGCCGGGGCACTGTAGCACGAGTCGCCGGAGGAGCTCGTCGCCGGAGCCGGTGGAGGAGGGGAGGCCGGCGAGGCGGCGGGGAGAGGCCGGGGTGGCGCCGGGGAAGACCGGTGGCGGCGCCCGGCGGCGGTGGACGCGGCCCGCACGCC
>NC_041382.1:287287889-287381481 GCF_002162155.2 Triticum dicoccoides
GCCCGCGTCGGTGGCGGCGGCGAACTGGTCCCGCGGGGACACGTGGCGGCGGCGGGTTGGATGGCGGCGGCGGGCGGACGTTGTCCGGTCGGATCCGGACACGTCCGTCGGTGGCGGGGTTGATCTGTTTTTTTTTTAACTAGGGTTTCGGACGGGGGAAGAAGAGATCCGAATGGAGGGGGTATAAATAGGCATAAGTGGAGCTAGGAGAGTCCAAATGAGGTGCGGTTTTCGCCCACACGATCGTGATCGAACGCTCTAGGACATGGAGCATTGTTTGGTGGGTTTTGGGCCAAATTTGGAGGGGTGTTGGGCTACAACACACACGAGGCCTTTTCGGTCCCTCGGTTAACCGTTGGAGTATCAAACGAAGTCCAAATGATACGAAACTTGACAGGCGGTCTACCGGTAGTAAACCAAGGCCACTTGGCAAGTCTCGGTCCAATCCGGAAATGTTTAATCCCCACACACGAAGGAAAGCTAGAAATGACCATCGGAGGAGAACGAAGCGCCGGAATGCAAAACAGACAACGGGGAAAATGCTCGAATGCATGAGATGAACATGTATGCAAATGCAATGCACGTGATGACATGATAAGAGATGCACGAAAAAGAAAAACAACACACGGAGACACAGACCCAAACCCGAGAAATAAATATAACTTAGCGCCGGAGACGGCAAGAGTTGGATACAAATATGGAAAGTATATCTGGGGCGTTACATCAAGTTTCCCTGAGGTGGCGCTGCAAGTGGCTCTAGTTTGGACCAACACTTAGACAAGCACTGGCCCGGGGGGGCTAAAATAAAGATGACCCTCGGGATGCGCGACAACCAAGGGAAAAAGGCTAGGTGGCGAATGGTAAAACCAAGGTTGGGCCTTGCTGGAGGAGTTTTATTCAAAGCGAACTCTCAAGGGGTTCCCATTATTACCCAACCGCGTAAGGAACGCAAAATCTTGGAACATAACACCGGTATGACGGAAACTAGGGCGGCAAGAGTGGAACAAAACACCAGTCATAAGGCCGAGCCTTCCACCCTTTACCAAGTATATAGATGCATTAATTAAATAAGAGATATTGTGATATCCCAACAAAATATATCCATGTTCCAACACGGAACAAGCTTCAATCTTCACCTGCAACTAACAATGCTATAAGAGGGGCTGAGCAAAGCGGTAACATAGCCAAACAACGGTTTGCTAGGACAAGGTGGGTTAGAGGCTTGGCTCAACAATATGGGAGGCATGATAAGCAAGTGGTAGTCATCGCAGCATAGGCATAGCAAAAGATCAAGCAACTAGCAAGCAAAGATAGAAGTGATTTCGAGGGTACGATCATCTTGCCTTTGATCCCGCAAGGAAGAAGAACGAGTCCATGAAGAAGACAAACGGACATAGACGAACGGGTCCTCACAAACGCGACGTTACCGGAACCAACCCGAAGAAGCAACACCAGAAAGAAGCAAACAATCATGGTAAACAACCACCACATAAACATGGCATGATGCACAATCAAGTATGATGCATGTCCGTTTAAATATGCATGGCATGGCAAAGTGCACAAACAAACCTACAAAATAAGTGGAGCTCAATATGCAACGAGTTGCATGTTGACGAAACACCACGACAAGTTATTTACTTCGATCTCGTTTATGTATCCAACAAGCTTAAATGTTGATTAAAAATGGCAAGAGGGTGAAGAAAAAGAAAACTACCTATCTAGGCAAGTTTAAATGAGGCCGGAACAACAAAACAACAAGTCCGGAAATCCACATATGCATATATTAGGATCGGTACTGTTCTGCCCTAAACCATATTTTATAATTGTTAAACATGCAAAGTGATGCCACCATGTTAAACTATGCAAAATTCTACCCCATTTACATATAAAGATTATTAAATTCCGAGTTACGGTTATTTAGTTATGAATTAAATCATTTTAGCAAGTTATTTAAGAAAATTTAAACAAACATCATTTTAACCATTTTAAACATGGATGAAAATGACATATTATGAAACTACACAAAATTCTACCTACTTTCATATATAAAACATTTGAATCCGATGCACCATTTGTGAGTTATTAAATGCATGAACTCTAGGGACTATTCTGCAAAATGCGTAGTACTCAGGAAATTAGCTAAAACGTTCTGCGGAAAAAAAATACAGCTCGGGCCGGATCTGGTTGGCCCAACAGAGCACATGAGGGGCTGGGGGTCTCTCACCATGGGCCTCAGCCCAGCTGGATGGAGCAGTGGCCGACTGGTGCGCTGGGCCTTGGCACCGAATGCAGCCCAGGCACGGAGGAGGCAGGCGGTCTGGAGCTGGGCTGGATCTACGGCAGGAGAGGCCAGCCCGTGTGAGCGAAGCAGGGGAGCGATGCGGTCAACGGATGCGGGCGAGGCGCTCGTCTCGCTCGCGACAGAGGCGGCCCCATCCTCGTCTTCTCGACAGGAAGAAGAGCAGCGACAGCGTGGGACTTGGCAAGGCGGAGGGAGACGGACGACGCGTATCCGGCGGGGTCAGGCTGGACGGCGTTGAAGGCCGGCAGAGGGGAGTCCAGGCGGGGGTCAATGGTGCGCAGAGGAGGTCCCTGGTGGCGGGGCTTGGCGAGCTCGGCATCGAGGTAGGAGCTCCGTAGCGGAGGAAAACTCCATGGCGTTCATGGCAGGGCTGACGCAGGTTGCGGCAACGGCACCAGGAACTTGGCGACTCCGGCGACGCAGAGGTGGGGGACGCCTAGACCCGTGCGACAGCGCCATGGGGAGGATTCGGTGTTGCGTTCCTGGTTCACAGAGACGGAGAGGGAGAGCTGAGAGCTTCACCGAAGAAAAGAGAAAGGAAGGGAGCAGGGGTGGCGAGGACAGCCTGCTGGTTCCGGCGACTAGCGACGGCGGGGACGAGGTGCTCGGGGAGCCCCTCGGGCACGAGAGGAGGCTGGAGCCTCGGCGTTCGCGGCACACGGGTGCACGAAGGAGGAGGTCGAGGTGGCTGGTTGGATTGGATCGGGCAAAATCCCGAGGAAAGAGGAACCTGGTCGGGGAAGGATCCCGAGGGAGTGGGTGGCGGCGCAAGGAGGGGAACAGGAGGCTAGGGTTGGACTTATTTATATAGCAACGAGAATTTTTGGTTAGGGGTATTTGGTTCCTCCGATTTTAATTGACGGTCGAGAAATAAAAGATAGGAAGACCAAATATGAAAAAGGAGATGTTTTGTAGATGTTTGGGGATGATCCGGACACGACGGTGATGACTGCTCGGGTCGGGTCCGGGAAAGTTTCGGACGCGCATGTGAGGAGGGCCGCGGGATGTTGAGAGAGGTTAGGTTGGGCCTGGCGGTAAGCAGTAGGCTGTGTAGACGGTCTCGAGCTGAGAGAAGAGAAGAGAGAGACCCGGCGACTGTTTCCGGAGAACGAAAACGTCCGACGATTTGACCGGCTATAATGCCTCTATAGTTTAACGGTTGGGCTATCAAACGAGCTCCGAATGCGATGAAACTTGGCAGGCGACCTACTAACAACGTAACAACACCACATGCCAACTTTCATCCCATTCCGAGAACATTTTCCGGCCACTTATAAAATAATATTTTGGACATGCCGCGGGCGCGTGCAAGTGTGTCTGGGCTCAGAACGGACAACGGAGAGAACGAGGAGGCCGGGACGGATACAAGTTTTGAAAACATGATGATTCTATGCACATGATGACATGATAAAATGCAACACGCAAGCAAAAGACATGGCAACAACAGCGAATAACTGGAGGACCCCTGGCGCATCAGACTCGGGGCATTACAACACTCCATCATTGTGAGAGGATCTCGTCCCGAGATCTAGAATGGCACCGAAGGGAAAATGGAAGAGAAAGAGAAGAGGTAAAACTAAGTTTCTTCTTTGACAAACGAGTGAAACCAAAGAACCTTGCGAGGTTGAACAAATTCAAGAAAAAAATACAACGAAGGTGAACCATGTCGAAACACTCCGTTAGAAAAGAGGGACAAAGAACATTGCGAAAAACCTTGAGGTTGAAGGGCAAGATATATATTGAAACCACTCCAGTTAAAACAAGATAGAGAAGGATTAAAATTGATATAATTTGGACAACATTCCGACTGTAAATGGAAGGAATTGAACATGAATTTGCCAAGATGAGGGGATACTTGATGAAAACAACAATACACTGCCTCCGAAACTATTGAAAGAATGGCACAAAGGGTAAAAACGATTTCAGGCGGCACTCCGGTTGAGAAGGGAGGCAAAACTTGACAGGATGGGAAGAACTTGAAAAGCGGGCACGACACTCCGGTTAAAAGGATAAGGACGAAAAGAACACGATCCTTACAAAGCAAGAAGATGGGTTGGAGAGAGCAATATCACAATGCCTCTGGACGGAAGAATAGAAGATAGATAATTGCCATAGGAAAATTGAGAAGAAAATGCCAACTTCGGCCACAAAAGAGCTTGAAGAGGCATCTTTAGGGGAAGGGTCGAACGGAATTGTTGGAAAAAAACCCACAACGAAAAGAATAAGCTTGAAGTGGGCTTATAGAAGGCATGTCAACATTATGAGGTGACAACTTGCCACTCACGGAAAAGATTGGATTGATAACAACGAGGAGATGAGAAACTTATTACACCGGGAGAATAAATGAAGAACTTGGATCATTTATGAGCACCACAATTAGCAATGATCCTTAGGGAAAGCTTAAGGTGAAATATAGCCCAAGATAACTCCAATGAAGAGATTAATGAATTGGAAAGGATGTGTTGAGCAAAGAGAAAATGATGGATTTAGATATGTCACTCTTGAAAACCTTTAGATTCATGAAACACGAAGGGAAATTATCAACAATGACATAACACCACCTCAAAAGATATGCGTGAAAGAATTGCACTCCAGATTGCAAGATGGAGAATGCTTGAGCTCCCCTGAAAAGAATCTCAATGAACACTTCGAGAAGGAAATAAATCCTTGATGAACCATCATGTGAGAGTCTCCATGAAGAACTCCGATAATAGAAGGATGATCAAACAAAAGGAATGAGAAGTTGAAAGCACAAGGTGAACCCTTGCGATGATTTAGAAGGAGCTTCGGGATAATTAGAGCTTGGAACTCCGGGAAAGAAAGATGAGCACTTGAAACCAAGAATATGTATGATGAGCCACTCCGGAATAAGGAATTGAATCAACTCGATGAAACAAGAATAAGAATTACATTATGCTTATCCTTCACCAATTCAAATTGATGACAACCAATGGAATTGGCATACTACTTATTCTTGTAGAAAGGATTAAGATAGATAATGCGCAAACTTGAAGAGGACTTCGATGATCCCCCGGAAGGGTTGAAAACAACGAACAATTTGATATGATAACGAATGACGAGAACTCTTGAACGAACCACCGTAAGAATTGAACAACGAATGAAGTAAAAGGATGAATCACCGGTAAGAATTAGCAAAAGAACGAATATACATTAGAAAGTTTAGATACAAAAGAGCGAAGAGATCCTGAACTGATTAGAGGGTATTTGATCGATGCTTCGGTAAGATTTAGAGAACCATAGCTGAAAGCTAAGAATGAACAAGTCTTCTGAAATTATGGGCTCCGGGTAATCGAACTGAAAATACCCCTGAATTGCACCGGATGGGTGAAAAGAATTCTCACGATCAAAACAATTATGAGAGGATGGCATCAAGCTAGAACCACAAGTCTCTGAGAGAACGAATAAGATATGGAGGAAAAAAACTCTTCTTCGGTCTTCAAATGTTGAGAATGACGACGAGAAACACCACCAAGAATTATTTAGACAATCAAAACGAAGAGGTTAAGCCAACAATGAAAAGAATTCGACAGATCTTGGAGAAAAGCCTTTGACTGATGATAAATCATTCTTATGTCAAACTTCAAAAAGAAATTTGAGGATAGCTCTGGGAAAATAAGAAGAGTCAGGTAAGATCCTGGGAAAAGACCTGTGGGTTAGGGCCCACTCAAAAGAAAACACCGTTGAATGATTTGAAAGAGAGGTTGCACCGGTTGAATTAAATGACTTGAATGAGATAACAACCTCGAAATAGGTTGAACGGATCTTGAATGACAAGACGAGCCTTTTGAGAAAGCTTGAGCACGCCAGAACAAATGAATAGTGAGAAGTGAATTATTATGAGGTGCACCGGTATGAGAAGGCATTGAAATGAGGAAAGGGTAAGATCACCAAAGCTTGACTTGAAACCACCGGAGAAGATAAAAGAAACGAAGAATGATGAACTAGAAACTTCGTTAGTATCTTTATGAGAATCACCGGATACGAACATTGAAGGAAAAGAATGGAGAGGCTTCACATCAATAAGATGGATACTCGATTAAGAAATCTGAGTCCTTGAAGAAAAACAAGGGAGGGAGGGCGGGAAAACAAAGGCAACTTGGAAACGGATGAAACGAACAACGTTGAGAAGACTTTGAGTTGATCTTGCGGATGTTGAAAATGATCAGATCCACTTGAAGAGAAGCACACCGGTTGAAAAGGATTGACATGACAATCTCGATTATCATGAAGGATTAGTATTCACATAGAGGTATGAGAGCACCGCTTAGGAAAGGTATGGAATCAACATTTGACTTCGAAGCAACTCGAATACCACAACTCAAAACAAAACAAAGGATTGGCTTGCAAAATAAGCCGGAACAAACATATGATAGAGATTTCGTCCTAAGTTTTCATGGTGGGGCCTACATGGTCTCGATCGTACAACACCATCATGTACAAGGCAGTGCACATGACATACGAAGCGTCCCCGAGTCGGCATAGCCAAGGACTCTTTAAGACACAACGAGACCACTGTAAAACCAACCGTGAATAGGCGGACCACTAGACGTTGAACCCCAATTTCGTATCATACATCTGTCGGAAAGATATCCTAAGAGCTACTTGAATTCCCACTTATAATCTCCCAAAATTTTCCGGTTATGCAATCGGGTGTTGGGGATACAGGGGAAGCATAATATCTCACCCAAAACTAGCAAATCCTACATCCAGCTGTATCCATCCTTCAACACATAACCAAGAAACCTTCGGAAATCGTCTACCTCAACCTTCGAAAAGCATCCATTATACGAGTTATGGCAATACTCCCGAACTCCCGCCCCAGTACTGGGTGGCGTCGAGGTTATCTCACCAACGAACTGCATAAAAGAGATTTTTGATGTTGGCGTACTAAACTCAGGTATTCCAGAACTGCAACGATAAAATTATGATGACAACACCTCGGAGCTCAACTCTCCGGGACACTTCCACAAAACCCCTGATAGGAGGCACCAAGACAATGTTCTCATCACAAAACCATCGGAATGATTCCAAGATACGCGCGTGATCCTAAATTTTTTTTTGTGAAATTTGATAAGAGAAGAGTCAAAACTCTACGTCAGGATGCCTTACCAGGGCGACGAAGGGACTGGGGAGTAAAAAGAATTCCTAAACTCTCCGATATATAATCCCTAAATGACTCAAAACATTTTTCTAGACTCAACAAGGTCAGCTAATTCGATCAAGCAGTGGGGGCTACTAAGGTCGGGGAAGGCTTTGATTACCAACTTGTAACGCCCTCGATGCGGCTATATCTCCCACGTGTCGAAGCACGACTTAGAGGCATAACCGCATTGAAAGCAATGTCGCAAGTGAGCTAATCTTCACACAACCCATGTAATACATATGGGAAAGAGATACATAGTTGGCTTACAATCGCCACTTCGCACAATACATGAATAAAGCATTACAACATCCAAATGCAATTAGGGCCCGACTACGGAGCCAAAATAAAAGAAGAACCCCAAATGCGACACGGTCCCCGATCGACCCCAACTGGGCTCCACTACTGATCAACTAGAATGAAACAACACAGAGGACAAGATCTTCATCGAGCTCCTCCTTGAGCTTAGTTGCGTCGTCTGCACGAACTCATCGGCACCTGCAAGCTGGTTTTGGAAGTATCTATGAGCCACGGGACTCAGCAATCTCGCACCCTCGCGATCAAGACTATTTAAGCTTATGGGTAAGGTAAAGGTATGAGGTGGAGCTGCAGCAAGCGACTAGCATATATGGTGGCTAAACATACGCAAATCAGAGCGAGAAGAGAAGGCAAGGCACGGTCATTAAAAACTATGATCAAGAAGTGATCCTAGAACAACCTACGTCAAGCATAACTCCAACAACCGTGTTCACTTCACGGACTCCGCCGGAAAGAGACCATCACGGTTACACACGCGGTTGATGCATTTTAATTAAGGTTAACATCAGGTTTTCTACAACCGGACATTAACAAATTCCCATCTGCCCATAACCACGGGCACGGCTTCCGAATGTTCAAAACCCTGCAGGGGTGTCCCAACTTAGCCCATGACAAGCTCTCACGGTTAACGAAGTAATAGACCTCCTCCCGAGACATTCCGATCAGACTCGGTATCCCGGTGCTACAAGACATCCTCGACAATCGTAAAACAAGTCCAGCAAGACCGCCCGATGCGCCGACATCCTGATAGGAGCTGCACATATCTCGTTCTCAGGGCAACACCGGATGAACACTACGTACAGCTAAAACCAGCCCTCAAGTTTCCCCGAGGTAGCGCTACAAGTGGCTCTAGTTTCGACCAACACTTAGACAAGCACTGGCCCGGGGGGGTTAAAATAAAGATGACCCTCGGGACGCACGACTCCCAAGGGAAAAGGCTAGGTGGCGAATGGTAAAACCAAGGTTGGACCTTGCTGGAGGAGTTTTATTCAAAGCGAACTATCAAGGGGTTCCCATTATTACCCAACCGCGTAAGGAACGCAAAATCCAGGAACATAACACCGATATGACGGAAACTAGGGCGGCAAGAGTGGAACAAAACACTAGGCATAAGGCCGAGCCTTCCACCCTTTACCAAGTATATAGATGCATTAATTAAATAAGAGATATTGTGATATCCCAACAAAATATATCCATGTTCCAACACGGAACAAGCTCCAATCTTCACCTGCAACTAACAACGCTATAAGAGGGGCTAAGCAAAGCGGTAACATAGCCAAACAACGGTTTGCTAGGACAAGGTGGGTTAAAGGCTTGGTTCAACAATATGGGAGGCATGATAAGCAAGTGATAGGCATCACAGCATAGGCATAGCAAAAGAGCGAGCAACTAGCAAGCAAAGATAGAAGTGATTTCGAGGGTATGATCATCTTGCCTGTGATCCCGCAAGGAAGAAGAACGAGTCCATGAAGAAGACAAACGGACGTAGACGAACGGGTCCTCACGAACGCGACGTTACCGGAACCAACCCGAAGAAGCAACACCGGAAAGAAGCAACCAATCCTGGTAAACAACCACCACATAAACATGGCACGATGCACAATCAAGTATGATGCATATCCGGTTTAAATATGCATGGCATGGCAAAGTGCACAAACAAACCTACAAATTAAGTGGAGCTCAATATGCACGAGTTGCATGTTGATGAAACACCACGACAAGTTATTTAGTTCGATCTCGTTTATGTATCCAACAAGGTTAAATGTTGATTAAAAATGGCAAGAGGGTGAAGCAAAATAAAACTACCTATCTAGGCAAGTTTAAATGAGGCCGGAACAACAAAACAACAAGTCCGGAAATCCACATATGCATATATTAGGATCGGTACTGTTCTGCCCTAAACCATATTTTATAATTGTTAAACATGCAAAGTGATGCCACCATGTTAAACCATGCAAAATTCGACCCCATTTACATATAAAGATTATTAAATTCTGAGTTACGGTTATTTAGTTATGAATTAAATCATTTTAGCAAGTTATTTAAGAAAATTTAAACAAACATCATTTTAAGCATTTTAAACATGGATGAAAATGACATATTATGAAACTACACAAAATTCTAAGCAACTTTCATATATAAAACATTTTAATCCGATGCACCATTTGTGAGTTATTAAATGCATGAACTCTAGGGACTATTCTGCAAAACGGGTAGTACTTAGGAAATTAGCTAAAACGTTCTGCGAAAAAAAAAATACAGCTCGGGCCGGATCTGGTTGGCCCAACAGAGCACAAGAGGGGCTGGGGGTCTCTCACCATGGGCCTCAGCCCAGCTGGATGGAGCAGTGGCCGACTGGTGTGCTGGGCCTTGGCGCCGAATGCGGCCCAGGCACGCAGGAGGCAAGCGGCCTGGAGCTGGGCTGGATCTACGGCAGGCAAGGCCGGCCCGTGCGAGCGAAGCAGGGGAGCGATGCAGTCAACGGATGCGGGTGAGGCGCTCGTCTCCCTCACGATAGAGGCGTCGCCATCCTTGTCTTCTCGACAGGAAGAAGAGCAGCAGCAGCGTGGGACTTGGCGAGGCGGACGGAGACGGACGACGCGGATCCGGCGGGGTCAGGTTGGACGGCGTTGAAGGCCGGCAGAGGGGAGTCCAGGCGGGGGTCAACGGGGCGCAGAGGAGGTCCCTGGTGGCGGGGCTTGGCGAGCTCGGCGTCGAGGAAGGAGCTCCGGAGCGGAGGAAAACTCCACAGCGTTCATGGCGGGGCTGACGCAGGTTGCGGCGATGGCACCAGGAACTTGGCGACTCCGGCGACGCAGAGGTGGGGGACGCCTAGACCCGTGCGACAGCGCCATGGGGAGGATTCGGTGTTGCGTTCCTGGTTCACAGAGAGGGAGATTGAGAGCTGAGAGCTTCACCAAAGGAAAGAGAAAGGAAGGGAGCACGGGTGGCGAGGACAGCCTGCTGGTTCCGGTGACTAGCGACGGCGGGGACGAGGTGCTCGGGGAGCCCCTCGGGCACGAGAGGAGGCTGGAGTCTCGGCGTTCGCGGCACACGGGTGCACGAAGGAGGAGGTCGAGGTGGCTGGTTGGATTGGATCGGGCAAGATCCTGAGGAAAGAGGAACCTGGTCGGGGAAGGATCCCGAGGGAGTGGGTGGCGGCGCAAGGAGGGGAACAGGAGGCTAGGGTTCGACTTATTTAGATAGCAACGAGAATTTTTGGTTAGGGGTATTTGGTTCCTCCGATTTTAATCGATGGTGGAGAAATAAAAGATAGGAAGACCAAATATGAAAAAGGAGATGTTTTGTAGATGTTTGGGGATGATCCGGACACGACGGTGATGACAGCTCGGGTCGGGTCCGGGAAAGTTTCGGACGCGCATGTGAGGAGGGCTGCGGGCTGTTGAGAGAGGTTAGGTTGGGCCTCGCGGTAAGCAGTGGGCTGTGTAGACGGTCTCGAGCTGAGAGAAGAGAAGAGAGAGACCCGGCGACTGTTTCCGGAGAACGAAAATGTCCGACGATTTGACCGGCTATAATGCCTCTATAGTTTAACGGTTGGGCTATCAAACAAGCTCGGAATGCGATGAAACTTGGCAGGCGACCTACTAACAACGTAACAACACCACATGCCAACTTTCATCCCATTCCAAGAACATTTTCCGGCCACTTATAAAATAATATTTCGGACATGCCGCGGGCACGTGCAAGTGTGTCTGGGCTCAGAACGGACAACGGAAAGAACGAGGTGGCCGGGACGGATGCAAGTTTTGAAAACATGATGATGCTATGCACATGATGACATGATGAAATTCAACACGCAAGCAAAAGACATGGCAACAACAGCGAATAACTGGAGGACACCTGGCGCATCGGACTCGGGGCGTTACACTTTGGCGCAGTGGTTATTATTTTATCAATGGATATTATTTATTCTACAATGGAAAGAATAGTCCCGAGTTACTGCAGGCTTACAACCCGGCACTTGGGGGCTACATTATTCAGTTTGAGATTATATCAAATATGCAAGTCCCATGTCACTGCCAGCATGCACCATGGCACTTGGGGGCTAATGCAAAGACAATTTTACTGACCTTATTGAAGACCCGACTCATCACATCATAATGAGCCGGCCCTTGGGGGCTACCAATTGGTCCTGAAACAATTCAAGGTACACAAGTTTTATTCCATTATATTGAAGGGTCCACTGCTTAGTTGGTAAAGCACAAAGCTCTTAACCTTGTGGACGTGGGTTCAAGCCCCATGATGGAGGTTACATCATATGATGTTCTTTTCAAAAGAAGTATATATAAAGTCCCAGTAAAAATATTATCTTAATAAGCCAGCCCTTGGGGGCTACACGTTGTTGTTCAAATCTATGTGATCATATTTATAAAGTCCCTACTCATTATTGCATAATGACCCAGCCCTTGGGGGCTACACTGGTTGTAGTTTTTATGAGTATAAGGAAATTACAAGTCCCAGGTTGCTGTAAGCATGACAACTTGTCACTTGGGGGCTACATATATGGAGTATTCAGTGTTTACTAGTTACTAAGATGAGCAACATGGATTTCTTCAAAGTGGCAGTATTTATATTGAAGCAAGTCTTAAGTCATCACTTTGTTTCTGCTCAAGACTTGGGGGCTACAGGTAATATGGATATAAGGGAGAAAAAATATTCAAATTTTCAGTTTTGAGTAAATTAGATTGACCCGGCGTCACCAATAACTATGACTCGGCGTCAGGAACAATTATGACCCGGTGCTATCAATATTTACAAACTGGATATTTTGGCAATGATAAACCGGCAAGTTTTACAAGCCGGTTGAAAGTCAGATGCATTTTTTCAAGACCAATATTTTTTAAACTGGCGCTTTGGAAGCCGATTCAAGTGGATTATTTATTACAATATTTCTCTATAAGATACCAATGCCCGCAAATTGGCTCTGGAATTGGCCTATTGACCCGGATTTCTCAAAAGAAGTATCTAGATTTTTGCATTGGCAAGGTTTAGACATATCTGTTAAAAGAGATTTGCTATAAGATTTTTGAGTATGCATCCAGGAGGAAATGACAAGGACTTAAAGATGATCAGGTGCCAGTTCAGGAAAATATTTAACACAAAGCACAACTTATCAAGTTTGTTCTTGTGTTTATTTTACATGATCAGTTAACATGGATAAATCCAAATTAAACTGAGGGCTAATGTCGGGGATATACCCCGCGGTATGACCCGACCGGAATCATGACCCGACAGAGCTTGGCAACTCACCAAAGACCTGGCTGGAGCTTGGCGACTCATTGGCAATCTGCCCGGACATGGCGGTTTACATGTAACCTGTCGGGACATTGTGACACACTGGACACCCGGCAGGTGGATTAGACGGACGACAAGGCCCAAGGCCCAGCGGGCCGGCTTATACTCTGGTGGGCTGGCTTAAGAGGAAAGGGATGAGGAATATTTCCTTTACGAGGAAGCAAGACCCAGACTTGTTTTCAACTTGTGAGAAAGAATAGACTAGTCCTAGTCCTACTAGGACTCCACATGTAACCCACCCCTTCAACATATACAAGGAGGGGCAGGGCTCCCCAAAGAGGGATAGAAATAATCTCTAGGGCTAGACACAAAGAGCCGGCTTACCGGTGACTCCGTCATGATCATAATGAGATCTAGCCACAAACAGCATGTAGGGCTATTACCGGATGATGTTTCCCGGGGCCCGAAGCTATCTAAACCCTTGTCTTGTGTTGCATCTCTCGATTCCCCTCAACCCCTCTCAAGCTACCACATAGATGCGTTGGCCTCGTGACTAAGTCCTTGCTTTAGGACATCTGTCGTGACAATTCCACGACAAGATCCTTGGCCGAACTATGTCCGGCTAGAATGGGATATGGATGACGAAGAAATTCACTGCCCCACCCACCACCCACTTAGTAGCCTCTGTCGACGACTTAACCGACATGCTCGATTTCGACTCCGAAGACATCGACGGCATGGATGACGATGCAGGAGAGGAATAGGAACCAGTGCCCACAGGGCACTGGACAGCCACTTCACCACATGACATATACATGGTGGATACACCCAAAGAAAACAATGACGAAGAATGGCAGGATACAGCAGGAATAGCTCCCTCGAGAAGCAAGCAAAGCATCGGCATAGGCGCTGCTCAAAATCCTGCCTCGGCAAAAACAACGATAACAGCGCAAGAGAAAAGAACACTCCAGTTGACTCTAGAGGAAACGGCGACCACATTGACCCAGCGGCAGAGCACGATGAAACTGCAAACGGCGAACATAGTATGGATCCGATGTCCGAACACGGCGACGCTGAGGATAAACCTCATCAAACCCCCTCTCGGGAGGAAAACAGTCCGGACGAAGATGCACACATCATCCCGGAAATGCACTTAGAACAAGAGAACCTCCGCAGAAGGCTTATTTCCACAGGAAGGAGTCTGAAGAAGCAGAAGCAAAGGCTTAAGGCCACACAAAATACGCGCAACAGCACGTGGAACAAAGTGCTCGACAACGAAGAAAAGTATGGTGGAAGTTACCACACAAAGAGCTATCCAAAGCGCAAGGTATTACCTGAATTCGACGATGAGGCCTTAGAGCCCACACAGCCGAAAAATAAAACGGCCAACCGACCGGATCAACCACCTTGTGACCGTGATATAGTGGCTAACAAGGCCGCACATAAGTCAACACACGATCTACGTGAGGACTTGCGCCAAAAATCCAGTATGACCAGATCCATATATGGATCTAGGAAGCGCGCTCCGGCACAAAACCAAAACCGAATACTACAACTGTCTGAATGCCATGATACATCCAAATACAGGGGTGCCACACACCCCCTATGTTTCACCGATGAGGTGCTGGACCACGAATTTCCAGAAGGATTCAAACCAGTGAACATACAGGCGTACGACGGGACCACAGACCCTGGGGTCTGGATTGAGGACTTTATCCTCCATTTCCATATGGCTCGCAGAGACGATCTCCACGCCATCAAGTACTTGCCCCTCAAGCTTAAAGGACCATCTTGGCACTGGCTGAAAAGCCTCCCCGAAAACTCAATTGGAAGTTGGGAGGAGATGGAGGATGCTTTTCGGGATAACTTTCAAAGGACCTATGTCCGACCTCCGTATGCAGACGATTTAAGTCATATAATTCAACAGCCCGGAGAGTCAGCCCGAAAGCTTTGGAACATGTTTCTCACTAAGAAGAACAAAATCATCGACTGTCCAGACACCGAAGACATAGCAGCTTTCAAGCATAGCGTCCGAGACGAATGGCTCGCCAGACACCTCGGCCAAGAAAAACCTAGAACAATGGTAGCCCTGACAATCCTCATGACCCGCTTTTGCGCAGGCGAAGATAGCTGGTTAGCCCGCGGTAGCACCAGTGACCCAAGCACATCCGAAGTCAGGGATGGCAATGGAAAACCACGATGCAGTAAAATCAAGCGTCGAAATAAAGAAGACATCCCAGATAATACGGTGGTAAACGCTGGATTGAGGGGCTCTCGACTAGGTCAGCGGAAAAAGCCATTCAAAGGCAGCGGAGATGGACCGTCCAGCCTAAACAAGATTCTAGACAAACTATGTCAGGTTCATGGCACCCCCGATAAACCTGCAAATCACACCCACAGAGAATGCTGGGTCTTCAAGCAGGCCGGTAAGCTAAACACCGAACACAAGGGGAGGGAGACACCAAGCGAAGACGAGGAGAAAATTCCCACCAGAGGTTAAAATAGTAAACATGATCCACGTGAAAAAGAGGAGAAGCAAACACGCACTCTGAGACATACGCGCCATAGAGCCCGTCACCCCTAAGTTCAACCCCTGGTTGGCCTGCCCGATTACTTTTGATCGCAGGGATCACCCGACAAGCATCCGGCATGAAGGATTAGCTGCCTTGGTGTTAGACCCAATAATAAACAGATACCATCTCACACGAGTCCTTATGGACGGCGAAAGTGGTCTAAATCTGATATATCCGGACACAGTCCGCAAAATAGGGATAGACCCGACAAAAATCAGCCACAGTAATACCACCTTCAAGGGAGTAATACAAGGCCCAGAGGCCCGCTCCACAGGCTCTCTAATACTAGAGGTTGTATTCGGTTCACCCGACAACTACCGAAGTGAGAAGTTAGACTTCGACATTGCTCGATTCCAAAGCGGCTATCAAGCACTACTGGGAAGAACATCTTTCGCTCGTTTTAATGCGGTACCACATTACGCTTCTCTTAAGCTTAAGATGCCTGGTCCACGTGGCACCATCATAGTTGGTGGAAATATTGAGCGTTCTCTACGTGCGGAAGAGCGTGCGGCGGCTTTAACAACCGAGCACTAGACGGCCTCACCAACCATAATAAATGACAGGTCGTCAAGACCGCGGGCACGGTTTGACGAGTCCGGCGCATCACTAGATATACTTGAGATTGGTTTGATGGTTAAACCCTCATAGACGGTACCAGGGGCTTCCCGCGTGTAATCAGGGCTAGTTCGGCTCAACTTGACTTATCTTGAATTTTAATGGTTTATCGAGAATAACCAATTTTTTGGCATGACAAATTTCACCTAAGTTCTTCTCTTTTATAGATGAAAATCGTGTTGCACCCGTCCAGGACACGGCACAACTGAGACACATGCGCAGACGTGCATCAGGGACCCGCTAAAAGGTTTCTTTTCAGATTAAGACCCTAAGTAAACCTTTTTTACTGTCTCTTGTTGTTCACATCCTCCGGATAATCAATACAACCGAGAAGGATGCTAACGTTATTGGCATTTCGCCACATCAGAATATTGCACATACCTAGACACTCGGGTTTTATTATTAAGGGCATTGTTCAGCCCGACATATGTTATAAAGACCGAATACCTTAGGGAGTGTTCGACGTCGTGAGTTTGGCCATATATGCATCAGCTCCAAATCATGTCTTTGGTCAAATGTTGGGTTTGCCCGGCTCCCATGTTTTGCTACCTTGCGTTCCACTCTATCAGCTAAGGCGGCACTGGGAGAACTACTGCGATTGTGCCCTGGTTCATCTAGATGAGCACCTCATAGAGAAAGCTGAAAACTGGCTGTGATGATAAAGCGCGATACTGGTCAACCACTCGATAACTTAGAGGAATCTTCAGGATTCCTCCGCATTAACGAAGGGCCGTTTCCCGGTCATGTACGTACGTGCACCGTATTCGGACAAGCGCCAAAGTACCAGGGGCTATATAGTGGTTCCACTATCAAACTCCTATGGCTAAGTGAAAGTGTTAAAGCAAATATAGTCTAATTGCCTCGTCCTCTACACTACCACTCCTTAATGGACCAATACGTTGGATAAAGTGTGAATACGCGTTTTTTGTGAACGCCCCCGCATTATATGCGTGGGGGCTGAAGCTGACAACTGCAAACTTTCAGGTTATATACATATATACATAAACGGCCGCACAGGAGGCATCATAATACTTTCAGGTAAAAGTATAAACACAGCCTTTACAATTCAATAAAAAAATGTTTTTTTAGAATGGGAATACATGTCACTAGAACATAATATTCTTCGAGCATTGAGCCTCTATTGAAGGAGCGCCTTCAAGGACTTCTTCAAAGTAGTGCTAGGCAGATACTCGACCCATGGCCAAACTCTGGGTTGCAATAGTGGTGGCCTCCATCTCTGCGCAGTATGTCTTGACACGGGCAAGTGCCATCCATGCACCCTCTATGCATGCCGACCTCTTCATAGCGTCGATGTGCGGCACAGCACCAAGTAATTGTTGCACTAAACTAAAATAACTATTCGGCCTTGGCCCTTCCGGCCACAGATGATCCACAACAGACCTCATGGCAAGTCCGGAAAACCTATGGAGCTCGGCCCACTCGGCCATTCGCTCATTCAAAAGCAGCGGACACACTGGAACATTGAACTGTGACCAGAATAGCTTTTCCACCTCACGATCTTTTTGATCCATTAAGTACTCGGCCGCATCAGCAGCACTTGCTGCCAAATCCACTTATGCGTCTGCAGAACTCCATAGTTGATCAAGAGGGGCATACTTCGGATCTCCAAACTTCTTCCGCAACAAAAAGGGCTTCCCAACCTCGATATCTCCAGCTTGACGCAACTCCTCCTTTGTCGCTCTGATTTTGGTGCAGGCTTCCTTGGCTGCTACCATGGCCTTCTCCAGGTCCGTCGCCTTCGCTCGGCTTTCTTTTTCAAGAAGCTGGTAATGGTCGGCGGCATCTTTCTACTCAACGGCCATTTTGACTATTTTTTCCTTGCTTTGGCAATGCACAGCCTGTTCGGCCCTCAACTCTTTAATCACCTTTAGAGCGGCCGCATCACTATTCCTGGCTTGTTCCTTGGCTCGGGGAAATTCCGCCCAAAGGGTCTCCACGGCGGTAGCTCCATCTGCAGTTACAACATGTTAAAGATACTGGCATCATGCTCCTCTTACTATGTGTTGATCATCGGAGAAATCACATACCCTGTGCCTCGTCGAGCCGCTTGTTGACAAGCACGATGTCGGCATCTGCCGCTTCAGCTTGGCAAACTCATCAGTCCGGCTAGCCACGGGACCTTCACCCACCTGCACATGAAGGCGACCTGATTATTACCTGGGACTATGATCCTCTGTTTGTCACTGTTCTCGACGGCAACCAGAGTCTCAGGGGCTACTATCTGCATAGGGCACACCTAACATGTGCGGTACTATCAAAAACATACACTATTTCACGTACCTCAAAGCCTTTCAGCAGACTCATAAAAGCTTCATGCAACCCGCTTTCAGCGGATGAAATCCTCTCAATCACTGTACCCATTAGCTGATGATGCGCTTCTGAGATGGCCGCTTGCTCCAGAAGATCTTTCAGTGCGTCCGATCGCACACTGGACGGTTCCGGACTCTTACTGTTGCTCTCTTTAGGAGCCGAATACTGAGGACTTCGGGTGGCCGAAGGATTACCCTCTGGCCTTGGCGGATCAGGAGAAAACCTCCACGACGACACTTCAGGGTTGCCCGCCTCATGAGGCAGGGTGGCATTGGGAGGTGTTTCCCTCTCCATCATCTCCGGTAGAAGATCCCCCGAAGACGAACTCCGTCGAGAAGGGATACGATCCGAACTACAAAGATATATGCTTCGGTTATTGTCTTCAGAAGTAATGTAGTTGATTTTTACTATTAAGTACTTTTTTACTTACAGCTTGGTAGAGGGCTGATCCCCTTGCGGGCACTATTCGGCAAAAGTACCCTCCATGGCAGGACCCTCTGGCGAAGATTTCTTCCCCCGTTTGGAAACCTTTGTTTCTGGGTCTTCAGAGGTGGTCCTCTTCCTTCCTTGGGGAGAGAGAATTTCAGATTCTTCTCCCTGGTTATCCTCCTTCGCGGAGGTGCTAATTCCCTCGGTTTGGATGAATAACGAGTGAGGCCTGTTTTCAGCCTCTTTATTCCCCCCTTTATCTTCCCCTGAGGGAGCCTGATAAGGTGCCGACTCGAGCATTCTGGCTCGTACTGGATTAGCCGAGCCTTCGGGAAGGGGGGCCGAACACCTGATCACCTTCGCCTTTGTTACCCAGTCCTGGTCAAGGAGCGACTTTTCAGAATTATGTTATGATAAATAAAAAGATAGCATGTTCGGCCACGGGATTACTTACTTGGGTCTCTGGGCAATTACATCTCAGACCCGCATCCTCGGTGGTGTCCGGACACTTTATTTGTGATTTGAAGAACAATTTGTACATCTCTTCAAGAGTCATGATGAGGAAGTGCTAAATAGTTCGTGGTCCTTCCGGGTTGATTTCCCACATACGGAGGGGTCGACGTTTGCAAGGTGGGACTCGACGAACTAGCATGACTTGCATTACCATGACCAGGCTGACATCTCTCTCAAGGAGATGTCGGATGCGACTTTGCAATATCGGCACATCATTTATTGGCCCCCAGTTCAGCCCCTTGTTGATCCATGATGTCAGTTGTGGTGGGGGGCCCGAGCGAAAGGCAGGGGCGGCTACCCACTTGGTACTTCGGGGAGCTATGATATAAAACCACTCCCGTTGCCATAAACCAGACACCTCTGGGAAGGAAACCTCTAGCCACGGAACATCAGCTCTTTTTCTTATTACGGCAGCTCTGCACTTTGCCTGTCGCCCCTCGATCATTTTCGTCTTCACATTGAAAGTCTTGAGCCACAGGCCGAAGTGTGGGGTAGTGCGGAGGAAGGCCTCACACACGACGATGAACGATGAGATGTGAAGGAGGTAATCCGGGGCCAGGTCATGGAAATCTAGCCCATAATAGAACATGAGCCCCCTAACAAAGGGATCCAGAGCGAGGCCTAGCCCTCCGAGGAAGTGAGAGATGAATACTACGCTCTCGCCGGGTTCGGGAGTGGGAATGACCTGCCCTCGAGCAGGCAGCCCGTGCGAGATTTTGAGGGTCAAATACCTGGCCTCTCTTAGCTTCTTGTTGTCTTCCTCTATGACAGAGGAAGGCATCCACCGACCTTGAAGGTTGGATCCGGACATGGTTGAAGGTCCGAAGCGCCTGACCTGAGCCTTGGGTGTTGGAACTCGAGGCGGGGGAAGGATTCGATTGAGTACGAGAGGGAAAAAAGGACAGGCCTTGGCATCTTTATAAAGAGGGTGAATATCAAGCATCCTCATAGTGGCTGTTTGGGACTTGCCTAAAATCAAGGAGTCATACCAACAGGCACGATTGGGTTACCCACGTCCATATTGATGAGAATCCTGTAATAAGGGGGACACGATCTCTGCTTCGACAAGATGTGTCAAGAAAACTGCCTTGCGATATGTGCAGTGCTGGTTGAGAAAAACGGTTTGGATAATGACTGGGCCATGGCATGATGTCATGTTGCTAAACGTATCAGCAGATTAGATTTATGGAAATATTATTCTCTCTATGGTGGTATGTGGAACTTGTTTTGCAGAGCCGGAAACTATCCTTGTGTTCAAAATCTTCTATAGAGTATTTGGAGGAAGAACCCGCCTTGCAATGCCGAAGACAAATCTGCGCGCCGGAATCATCGTCATTGAAGCCTGGTTCAGGGGCTACTGAGGGAGTCCTGGATTAGGGGGTCTCCGGACAGCCGGACTATATCCTTTGGCCGGACTGTTCGACTATGAAGATACAAGAATGAAGACTTCGTACCGTGTCCGGATGGGACTCTCCTTGGCGTGGAAGGCAAGCTTGTCAATACGGATATGTAGATCTCCTCCCTTGTAACCGACTCTGTGTAACCCTAGCCCCCCTTCGGTGTCTATATAAACTAGAGGGATTAGTCCGTAGGACAACAGACAATCATACCATAGACTAGCTTCTAGGATTTGGCCTCTGCGATCTTGTGGTAGATCAACTCTTGTAATACTCATATCATCAAGATCAATCAAGCAGGACGTAGGGTATTACCTCCATTAAGAGGGCCCGAACCTGGGTAAACATCGTGTCCCCTGCCTCCTGTTACCATCCTCCGTAGATGCACAGTTCGGGAGCCCCTACCCGAGATCCGCCGGTTTTGACACCGACATGCTTCCTCGAAATTCCCTAGGTATTCGTGAGCAAGCGAGTTGGATGGACACCCACTCAGTTTCTTTTTGAGCTTTCATACACTTATAGCTCTAGTGCATTCGTTGCATGGCAATCCCTACTCACTCACATTGATATCTATTGATGGGCATCTCCATAGCCCGGTGATATGCCTAGTTAATGTGAGTCTATCTTCTCCTTTTTGTCTTCTCCACAACCACCATTCTATTCCACATATAGTGCTATATCCATGGCTCACGCTCATGGCTAGCAGGCTGTATGTGGTTTGAGTTTCTATTTGTGTTTCATCCGTAGCCGAATGTTGTTCTATCTATTGTGTATTGATGTATTCTTGTGGCATTGTATGCCTTTTGTATGTATCCCCAACTATTATGTAATGGTACGATTTAAAGATATCCACCTTGCAAAAGGGTGTCAATATGTGGTTCTATCCTTGGTGGGACCTTCGAGTTCCTTTAGGATAGAGTCGCATATTGCGCGTGGCACCTTATATTCAGCCTTGGGTGCTGCCGCCAAGGACTTCCCTCCGTCGACAACGTCGCCATCGCCAGTGCCCTCGGCCGTGGCCATAGGATCAGCGGCACCGTCAGTCGGAGGCACAGGGTCGATGGCGAGGAACTTCTCTAGTACGGCCTCCACTAGGTCCTTCACGGCTTCATCAGCGGCTGGGCAACGCTTCTCGTCCACAGGTTCAAGCAGAGCTCCAAGGTTGGTGCCCGGGTCGCAAAGATGGAGGTGGCTGAAGACGTGCATCATAGTCGAGGAGGAGAGCGCGGGGGCTTCCCCTTCCACCATTGTCACACCCTAATTTTCATGCCACAACACTTAAGCTAATAAATCATAATAAAGTGTGGTTTGACAAACTTTTGCATTATTTGGCTTTTTATTAGGAGTTGGTTATCTCTCTGTGTTTTTCAAGTGCTCTTTATAGTCAACACAACTCCACCTTCTATACCTCATCTCCTTGCCCCAAGCTTCTGCCCAATGATCATGCCATGTGTGTAGAGCAATATAGTATTTTCTTAGAAAAATAATTTGGCCAAAATGTATTTTCTAAAATTAGTTTTCCAAAACCCCCTGAATTGAGGTTTTCACTGAAATTACTTGATTTGGGGTGTGAAAAATCTTTCAAAAGGTATATTTGAATCCTATTAGATATAGGACTCCCATAAACCACAAAAATATAATTGTAGAAGTTATTTTACTATTTTATTTAAAAGCTTTTTCTTAAGGCCAGAAATGGTCTTTAATAGGGAAAATTATTTTATTGTTTAAAAAATATTTGACAAAAATCAGGGAAACTCAGTGGACATATATTTTCCATATATAAGAATTTCAACACATGGTCAAGTTCAAAATATTGGACAAAACCTCACAAACCCATTTCTGTCCATTTCAAGTATTTGAAATATTTATACAAGAAATATTTTCCAATAAATCTAGGAAAATTCTAGCAAGTCACATATGCATAATATGATGACCTTGCAAAGTTTCAGCTCAATCCAAACTATTTTGGTTCACCAAAGTGCCCCAAAACCCTCTCTGTCTAGATTCAAGTTTGAACAACTTTACATTGCCAACTTATGCCAAATGCCCCCAAACTTTGTGGTAATGCTCAAAAGCCCAAATGATGACACTACACCAAGTGGTGCATCAAGGGGAATGGTTTTGCATGACTAGATCTTGGTGAATGCATTTCTGCTGGTTTCTAGGGTTTACAAAAGTTGCATTGGAAACTTTGCCCAAATGATCTCAAAATTGGTGGAATGGCCTAATTATGTGTTCCTTTTCACCCTGTGGAGTCTCATGCCAAATGGAGTTAATTTGCTTACCCAAACTAGCATCAAACACCTTCTGCCACTTTACCAAAATTCCATTTTGACCTCTTCCACTAATCTCCATGGGCTCAACTTTGTACCACAGCTACTCCTGACCCTCTTCAACCTCCAGTAACTATGGCTGCGTCTCAGCTTAATGATTGAGGGGTGAAACCACCTCATTTACCCCTCTGGAGAGCCCATTTCCATCTCTATCTCAACCCCGCTCTTCTGCTACTAGCTCTCTAGGGCATCCAATGCCACATCTACATTGTTTAATCACCCCCAAAACGTCCAAACACAAAAGGACATGCTCATGGCACATAAACAATGCTAGTACATGCAGAGATCACGCTCTAGAGCATGCTACAGTGCTCTCCCGCACTGTAGCTCACCCATGTCAAGGGCATACAACATCCTTGGGCGTTGGGGTGATGTCTCCCGAGGTGGCCTCGGCGCCCAGGACACGGCACGCTGCCGGCCCCCTCCAGAACCTCTCTCCTCTTCCCCTACAGGCTCACCCGAGCGCGTCCTTGGACACAGCCACGGTGCACCACGGCCACGCATATAAGCTACTCCCGACCTCTTCTCTGGCCTCTCCTCGCTATCCCTCTCCCCCACGAACCTCCCAGACAATATCCCTCTCCCTGCCATGCTCTCTTTCCCTCTCCATGGCCGCCATGGTCGCCGCCTGCCTCCGCCCGGGTCCTACGAACCGGAGCCTCCCCTCCTATCCTTTGACCACTAGGAGAAGCGTAGCAGGCCAAGCGGAGCCCTCCCGCTCCTTCCCCCTGCCCTTGTGCCCATGGCATCGCGCCCATCCAGTCCAGACGACGCCCTCCGTCACCAGGGTCGCCGTCGCCCCAGATCCTCCCAGCCCGCGCGAAGCCCCTGGATGGAAGCGGCTCAGCATGCCGATTCCATCGGTGCACTGGACACCACTAGGGACGGCCGAAGTCATTGGGGATCAAGCCGGCACATGCTCGGCCTCGCCTCCCCTATCGCTCCTCTACCTCCGGCGCAAGGTAGGAGACGACCACCCGGCCAGCTACCAGGGGGCCCGCCTGTCAGCGGCAAAGGCGACCGAGCCGGCCCACCAGTCGGGTTAAGTGGACACGGCTTCGCCTCACTCCACTTGCCCCGCTGGGTGGCGCACTCCCGCAATGCACCTTCGGCATCACCACCTCCCTCGCGCAGCTGAGCCACTGGGCTGAGCCTAGTAGGCGCTGTTTAGCTGGACTTCGCGCAGTGCGCTTTATAAGGTTGATTCCTTTTCTTCCTTTTCTTTTCCAGAAATGTTGTAAAATCCATAATCAATTCATTTCAAGTCCAAATTAGGTGATTCAAATTTCTAGTGACTCCATAAATCATGATCTATCAGATAGTGCAATTAGCACATTTTTCCAGAAACATTTCCTACAGAAATATTCGTGACATCCCCTTTTTCCATTTCTTTGATAAACTTTAGAAAATCACAGAGAGCCCATTTTTGATCCAAATGTCACGATTCAGATTCCTATATACTTTTAAGTTTGAAACTTAGTTGTTGAACATTTTTCCCAGTACTTTCTGTGCCACATGAAATATTGGCCCATTTCTCCATATATTTCTAAATTTGTACATTCATAGAGAAATCATTTGAACTCCAAATCAAGTGAAACCTTCTCTTAGATGCTTATAAAATCATTCCTTGTTAAATGGGTGCCTCTGCTCATTTTTCAAAAATAATGTTTCTGTGCACTTCTTGCAGATCCATAAACCCTTTGAATCCAACATATTGAAATGCTCATAAGTATCCATTGATCCCCTCCCAATAATACCACTTTGGTCATTTTTCATATGACCAAAGGTATCCTAGAAAAGTGCAACTCACATTATTAGAGCAGTTTTATTTTTGCCTTCTTGTGTTGCTTATTATGATTGTTTTCGACGTTAGTTGACGAAGTAGATGGAGTACTTGGAGAAGGAACAGAAGATTGAATACTTTGAAGACCAAGGCAAGCAGCCCTTTGACCATGTCCAAGAAACCCTTTTTATGCATGTCATATGGCACTTTTATCGCTTGCATCGAAGTCATGATAATGTGGTGACCACTTGAGGAGGTTTTCCTCTGCTGCTTTTCTCGTTGACACTTGCATGATGCATGACCCTACCTTTCTATGAGGGTTATGCGAGTGGGTGTAGTTAGGATGCTAAGTAGCTGCTACGCAAATGGGTTGGGTATATGCATGGTTATGCAAGCAAGATTGGTTTGAAAACTTTTCGAAAACCCTGTCGGGTGCCACTTATGCCCGAGGTAGATAATGAGTTGGGTAACCACTTGATGACTAAGTGGTGTACCGAGGCAAGTGTGTGTGTTGTTTTCAAAACAGATTGGTTTAAGTTGCGACCGTTATTCCAACCTTACATGCGCAACCATCCTACCCTTATATGGGAAAGGGCATTATTGATTACCTAGGTCGATACTAGCTTGGAGCCCGCATTACTAGTGACGGGAGAGTTCTTGTTGCACTCTCTCGGGACGGGGTCGTGCTAGGTAGGGCGGCCATGACTGTCTTCATAGGGCACCGGACACACCGTTGGTACCCCGTGCTTGTGGTATGTGATGAAAATGGGAGAGAGGCTCCACAATTTTAAGATGTGAAATGTTGGGCATGGGGGTTACTGCCAATTGAGTGGACTCTATGTTAGTGTCATCTAGGGAAAGATAGTGATCGGGTGCTTACCCCGGGTACTTGAGGTACCGCGGGTCATGGATGACACGGAAGTTCCCCGGATCTTGTGGGTAAAGTGTGCAACCTCTGCAGATTGTAAAACTATTCGAATAGCCGTGTCCACGGTCAAGGACAGTTGGGTAACCGTTCTTGGGCTACGTCCACATGTTTAGAAACCAGAGTGTGTGGGAAGAACTACTTGGGTCAAGTCAAAGGACTTGACTTGGATGAGTTGGGTTGGAGCCCAATCCCTTTATGTTGATATCTATAACCAGTTCCTAAGGTTACTTGAATTCATATGATGCATGTTTTAACAGTTGTTGAACATGTCATAACACAACAAAATTAGCTTTCTGCAAAAATTTACCTATGTCATGCATTGTTGTATCTTGAGCCAAAACATGGGTTGCTTGCGAGTACATTCAAAGTACTCATTGGCTTGCCACTGGTTATTTAATTGGGCAGGCATGGAAGAACAGGTGTTCGAAGAAGAGTTCTTTGGAGACGAACATGCAAACTAGGATGTTTCCCAGTCAGAATGCATGTAGGGTTAAGGCAGATGGCATGGGTTCTACTTACCGACGAAGATTTCCGCTGCTTAAGTTTATTTGGTATTCAGCCCTTGTAGCTTTATCTATGTAAGACTTGACCATAATGGCCATAATTTGTGTAAGACGATATGTATGGATGTAAGACTCTTGTTATTCAGCTTTTGTGTGTTCATTGAGCATTGATCTCTGGGATCACTATACACGTGCATTCGGTGATCACGAGTTATGAGTTGGGGTCCCCACAGAGCTGGTATCAGAGCCATCCTGACTGTAGGAAGCCTTAGTTAGCATGGTCGTTAGTTAGGGTAAAACTATTTTCAAAACTATTACTAATTTTCAAAACTATTTATACTTCTCTTGCCCTTCTCAGTTCTTCGAAAACTAAGATATAATTTCCTTATTGATCTCTTCCCCTTCAAGATTTTTAATGGTCGCTAGAACCCTTATGCCCCTGACTACGGGGTTCCTTGTAATCCTCGTGGATAATCTAGAAGGAAGACACCTTGCCAGACATTCGCCCACATCTTCTGAACACAAGATTAGCGACACTACAACAAGACGATACCAATAGAAGATACCTCGAGGAATGAGGACATCAAGACCCAGAAGATGGTGGCACCCTTGACGCTACCCCAAGATGATGCAACCTTGTCTTGCGATGAACAGGGCATGAGATATGCAAGGTCATGATATACATCGCTGATAGAGAAACCCTGACCTTACCGTTCTTGTGTCGGCAACCACCGGTGGATGAGAACCTCGCCATTTGGTCCGCCTCACTATAGTGAGAAGGAAAATAGTTCTCTTCATCCCCCACTCTCAGTATCGATGTTGTCATCAACGTAATCGACATGATGGACCTCTACTATGCCTTGTTTATATCATTGCATAAAGGATTGCTTACGTGGAACCCTTGACGCCTTAGAAGGAAAAAGGGATCGTCATGATTAAAGAGGACAACAGAAGACCGAGTCAATGCCTGCTACGAGAAGCCACCTTCACCCCATCACTTCAACATGCAAGAAGTTGTTGAAGACTCTTCAGGCTCAACCCAGATTGTTTCATCGAACAACTACAAGAGACGTAGCAACACCTGAAGAAAACCCAGAAGACTGCATGATGCACGAAGTAAAGCAGGACTACTTAGTCCGAGAACCCCTAGGGTAGGATGAGTCGTGTACCCCCTATGCGTAGTCGAGTCCATATGATGGTTCGAATAGAACCATGATTGTGTGTTACTTTATTTTATTTGATTGTGTTTTGATATCAGCCGCCCTTTTGCCCTAGGCAACCAGTACGCGGCTATATCACCTGCCTTATTTTATTGTTTGTGTTTGGCCCTTTCAACACTTGTTTGTTTGCACTTGCACTATAGAACCCCCTTTAGGCATTCCTCTCCTCTATGCTACTTTGCCCCTGTCAGTGTCAAAACCGGCGGATCTCGGGTAGGGGGTCCCGAACTGTTCGTCTAAGGTGGATGGTAACAGGAGGCAGGGACACGATATTTTACCCAGGTTCGGGCCCTCTTGATGGAGGTAAAACCCTACGTCCTGCTCGATTTATTCTTGATGATATGAGTATTACAAGAGTTGATCTACCACGAGATCGGAGAGGCTAAACCCTAGAAGCTATCCTATGATATGATTGTCTATTGTCCTACGGACTAAAACCCTCCGGTTTATATAGACACCGGAAAGGGCTAGGGTTACACAAGGTCGGTTACAAAGGTGGAGATATACATATCCGTATTGCCTAGCCTGCCTTCCACCTCAAGTAGAGTCCCATCCGGACACGAGACGAAGTCTTCAATCTTGTATCTTCATAGTCTGACAGTCCGGCCAAAGGATATAGTCCGGCTGTCCGAAGACCCCCTAATCCAGGACTCCCTCGGTAGCCCCTGAACCAGGCTTCAATGACGATGAGTCCGGCGCGCAGTATTGTCTTCGGCATTGCAAGGCGGGTTCCTCCTCCGAATACACCACGGAAGAATTTGAATACAAGGATAGTGTCCGACCCTGCAAAATAAGTTCCACATACCACCGTAGAGAGAATAATATTTCCACAAATGTAATTTGCTGACTTGTTTTGGCAACACGACATAATGCCACGGCCCGGTGATTATTCAAACCGTTTCCTTTAACTAGCCCCGCACATAATGCGAGGAAGTTTTTCGACACGTCTTGTCAAAGCAGAAATCGTGTCCCCCTTATTACGGGATTCTCATCAATATGGGCGTGGGTAACCCAACCGCGCCATCGATTATAGTGCTTGGGGGATAAGAGAGTTTTACCAGGCTAGTGGGGCGCATAGTTTCGGCCGCCCTTATAAAGGGACGAGGTTTAACCTTTTTCTACCCACGCCTTCTTCCTCCTTGCTCATCCACTCTTGCGCACTCGAGCTCCAACGCCCAAGCCCACATCCTTCCCCTCAACCTTCTCCAATCATGTCTGGAGCGGGAGGCAAATGGATGGCTTCCTCCTTTTTGGAGGGACATAACAAGAAGCTGCGTGGAGCTGGATACTTGGTCGCGAATATCGCGCATCGGCTTTCTGCTGCGGCGCAGATCGTCCCTACATCGGAACCTCACGAGAGGGTAGTTTTCCTCGACCACTTCCTCCGCGGACTGGGGTTTCCCCTCCATCCATTCGTTCGTGGTCTCATGTTCTATTACGGGCTGGACTTCCATGATATGGCCCCGAACTTCGTCCTCAACATTTCGGCGTTCATCGTCGTGTGTGAGGCTTTCCTCCGCATCCAGCCCCACTTTGGCATGTGGTTAAAGACCTTCAATATCAAGCCGAAGGTGGTTGGCGGCCAACAAGGAGAATGTGGCAGAGCCATGGTGAGCAACATGCCCAACATTATATGGCTTGAAGGCTCCTTCGTGGAGACCATAAAGGGGTGGAAATCAGCGTGGTTCTACATCACCGAGCCACGCGACGCCAAATGGGTGGCTGCCCCTATGTTTCGATCTGGAATCCCCACATGGCTGACCTCCTGGAAAGAGAAGGGCCTGTCCTGGGGTTCATTGGTCCAGATCGAAACATTTCTTGAGCTAGACGGACTCCAGAAATGTATTCGGAATATGGCCGATAAGAAGCTCAAGCTTGTCAATATAGTCCAGGGCATGCTCATCCGCCGGATCCTCCCGTGCCAACAACGGGACTTCAACTTGTGGGAGTTCGACGCAGCCCAGCACGAGACTCTGAGCGAGCTATTTGATACAATGCACAAGGACGTCTGGAAGGTGCTCTTCAAGGGTGCCGAGGTCCCTCTCTCTCTCACCGAGGACCGCGGGCTAAGCGCGAAGCGCCCAGCGCATTCAGTGAGTTCTATACATCCGGTAGGATATTTACTTCCCCTAGCTTAACCATGTGCGGGCTCTGAGATCCATTCCTATGACTGGACTGGGTGGAGACGTCGGGGCGGATTAACTGTCCGACCCCTCTGCCCGAAGACACTGTGGACGCTCTCCTGATGGAGATGCTGACTCCGGCTCCTTACAAGGTGTCGGAGAAGACCAAGCAGGCCAAGGGAACCTGAAAGAGTTCCCGACGCCAGGTGTTATCGGACTCATCGTCCGATGACTCCGCAGTGCACTCCTCCCCCGAGGATGAGGAGGAGGATGAAGATGCTCCCCTCCAGTCGGGGGAGACAAGAAGAGGAAGGCCGCCCTAACCGGGGGGGGGGGGGCGAAGGGTCCAAGAAGGGAAGGACTCTCCTTTTGGACTACTCCACC
Source organism: Triticum dicoccoides (assembly GCF_002162155.2). Lineage (NCBI taxonomy): Eukaryota > Viridiplantae > Streptophyta > Magnoliopsida > Poales > Poaceae > Triticum > Triticum dicoccoides. Next base: position 287,318,059 of record NC_041382.1, read on the forward strand.
ACTGCCGCCGAAGGGGAGACGAGTGGCTGCTTAGGGCCAAGCCCCTGGCGAAGTCGTAAGTATTCGGATACCAGAGTAACTTATAGCATACCTTTGTTGCACTGCTTCTCCTAACATCGAATTATGATTATGCAGACCGCCCTGCACCCGTATCGATGTATCTTCGTCGGATGGCTCCCTGGGCTCATCAGATATGGACAGTGATCCACTTCCGACCGCCACCTCCCCTTGCCCGACGGACAACGTCGAGGTGTTTTCTCAAGAGGCACCGGGTCGAGGGGAAACAGTCTCGGAGGCACCTCAAGGCGACCTTCCGGACTCCGGGACCAGAGGGAACAAGGCCCCTGAGGGCTCCGAGTTCGGCCCTCAGCCGAACACCACGCTGGAACCTCCAGTGGTTCCGGACTCGGGCAGGCGGCCTCCTTCCAAGAGGGGCAAGACGCCTGTGCCGGTGACCTCTGTCCATCCAGAGGCACCGGACAATCTGCTGGGAGCGCTTCGCAACGCTTCCATCGACGAGGAGCACCGCACTATTATGAGTGCGGTGGTCCAGAAGGTTCAGTCCGCCAAGAGCAGACTTACTGAAGACTATGCCAGCCTTCTAACAGGCTTTGAGGTAAGTTTATGAAATATGGGAAAAATATTACCGCATAGACAGTAGCCCCTGATGCTCTGTTCGGTGTTCACAAAGAGAAGACGAACAGAGGATCAAACAATATCGCAGGAGTCTAATATAAGTATGTCAATATGCGTTTGCAGGCTTCGCTGCTGGCATCTGCCGCATTGACTGCGGAGGTCGCCGCACTGTAGCAGGACCTTAAAGGGTCCAAGGACGAGCTCGGCCTTGCCAAGAGGCAGCTCGAGGAGAACAAAGGTAAGTAATACCTAGTCTATGGATATGTATAAAAAGAGTGCGATTGAAAAATGACAGGATCATCGTAAATTTGCCAGGGTCCACGACCAAGGTGGCGACCCTGAAGGAAGCGCTATCCTAGGACGAAAACAAAGCGGCCAAGGAGCGCACCGAGCGGAAAAGGCATGAGGCACTGGTGGGCGAGGTGCAGCAAGAGCTCCACGCTCTCGTGACGAAGCACGAGGCGTTGGAGCTTGACTTGAAGACGCGAGAGTCTGAGCTTGCCACGGCCCTTGAGAGCGCAAAGAGTGCCAAGGCCGAATCCCACAAGGCCCTCCAAGAGATTGACGCGATGAAGAAAATAGCGGCAGGTAAGGCATTCTATATGAAAAGCAAGCATGTGAAAGTAAATTACCTATTACTTACCCGAATCCGGAGCTCTCCAGGAGCATTCGCAGATTTGCCCCGCAGCGTGTCGGATGCCGCATAGTTTTACCAGGCCGAGGAGGGAAGCTCAACGGAGAAGCTGTTCTGGTCTCAGTATACTGGGACCGAACACCCGGTGCCTATGAGCGACCAGCTAGAGCAGCTGGTTGAGCTACACAAGGCGGCCGAACAGGCCATGAAGGGCTTTATAGTCCGGCTGTGGCCTGGCGACGCCCTTCAGAACAGCTACTTCGGCCTCGTGAGGCGGCTTGTGGATGCCTGCCCACGGCTGGAAGTCGTCAAGCGGTCCCTCTGCATCGAAGGTGCACGCCGGGCTTTCGCCCGTGTAAAGGTGCAATGGGCCAAGCTAGATGCCGTGAAGCTAATCAAGGAAGGGCCGCCGGAGGGCAAGGAGCATCACCACCCCGAGATGTACTATGAGGGTGTCCTGAAGGGTGCTCGTCTCGTAGCGGACGAGTGTACGAAGGATATAATATTTGAGTAAACCCGCTCGTGTAATCCTGTATTCATGAAAACTTGTTCATATGCGCTATGCAACGCTTGTTTGAATTTAAAATATTACCTTCTATTCAGTTGTTTATCAAATCTGAGAGATGTCTAGTCGTCGGCTTCTTCCCCCATGCCATGAGTGCTGGGGTGTTCGGGATAAACCTGAGCGCTCTTGTTCCCATTTTTGGGTCCTTCAAGGGAGGTGCTCAGCACAACGAACAAGGCAATCAGACCATAATGTGTTATCACTCTCACTTAGCCATAGAATTCTATAATTTTAAATTTCGGCGAAGCCCCCAGTATTCGGAAGGCCGAATTCAGGGTGCGATAGACACCTTAAGCCGGACAGGGCCGACTCCTCGCTCTAAGCGGCATAAGTCTTTATGGACTCGAAAACCACTCGAACAGCGACCAGTCTCTTGCTTATCATGACCGTCAGTTTTAGCTTTCTCTACTGAGGTGCTTAGCCCAGCAGAACCGGGGCACAATCGCAGTAGTTCTCCCAGTGCTACCTTAGCCGATATAGCGGAACGTAAGGTACCAAAAGATGGTGGCCGAGCAAACCCAACTATTGACCCAAGACATGATTCGGAGCTGATGCATATAATGCTATAAGTTCGGGGTACCGCACTGTTGAAAGTGTCCGGACTTCTCACGCCGTATTGTGGGGTATGCTTAAGCCCCTAGCGTATTGGCCGTACCAGAGTGTACGGGTGCTGGATGTCATGAATGAACACACACACACACACATATATATATATATAAAGAAGAGTGCAATAATAGTCATAATGCTATGCATTGTTTATTCAAAAAGGTGCATTAAAGCAGAATGATACATGTAGTGCGATAAGCAAAAAGTAGGACAGTTTGACATGTCCCTTCCAAGGGCAAGCTGAGGAACTGTATTAAAGCAAATATTTCACTCGTTATCGTAATCCACCTGGGAATTCCGCGATGTGACGTAGCTTTCTGCCTCCTTGGTTGCAGCATCATGTGTTCAGCAATCATGCTGCCAGACAGGGTTTCCAGAGATTACGGTCCTAAAAGAGAAAAATAACGAAGCGGGAAGCCCCTAGTGTGGTTTAAGCCGCGTATTGGGGCGTGCCGTAGTTGTGCCACCCTCCCAACCTGTGCCCATGGTATTTTTAATGCATAATTATGTACGCATGGCACGAATTTCGCCATTTGGCTGGGGCCGGGGTGGGGGCCGCATTGCTATGCGAGCTCGGCACGTGCCAGGCGGTCCAGTTGCCGATTACTCTGGGCGCGCTTGAAGTTGTCCGGGTCCTTAATCACCGAACTAGTGGATTGCCTTAAGAGGCTGCTTTGTTCATCTGCTGCGAGGGCCGCAGTGTGCTCCTCCATGCGGAGAGAGCGCTCTGTGTTTCCATTGACTGTGATGACCCCCCGAGGTCTTGGCATCTTGAGCTTGAGGTATGCATAATGCGGTACCGCATTCAATCTTGCAAATGCGGTTTGCCCGAGCAGTGCATGATAACCACTGCGGAACGGGAGTATATCGAAGATTAACTCTTCGCTTTGGAAGTTATCCGGGGATCCGAAGACCACTTCCAGTGTGACTGAGCCTGTGCAATGGGCCTCTACACCTGGTATTACGCCTTTAAAGGTCGTTTTTGTGGGTTTGATCCTTGAGGGGTCTATACCCATTTTGCGCACTGTGTCCTAGTAAAGAAGGTTCAGGCTGCTGCAGCCATCCATAAGGACTCGAGTGAGGTGAAATCCGTCAATGATTGGGTCTAGGACCAGTGCGGCGAATCCGCCATGACGGATACTATTGGGTTGGTCCCTACGATCGAAGGTGATCGGACAGGAGGACCATGGGTTGAACTTTGGGGCAACTGGCTCCAACGCATAAACGTCCCTGAGCGCACGCTTCCGCTCCCTCTTGGGGATGTGGGTTGCGTATATCATGTTCACCGTCCGCACTTGTGGGGGGAACCTCTTCTGTCCTCCGGTGTTCGGTTGCCGGGGCTCTTCCTTGTCATCGCTATGTGGCCCCTTATCTTTGTTTTCGGCATTTAACTTGCCGGCCTACTTGAATACCCAACAATCCCTATTGGTGTGGTTGGCTTGCTTGTCGGGGGTGCCGTGTATTTGACACGAGCGATCGAGTATGCGGTCCAAACTGGACGGGCCCGGAGTGCTTCTTTTAAATGGCTTTTTTCGCTGACCAGGTTTAGAGCCTTTGAATCCGGCATTGACTGACGTATCCTCGGTATTGTCGCTGTTAATGCGGCGCTTATGTTTGTTGCGATGTGACCTGCCGTTGCTGTCCTTGGTATTCGAAGTACCATGGTTCTTTGATATGTTAATACTGCGAGCCAGCCAGTTGTCTTGTCCCGCACAAAAGCGGGTCAAGAGTGTCGTGAGGGTTGCCATAGATTTCGGCTTTACCTGACCAAGGTGCCGGGCTAGCCACTCGTCGCGGATGTTGTGCTTGAAAGCTGGTAGGGCCTCTGCATCCGGAAAGTCAACGATTTTATTTTTCTTTGTTAGGAACCGTGTCCAGAATTGCCTGGCCGATTCCTCTGGCTGCTGAATTATGTGGCTCAAGTCATCGGCATCTGGTTGTCGCACATGAGTGCCCTGAAAGTTGTCGAGGAATGCGGCTTCCAGATCTTGCCAACAGCCAATGGACTCTGCTGGCAAGCTATTGAGCCAATGCCGAGCTGGTCCTTTGAGTTTGAGTGGGAGGTATTTGATTGCGTGTAGGTCATCACTGCGGGCCATGTGGATGTGCAAGAGGAAATCCTCGATCGATACCGCAGGATCTGTCGTGTTGTCGTATGATTCTATGTTTACGGGTTTGAAACCCTCTGGGATTTGATGATCCATTACTTCATCTGTGAAGCATAAGGGGTGTGCGGCACCTCTGTACTGGGCTATATCGCGACCCAACTCCAATGAGTCTTGCCTGCTGTGTTCGTCCCGGCCGGATTTACTTTTACTGTATCCGGTGTGACGTTTATCGTCTCGCGTAGTGGCGCGCCCTCGTGATCCTTAGATCGATCTTGCATGTTTTTCTTTGTCCTCTAGTACGTCTCGCAGGTCTGGCGTATTTCCCCATGCCTTTTTATTTGAATGGCGTTAGGGTGCAGGCTGAGCTTTTGGCTGGAATGCTTCTCTATCGCGGCCACGAGGTGGCCGATCAGCCGTTTCATATGCTTCTTCCTCCAGTCGGGGTAGCAACCTGCATTTTGAGGAACTCTTGGAGGGGCGTTCGAGTTTATATTCCTCGGCCGCGAGGACTTCAGTCCATCTGTCAGCTAGCATATTTTGATAAACTTGAAGCTGCTGCTGCTTTTTCTTAAGGCTATTTGCCGTGGCTATAAGCCAGCGCTTGAAGCGCTCTTGCTCAATGGGATCCTCAGGCACGACAAATTCATCGTCGCCGAGGCTTGCCTCGTCTTCGGAGGGAGGTATGCAATTATCATCCTCTTCCTCTCTATCTGCCGCTCTCTCATGAGGGCTGGTTTCTCCATCCTCCTATGCTGAATCTTGCTGGAGGTGGTTGTCTTTGACACTGTCCGGGGTGTTATTATCTCTTGTGCCGGAATCACCGTTTTTGCTTTGGCAGGACTTAGAGCAGCGCCGCTGACGCCGGTGCTTAGGTTGATTCTTGGAGGGGTCATCCTCCGCTGTTCCATCGCCATTGCCTTCTTTGGGTGTGTCCACCATGTATATATCGTATGATGAGGTGGTTGTCCAGTGCCCTGTGGGCAGTGGTTCCTCTTCGTCTCCCGCATCGTCGTCCATACCGTCAATCTCTTCGGAGTCGAAGTCGAGCATGTCGGTTAAGTCGTCGACAGTGGCTACTAAGTAGGTGGTGGGTGGGCAGCGAATTTCTTCGTCATCCGCATCCCAATCCTGCCAGGCATAGTTCGGCCAGGATCCTCCTGACAAGGAGAGAAACCTTAATGAGTTCAGTATGTCTCCAAAGGGCGAGTGCTGAAAAATATCCGCGGATGTAAACTCCATGATCGGCGCCCCACCGGATTCGATAGGAACGGGCGCAGGCGGTTCGAAGTCGGTGGCTGGAGAAGAATTCGACAGTTTATTAACACGGCTCTCATGAAGGGTAAGGTCAATATTCGGCTCGATCGCCGCTGAGGGTAAGGCCTCCATGGCGGGGTCCATCCACCCATCCATGGACGGCACAACTGGCTCTGAATTAAGGGTCGGGGCGGCTGCTGGTGCGATCTCCTGAACACTGTCTGATGGTAGAGCTAAATCGTACTCATCCTGACCGCGTGACGCACAAGGCAGAGGCTCGAATCTGTCGAAGATCAAGTCTCCGCGGATAACGTCCGTGTATTTTAAGCTTCCAAACCTGATCTGGTGGCCAGGGGCGTAACTTTCCATCTGCTCTAGATGGCCAAGCGAGTTGGCCTACAATGCGAAGCCGCCGAACACAAAGATCTGTCCGAGGAGAAAAGTCTCACCCTGGACTGCATCGCTATCAATGATCATGGGAGCCTTCAATCCTAACGGCGACGACACAGAGGAACTCTCAATGAAAGCACCAATGTCGGTGTCAAAACCGGCGGATCTCGGGTAGGGGTCCCGAACTATGCGTCTAAGGCGGATGGTAATAGGAGGAAAGGGACACAATGTTTTACCCAGGTTCGGGCCCTCTTGATGGAGGTAAACCCCTACGTCCTGCTCGATTTATTCTTAATGATATGAGTATTACAAGAGTTGATCTACCACGAGATCGGAGAGGCTAAACCCTAGAAGCTAGCCTATGGTATGATTGTCTGTTGCCCTACGAACTAAAACCCTCCGGTTTATATAGACACCGGAAAGGGCTAGGGTTACACAAGGTCGGTTACAAAGGAGGAGATATACATATCCGTATTGCCTAGCTTGCCTTACACGCCAAGTAGAGTCCCATCCGGACACGAGACGAAGTCTTCAATCTTGTATCTTCATAGTCTAACAGTCCGGCCAAAGGATATAGTCCGGCTGTCCGGAGAACCCCTAATCCAGACCAGCAAGACAAGACGCACCAAGGATTCTACCTCGGCAACCAACTGGCAATGAAGACTTCTGCTACCGTCTCCTCGACCAAGTGAAACCCCGTAGAGTTATATTTAACCCTCCAGACTAGAAACCATTCCTAGACCCTTCGAGACTTCTCAAGATACCCTAGCTCGAGTCCTTAACCATGTGCTTAACCCACAGAATTGCAAGAGGACCAGTTAAGCCTCTGTAAACCTTGCACATCACTGGGATCATTATGGAACTAATGGACATAGTGAACGAGCAAATTATCATCCTAATATAGCACAAGAACTGACGATGCCATAAGGAAGACCAATTTGAGGACATAGGAATAGAGGACAAATGACTTCATGAGTTTGTATCAGTGACCTTGAGGAATTATCTGAGACTTTGGTAAATCATGAGGCTTTCATGTTGGTAGATGAACTTGGTGGGATCATGTTGATGGAGTAGCATAACTTCCATTACCCTTGAGTAAATTGGATTTAGTGGGACAATTAAGATCGCAAGCTGAATTCTTGGAAGTATATGGATTTAACTTAGCCGTGGGATATTGATAGGAGATAGTTGATATTACGTAAATGACTTGGGGGAAACATGTAGGAATTCTTGTTGGACATGAGATTTGGATTTAAATAGGTGACCCTAGTTGAGTATAAGTGGTGAGTAAGTCTATATGGTTCGGAGTAAATTGGATTTAGAATGATGATCTCGATCATGGTACCATGTTTCTTGGAGGACAATAAACTAGGAGATTGGATTAATTGTCGGAGATGATATAAGGTTGACCTTGGAGCTTAGTTGATCGCGATAATGGGAATTGGTGGATTGACTAAAGTAAGGATATCCTTTCAATTATTTGGGGATTATAGGACTTTAGGAGATCATGTGGAACACCATAGACACTGGATTTGTAGAATTAAAGGATTATGTAGTGATTAGTGGAAGTTAACGGGTTGTTGGAGTTGATTCATAGGAAGGAAACAAGAGCTTGGAGTGGCATATGACGTGTTTCCTTAGGATAGAGATACACTAACATGGACCTTGGAAGAATAGGATGGGCACTTGGATTGTCATGATTTATCCCCTCTTGGAAGTTTGTATGCTCTACCCATGGATTTTTAGGGGTAGCCATGCATATAAGTTTGGGGATCGTACACATATATGATTTTGTTAGACCTCCTCTCGGGAGTCACGAGTATATAGATCACATGAGTGATGATTAGTTTTGGCCTATACGAGATGATGCTTTCGGTGGTATACGGTTATTTGTTTGAAGGACTAGATAGACTATTGGCATCTCAGAAACCGTGCTTAAGGATAAGATAATAAAATGTTCACTCGCACACTAGAATCCTTGAAACCATTAAGCCCTACTAAAGCCACAACATGGTCGGGTCATTACCATAGGTCTTGACTCTAGATCGATAACACCTCAGACCATACTCAACTGTGACCACCACCAATACCCCCAGCCTACTTTATGTACCCCGTGAACAAAGTCTTCATGGAGTGCTTAGACAAGATAGTTGTCATCATCATTTGGTGAACTACTTGTCCACCCAAAGACGGAAGAAGAGTCGTTCGGCTAGTCAAGGAACATTTGAAGACTGCCATGCCAAGGAGGAAGAACTACACCAACCACCATCGTCAAGAAGTGAACTTTCTCGTCGAACACCAGGTGTATCTGCAAGCCACTTCTCTCAAGGGAACCAAGCATTTTCATGTCAAGAGAAACTCACACCAAGATTTATCGACCTTCTCCAAGATCACTTCAAGACGAACAATAGACGACTACCAGCTAGAATTACCACCTGAGCCACCCACTGTGCACAACATTTTCCACGAGTCACAGCTTCGAAAGTGCTTCCAACTTCCAAACCAACCCGATCCCTACAAGGACATCGATCACCGAGCCATCGACCTCCAGCCCAATATGACTTATGCGAGAGACCCCAATGGCAATATGGATCAACCAGGATGTCATACACGAAGCCACGCCATCGAGTACTTCAAATTTCAATGGAGCACCACTCGGAAGCACAAGCGGTATGAGGACGTGAAGACTACCCCCGGATCCAGTTTTCGTATTCCTTTCCATGACTAGTTTGGGGATCTCAGGGACGAGATTCTTGTAAGGGGTAGGTTTGTCACACCCTGAGTTTGATGCCACAACACTTAAGCTAATAAATCATGATAAAGTGTGGTTTGAAAAAAACTTTTGCATTATTTGGCTTTTTTTTGGAGTTGGTTTTCTTTTTGTGTTTTTCAAGTGCTCTTTAAAGTCCACACAACTCCACCTTCTATACCTCATCTCCTTGCCCCAAGCTTCTGCCCAATGATCATGCCATGTGTATAGAGCAATATAGTATTTTCTTACAAAAAAAATTTGTCCAAAAAGTATTTTCTAAAATTAGTTTTCCAAAACCCCCTGTATTGAGGTTTGCACTGAAATTACTTGATTTGGGGTGTGAAAAATCTTTCAGAAGGTATATTTGAATCCTATTAGATATAGGACTCCCATAAACCACAAAAATATAATTTTAAAAGTTATTTTCCTATTTTATTTAAAAGAGTTTTCTTAAGGCCAGAAATGGTCTTTAATAGGGAAAATTATTTTATTGTTTCAAAAATATTTGACAAAAATCAGGGAAACTCAGTGGACATATATTTTCCGTATATAAGAGTTTCAACACATGGTCATGTTCAAAATATTGGACAAAACCTCCCAAAACCATTTCTGTCCATTTCAAGTATTTGAAATATTTATACAAGAAATATTTTCCAATAAATCAAGGAAAATTCTAGCAAGTCACATATGCATAATATGATGACCTTGCAAAGTTTCAGCTCAATGCAAACTATTTTGGTTCACCAAAGTGCCCCAAAACCCTCTATGTCCAGATTCAAGTTTGAACAACTTTACATTAACAACTTATGCCAAATTCCCCGAAACTTTGTGGTCATGCTCAAAAGCCCAAATGATGACACTACACCAAGTGGTGCATCAAGGGGAATTGTTTTGCATGACTAGATCTTGGTGAATGCATTTCTGCTGGTTTATAGAGTTTACAAAAGTTGCATTGGAAACTTTGCCCAAATGATCTCAAAATTGGAGGAAGGCCCTAATTATGTGTTCCTTTTCACCCTGTGGAGTCTCATGCCAAATGGAGTTCATTTTCTTACCCAAACAAGCATTAAACACCTTCTGCCACTTAACCAAAATTCCATTTTTGACCTCTTCCACTAATCTCCATGGGCTCAACTTTGTACCATAGCTGCTCCTAACCCTCTTCTACATCCAGTAACTATGGTTGTGTCTCAGTTCAATGATTGAGGGGTGAAACCACCTCATTTACCCCTCTGGAGAGCCCATTTCCATCTCTCTCTCAACCCCACTCTTCTGCCACTGTCTCTCTAGGGCATCCAATGCCACTCCTACACTGTTTAATCACCCCCAATACCTCCAGACACAAAAGGACAGGCTCATGGCACATAAACAATGCTAGTGGATGCAGAGCTCGTGCTCTGGAGCACGCTACAGTGCTCTCCCGCACTGTAGCTCACCCATGTCAAGGGCATGCGACAGCCTTGGGTGTCGGGGTGATGTCTCCCGAGGTGGCCTCAGCGTCCCGGACACGACATGCTGCTGGCCCCCTCCAGAACATCTCTCCTGTTCCCCTACAGGCTCACCCGAGCGCGTCCATGGACACTGCCCATGGTGCACCACTGTCACGCCCATATAAGCTACTCCCGACCTCTTCTCTGGCCCCTCCTCGCTATCCCTCTCCCCCACGAACCTCCCAGACAACATCCCTCTCCCTCCCATGCTCTCTTTCCCTCTCCATGGCCGCCATGGTCGCCTCCTGCCTCTGCCCGGCTCTGGCGAACCAGATCCTCCCCTCCTCTCCTTTGACCATCAGGAGAAGCGTAGCAGGCCAAGTGGAGCCCTCCCGCTCCTCCTCCCCCCTGCCCTTGTGCCCATGGTGTCACGCCCATCCACTCCAGACACCGTCCGCCATCGCCAGGGTCGCCGTCGCCCCAGATCCTCCCAGCCCGTGCGATGCCCCTGGATGGAAGCGGCTCGGCATCCCGAGTCCATCGGTGCACCGGATGCCATCGGGGACGGCCGGAGTCGCCGGGGATCAAGGCTGGCGCATATTCGGCCTCGCCTCCCTTGTCGCTCCTCTACCTCAGGCGCGAGGTAGGAGACAGCATATTGAAATGCTCATAAGTATCCATTGATCCCCTCCCAATAAAACCACTTTGGTCATTTTTCATATTACCAAAGGTATCCTTGAAAAGTCCAACTCACATTTTTAGAGCAATTTTATTTTTGCCTTGTTGTGTTGCTTATTATGATTGTTTTCAGCGTTAGTTGACGAAGTAGATGGAGTACTTGGAGAAGGACCAGAAGACTTGAAGACTTTGAAGACCATGTCTAAGAAACCCTTTTTATGCATGTCATATGGCACTTGTATCGCTTGCATCGAAGTCATGATAATGTGGTGACCACTTGAGGTGGTTTGCCTCCGCTGCTTTTCTCATTGACACTTGCATGATGCATGACCCAACCTTTCGATGAGGGTTATGTGAGTGGGTGTAGTTAGGATGCTAAGTAGCTGCTACGCAAATGGGTTGGGTATATGCATGGTTATGGAAGCAAGATCGTTTTTAAAAACTTTTCGAAAACCCCGTCGGGTGCCACTTATGCCCGACGGAGATAATGAGTTGGGTAACCACTGGATGACGAAGTGGTGTACCGAGGCAAGTGTGTGTGTTGTTTTCAATACAGATTGGTTTAAGTTGCAACCGTTATTCCAACCTTACATGCGCAACGAGTCTACCCTTATATGGGAAAGGGCATTATTGATTACCTAGGCCGATACTAGCTTGGATCCCGCATTACTAGTGACGGGAGAGTTGTTGTTGCGCTCTCTCGGGAAGGGGTCGTGCCAGGTAGGGCAGCCATGACTGTCTTCACAGGGCACCGGACACACCGTTGGTACCCCGTGCTTGTGGTGTGTGATAAAAATGGGAGCGAGGCTCCACAATTTTAAGATGTGAAATGTTGGGCATGGGGGTTACTACCAATCGAATGGACTCTATGTTAGTGTCGTCTAGGGAAAGGTAGTGATCGGGTGCTTACCCCGGGTACTTGAGGTACCGCGGGTCGTGGATGACACAGAAGTTCCCTGGATCTTGTGGGTAAAGTGTGCAACGTCTCCAGAGTGTAAAACTATTCGAATAGCTGCGTCCACGGTCAAGGACAGTTGGGTAACCGCTCTTGGGCTACGTTCACATGTTTACAAACCAGTGTGTGTGGGAAGAACTACTTGGGTCAAGTCAAAGGACTTGACTTGGATGAGTTGGGTTGGAGCCCACTCCCTTTATGTTGATATATGTAACCAGTTCCTAAGGTTACTTGAATTCTCACGATACTCCTGTGATGAAAGAGGGTGATACTCCAAGGTGGAACAGAACAAAAATTGGATTGGCATTTTGATTTGTGGAATACAACTGCTTTGACCAAATCCTAGATATGGATGAGGTACTGGAGTTTGTTTCTCCTAGTCATTCCGGAATAGAATGGCTTGACGGACCACAAGAGTAATAGGCATCGATGAAAGAATGCACACATAATCTTGACTATCAATTGATAGACGAGGGTCAAAAGACAACTAAAGAGGGACAACTCAAAGGAACATACGATTTTCTGAGTTGGGGATGCATGGTTTAGCATGTCGAACGAAGTTCAACATATTTCTTCCGGATAACCCATGCAAAGAGGTAGGACTGGCAGAGTCACGATTTATGAATGGAGAACTCCTCAAGAGTACTCCGATTGTGATCTTTTGATTCAACAAACTACTGCCACAAATGGTTCATAGTATTTGGAAGAAGGAAAATACCATGGACCTCGAGGACTAATGCAAAAGTTACTAATTTCCTAAAGGAACTAGCAACACTATCAACATGAAGTAAGTAGAGTGAATCTCGGGTTCGAAACCCAGGAATAGAATACCTACTACTAAGTGGCATCAAGGGATGCTTTCGAGAATAAAGGCCAGAATCATCACGCTGGGAACACAAAAACATGGCTAGACTACTAGATGATCCCCTAAGGCACCTAGGGTCATAATAATATCTCCAACATATATGTCAAGGTAACAGAGTACCTCAATTCACTGATTAGTGTGGTTAATCTGGCCCAAAGGAACATTGAAACGGGAGGAAGGAATTTGCAAGTGCATCAGACTGTTTAGAGACCTGAGATGACTCGGATAGCATAACGGCTGTAAATGCTCAGAAAAGATTTGAGACATTCACAAAAATGGTGGCATAACCACTTAGAAGCATAATATCAAGGTCTCGAGATCAATAATTAACATACAGAGGTAGAAACTGAACTGAGGCTTAATCCAACAATCTTATAAGTCTACGGATAAGTAACACGTGATCCTAATAGAAAGAAGAGATAGCCTAGTTCTTAATCCCCGTAGAAGAGAAGATGATGACTCAGATCAGAAGGCCATGAGGTATAAGGAGTAAAAAGAGCCTTACGTTCCATCCCACAATCAATTCCCTTATATAACTAAAGAATTTCTAGACTCAACTTCGACCAGTTTGGCTTGGTAATCCTACAGGCAATCAAGCTCTGATACCAACGCTGTCAGGACCCCGATCCTAAGTCACACCGATCTAGCATGTAACACATCATATCACTTTGCGGCCTCACGCACGGTATTCCCACGGCTGCCACCTTACCTGGCCCGGGACCGTTTGCGCCTTTTGGCTCACATATATGATAGTGTCGCTAGCATCCATATGACAAAGGACCCGGGCTGACATGGCTAGTCGTAAACCCAAAGTGGCACAGACTTACAGGGACAGGCATCCATGACCCAGCATCGAACGTGTCGGTCATCAGCGAGTGAATCCAGGCTGTAGCACTAGGCTAGCAGGACTCCGGTATTCATCGCGTGACATTTCCCCGAAGGGACAGACACAGGAATGAAGAAGGACACATGCCGGCCAGCCTACTAAAGATAAACAACTAGATGGTCAGATCCCACACATACCAAGCATTTCAATAACATACACACAATATGCTCGATATGTGCAAATACAACATGGCATCACAACATGACTCTACGACTCAAGTAATTTATTCATTAGGCTCCGAGGAGCGAGATATTACAAACAGGGGTCTCACGACCCAACATTCAGAGCATACAAATCAAAGCACAAGCGGAAGCTATCATGTCTGAGTACAGACATCTATAAATGAAAAAGGCTGAGAAGCCTGACTATCTATCAGATCCTGCCGAGGGCACAAGATCGTAGCTGAGGTAACAAGCTAAACGTCAAAGTCCACGTGGAACTACTAGCGAGACCGAAGTCTCTCTGCAAAAACATAAAATAGGCAAACGTGAGTACAAATGTACCCCGCAAGACTTACATCAGAACTAACTACATATGCATCATTATCAACAAAGGGGATGGTGGGGTTTAACTGCAGCAAGCCAGCTTTGACTCGGTGGCTAACCTAAACTACGACTGCAAGTAACTCTTTTGAGGTGGCGCACATGAGTCCACATATTCACCATATCAATACACCACTATGGATCCACTCCCGTCTCCCTACGAGAACGCCATCCATAGCACTCACGCTTGTCTTGCGTATTTTAGAGTATCCACTTTCACTTGCCTATGAACTGATATAAGCAACCCAGAAGTCCTTTTCCGCGGACACGGCTATTCGAATAGATGATGTTAACCCTGCAGTGGTGTACTTCTTCACACACGCTCTCACCACTTACCGCCGTTTACACGACATGTACTCGGCAACCTTCAAGCGGAAGCCCAACGTGGGTGTCGGCCACGGCCTACCTAAACACTCAAGTCTCTAGTCCAGGTTTATCGCCTATTCGGGTTCCATCCATGAGGAGATCCGGCCGGAGTTTCGCTCACAGCCCCAAACGATGTGAACAGGGTTCCCGAGACACCAAACGGGCGCCCGGTACACCGTGCCACGTGCCTACCGCATCACAGCCCACCCCTACGGTCAGCGCTGCGCACGGCCTCCAGCATACTACAAACACCAGAAACTACTTGCAACTCCTGGACAGAGGACAAGGGTGATTAAGAAGCCGAGAGGGTCCATTGGTTTCGGGCCCAATGCGTGGTAGTAGCTGAATCATGGATCACAAACACAGAAATCAGTTCCTGAGGACGGCTACAATGAGACAACCCACCATGTACTCCTACATGGCCTCTCACTGCTACCTTTACCAAATCGTGTTCACACACTTAGCTCACGCACAGTAGGACATAATGACGCACCTCTGATTCATCCCCGATGAATCAGACCCGACTCAACTCTAAGCAGTAGCAGGCATGACAAACAAGCATGAATGAGTAGGCACAACAGGGCTCAAACAACTCCTCCTCATGATAGTGGGTTTCATCTATTTACTGTGGAATGACAGGTCATGCAGAGGATAAAGGGGTTCAGCTACCGCAGCAAGTAACAGATGAATCGTTGTTGTCCTAATGCAGTAAAAGAGAGCAGGAGCGAGAGAGTGGGATTTTATCGGAATGAACAAGGGGGTTTTGCTTGCCTGGCACTTCTGAAGATAACATTGAGTCTTCATCAGTGTCAACGGTCACAACGTCGGTATCACGTCTATCGAGAGGGGACAAATACCGGCAAACAAAAAAGAACACAATCAATGCAATGCACAATATGATGCATGCTATGACATGGCAATATGAATGTGTTTTGGGCTAATGCAACTAGCAACAGATTAAATGAAGTTGGTTTGAATACAAGATTCAAATTCAAACTCCATATGTGATTATTTAAATGCCCTTTAATTGATTTGTGCTAAACAGCAGCTATAAGTTGTTCCAACATGCATGAAAATGGTACAGATGGATTCCTTGAATTTTTCTGATAATTTTTCATATATAAATTATTTAATTTGGAGTTACGGTTGAATTTCTATGATTTTTAGAAGTTTTTTACAATTTTCTGGAATTTCCTGAATAAAAAAATAAATCCAGAAAATACTTATTGCGTCAGCATTGCGTCACTATGACGTCAGCAGGTCAACAGACGCTGCTGCTGGTCAAACCTGACCAGTGGGGCCCACTGGTCAGTGACTCAGGTCTGGATTGAGTGAATTACAGGTGGGACCGGTCAACGATGACTGGGCCAGAGTCAAAGGTGACGCGTGGGGTCAACGGCACTAACACTAGTTTAACAGAATAATTATATTAACCTAATTAAGCGCAGGGGCCCACATGGCAGTGGCTCTAGGGGTGTTTAGCGGGGTTATTAGCACTAATTAACCGGCGCCACGTCAGCAGGTGACGCTGGCGACCACAACAGCGGCGGGAACTCGCCGGAGTTGGTCGGGGCGGCGCTACAGGCTGCGGTTGGGCACCCTGAGGGCACCAGGAGGGAGCCCGTGCTCCCGCGCAGGGGCGCACGCAGCTGGGCACAGGGAGGCCGGGGTCGACGGCGGCGACCAGAACGGCGGCGGCCGGAGCTACGGGTTCGGGCGGCGTAGCGCTATGGTGCACAAGAGGACGAGCTGGTGGCGGCGTTAGCTTGCTGGCGCTTGCGCGCATCCGTTGGTAGCATCGGGAGGGTGAGACGTGGCCTAAGTCGAGCGCAGCGTCGACTGCGGCGGCGGCTGGAGTTCGGCCGCGACGGAGCTATGGCCTAGAGCTCGCAAACGCGAGGGGAAAGAGAGGGGTTCTGCACGGAGGCTCACAAGGGTTGCGACGGTGGCCTCGGGGAGCTCGGGGAGGCGTCAGGGAGGGCACACGGTCGCCGGCGATCTCGTCGGCCGAAGCTTGAAGAAGAGGTCAGGGAAGCCGCTGCAGGGCGCGTCCGCACGTGTGGCTTGGCGGGGACGGTGTAGAGGTCAGCGATGGAGCTTCTGGAACTGGCGGAAGGGCGAGGGAGGGCTGGTGGCTGCGGCTATGGCGAACAGCGGCGACGGCGACTCTCGGGTGAGCTCGGTGAAGGGAGTCAGGGGAGGAAGAGAGGGTGCAGCGAGTGAGGGAGAGGTGAGAGGGGGTCGGGGAGGCGCGTGGCGTCACCGGGGCGTCGAGGAGGAAGCAGGAGGTGGCCAGGGGAAGCAGGAGGTGGCCGAGGCCTCTCGGGCGCGCGCCACGCCTCGCCTCTGCCTACTGGCAGAGGAAGACGACAGGGGGGGAGTGGAGATGGGCTGGGCCATGCTGGGCCAGGTAAGTGGGTGCCAGGTAAGCCCAGGTAAGTTTCTGTTCTTTTATTTCTGTTCTGTTTTATTTTGTTAAATTTGTTTTGCCACTGTTTGAATTTTAAAATAATTCAAACAATGCCAGAAACTCCTCTGAATATTTTTATGTTGCTTAATGGACTTTTCCAAAAGCACATAAAATGTTTCAGGGTATTTGGAAATATATTCTATACAAGTTATGAATATAATTCCAAATGCAAATAAAATAATGATTTAAATTCAGTGCCCAAAATATTCCTCAAAATGCTCATTATTTTTGGTTTGGTGCAAAAACCTTTGCTAAATATAACCAACATTATTAAGGCCATTTTGGAAACACTGAATGCAATTTCCAGGGTTCTTTTGCCCTGCTTTTAATTAAAGTTTTGAGGCTTCAACAATCCTCAATTCATGTTTCGGAAATTTAAATATGATGCCTGGATGAAGATGCAACTATTTACAAACAATATTCTAGGGCTGTGACAAATTCATATGATGCATGTTTTACCAGTTGTTGAACATGTCATAAAACAACAAAATTAGCTTTCTACAAAAATTTACCTATGTCATGCATTGTTGTATCTTGCGCCAAAACATGGGTTGCTTGCGAGTACATTCAATGTACTCATTGGCTTGCCACTGGTTATTTAATTGGCCAGGCATGGAAGAACAGGGGTTCGAAGAAGAGTCCTTTGGAGACGAACATGCGAACTAGGACGTTTCCAAGTCAGAATAACTGTAGGGTTAAGGCAGATGACATGGGTTCTACTTATCGATGAAGATTTCCGCTTCTTAATTTTATTTGGTATTCAGCCCTTGTGGCTTTATCTATGTAAGACTTGACCATAATGGCCATAATTTGTGTAAGACGATATGTATGGATGTAAGACTCTTGTTATTCAGCTTCTGTGTGTTCAGTGAGCATTGATCTCTGGGATCACTGTACACGTGCATTCGGTGATCACGACTTATGTGTCGGGGTCCCCACAACCATGGTGCCAACCCCATTTGCAACATCCTCGAGTGCCTCGACAAGTTGGGGGAGCAGCTCGACAAGGCCCTCCTCTGCAGTCACCAACGGCTTCTTCAACCCCCTTCCGTAGAGTTCCCACAAGGCCTCGCGGGATCTATTCTCAATGGAATCGAAGGCGGCACAGTCGTTGGCAAGGATGCTAGCCTTGGCCTCCAGCAGGGCCTTCTCCCCTTCCACCTCCTTCTTCAGCTTCTCCAGGCAACCGCGCTCCATGGCCTGCGCCCGTGCTAACTACTCCAGCTTGGTGTCATGGCCGGCGACCACGTCTTCTCGAGCCTTCAGCTTCTCCTCCCGTGCCACAAACTGGCGAGCCTCGGCAGCGCGTTCGTTGCGCAGGGTCTCCGGCTCGGCCTCCACCGCCCGACAATGCTCCATGGCGGCCTCCGCATCGTTCAACGCCACCTTGCAGGTGGCTGCGGCCAGGTCGGCGGCCCGCTTACCCTCCGCAGAAGCTGCCACGGCCTGACCCCATGCCACCCTCACAGACGCATCAGATTGTAGCCACCTCGAGACCAACTCCAGTCGCCCCGACGCCAGCCGACTGTCAGCACCCTGAAGGTCATTGCGAAGCTGGGTGAGTGCAAGAAGGGCATCCTCCAGGGCATCAAACGAAGTAGGGGGATCACGGCCCAGCAGTGCGATGGAAGGGGGAAGAGACAACATCGACAATAAGGCCTACAAATTTGCGGTAGCAGAAGGAGCCAGGGGCTCCTAAGCCTTCATGGCCTCCACAGGTGAGCTGGAGGCGCAAGCCTTTGGAGCCAGCCTGGCGACAAAGACCGCCTTCTCCTGAGGATGGGCTTCTGGATCTCGCGAGGATGACCCGGACACTGAGGCTCGGGAGCCATCGCTGTCCCTCCGCGCCAGAGGAGGCGCGGCAGCGGTAGGCTGCTGGGCCTCAGGGGTTGCGGTCGGCCCCTTCTTCTTCTTCACCATTGACGTTGGCCTAACAGTGTAAGGGGAAGGCGGCAAGAAACTACGACAAAGACAGGAACGACGAATCAGGGCGAAGCACTTACTGGTCCATGACGGCGGACTCCCTCGCCCTCCACTGGAGCACCAAACCAGAAGGCTTCACGGGCTGGCTAGTGACGAAGTAGAAGCGTCGCTTTGGGAGATCAGCGCCGATATCCTCTTCTTCAGGACCCCGGCCTGCGGCTTCTTTGGGGGGGGTGCCCTTGGACCTCTTGGTGACCCCGGCAGGGTTCGGACACTCCCTCACCGGATGCACGCCGGCCTCGTTATCGTCAGGGAGGGTGCGGAGGAGATCTGCCAGGCACGGAGGAGACGTCTCCCCCGCCCCCTCCCGGGTAACCTCCGAGTCCGACCCCTCCTCCTAGTTGAATACGGGCATGGCGGCGGTGATCTTCGCCCCATCCGAGCGGCGGTATAGCGGAAGATGGGTATCAGGCAGGTACCCTTGATGCTCTGTGACCAAGAGGCGGAGGACCTTGTCCAGCTCCTCGTTTGACAAGGCATCCGGGCGTAGGCGGAGGTCGCCTCCCTCATCCAAGAGCTTCCACAAGGGGCACGAGCGCGTGTGGAGCGGAGCCAGGCGCTGCGCGAGGAACTCCTTGACGATCATGGCCCCCGCCAGCTTCTCTGCCTTTAGGTCGTCAGGCTTTAGGTCGGCCGCCATCTTCCCCAACATCTACTCCGCCCACGGGTCGGTGAGCTTCATGCTATTCCACCCCTCGTGAGGCACTGGCATCCCCGTCGGCAGCACCAGGCAAGGGTAGGGGCTCTTGGCATGCATGAGGACCCACTTGTTCCGGATGCCCTCCACCTTCTTCCTGGCTCTCGAATTGCTTTGCTTCCGTTGGCCGCAATAAAGTTGGCGTATCCCAAGCATTGGCCCTCCTTGTTCTAGAGGTAGAAGAAATGACGAACCAGCACCACAGACGGCATCACCCCAACGAACGCTTCGCAGTAAAAGGAGAAGATCAACAGGGGGCGACGGAGTTGGGATGAAGATGGAGGGCATGGAGCTTGTAATGGCGGCGGACGGCATAAAAAAATTCAGAGACACTGTGCATGAAGAAGGGGTAGAAGGTAGTACCCGAGGACTCTGGTTTGGCGGAGCCGTCCCGGAGCACGGTCTCTCCCCCATCATTGTTGTCGCCCACCGCCATTAGGAGTGGCGAAGTTCTTCTCCGTGACGTTGGGCGCGCTCAGGGGGGATTAAACTAGGAAGGGGAGCGCACGGCCTTCGCCTTGTCGGTGGCCATCGGCTGCTGGCTTGGGGGAGAGTTTCGGCAGATCTAGAGTCTCCTTGGGAAGGAAGGAGAAGGGGATCTGGAGCAATACAAAGGGAGATCGATGAAAGCCCTATGATGGGAGCCAACCATTTTTGTCAGGCGAGGACGGTTGCCGAGGCAGCGTGGAAAGGAGACACGCCCATGTCCCATCAGTCGCCACACATCGACCGAGGCCGCAAGCAGTAGGGGCCCACGGAACTCCGTTGTTGCCCCTTGGCTTCTCCTCGAAGCCAAGCTCGGGTGCGCCTTGGGCCCGGGGGCTACTGTCGGTGTTCTGGGACCGGGGGTACCCAGACTTGCCTGCCTGTTGCCCGTGGCGTGGCTCCATCAGCGTCCTGACTAGGCTGGCTCCCGAGGAGCGGAGATATCAAGGCAAGGTGCACCTCGCGAGGTTCACATGCCGTGAGCCATGATGACCAATGCCCGGCGGGCGCCAGCGGGCGCAGTGTACCAGTTTCTTCTTTGATGCTATGGAGGAAAGCATAGGCGCGGTGCCCCAATGAATCAAGCAAAGGTTTCCATATCGGTGCAACAAGACCAAGATGTCGGTGTACAAAAGTAGGGGCTCTTCTTTTGACCCCTTTACTTGTGCACGGGTAGTCAGAGCCGCGCGCCATGGCCATGCTTAGTAGGGCAGAGGAGGGAAGTTGTAGAGAAGCCAAAACATAAGACAACCAAGGCAACGCCAAGACTAGAAGCGCAAGAGAGCAAGAGGGCGAAGTGGACTCCCTCGGCAAGATCCTTGCCGAGGCAGCCTCCGCAGCCCTGGCAAGAGTATTACCGAGGCAACTTAACTGATGCCAGCGGGGTGAGCCACCATTGAGCCCATAGGCCCCAACCCAACCAACTACATTGTAACCAAGGCTCGGGAGACGCCTCTGTGGTGACATGCAAATCTTCGTCAAGATCATAAACATGTGAGATCTGATGAAGACAAGAAGACGGCGACCGCCGGCGGGATCCTAGCCGAGGAAATCCACGAGACCCCCGGCAAGACCCTTGCCGGGGACAACTGCAACGCCATAGCAGCACCCTAGCCGGGCCCCGGCAAAACCCTTGCCGAGGGCATCAGCAGGGCCACTACCAGGGCCGCGCCAGCCAAGACTCCACCACCGTCCCCAAGCAGCTGCTAGCTCAACCAGCTGGGCAAGCACCTGCGTGGTGACGGGCGCCTCTACACCGACTCAGCACACACCTACGTGGAGGTATGCGACTCTTCATGAAGGCTCCACCACCGTGCCAGCCCAGCAGCCAGCCAACGCGGCTGATGATGCATCATCAGCTCGGACGCGTGTCGAGGCCAGGCGAGGCGGCGACAGCTGGGACGTGCTTCCCTGGCGTCCCCTATAAAGCAAGGAGGGCACGTCGACAATGCATTAAATGCATTTTTTCAACGCTCCCAGAGGATAGGCTTGTCAACTCTAGACCTTTCCACCTCCTGTGTGCCACTTTGGCAAACACTTTTCCTATAAAAGGAGGCCCGAGGTGACAAGGAGGGGGATTTGGCTCTTTTGGGCAAAGTTGCACCCCGTAGCTAGCTCAAGAACACAAGAACACTCGAATACATCCACCAAAGTAGGACTAGGGTATTATGCATCTTCGCGGCCCGAACGTGGGTAAACAATCCGTGTGCTTCCTGTCAGACCACTCTTGGCACAACCTCGCGCCCGCCAACCATAGATGGGATCCCCGTGACCCCATAGGTGTCGTTTCCATGAACATCTACCTGGCACGCATTTGTCAGAATCTGGTCTGGTCGGGGCAGCGGCTTCATTGTGGCCGTCGTTCCAAGGAAGAAGACGACCGAGCTTGGCGGCACCTTCTGTGGATGCGGTGGACGCCCCTGCAATGACAGAAAAGCTAAGTCGTGCGAAACATTAAGCAATTTCTTTATATATATATGGTTATTATCCTCGAATGTCCTGCCCTGTGTATGGAAAACCTGCATGCAAAGGGGCCCTTCCGCGATTGGCAACACCCTTGTTCTATTTCGAGTCAGCCCAACAGCTCAAGCGGCCGCATCGAGAGTGGCATGGTAGCCTTCCGCAATTGGCCATGCTCTCGATTCTGACTCGAGTCAAGCTTGACAGTTTGAGCAGCTGCGTTGAGAGCGGTAAGGTGGCTCGCCTGGTAGCAAGCACACCCGGCAGGCTAGTGGGATCCGTCCTCAAGGCGCCATGCCCTGGGTTACGCGCTGGCAGGCCTACCCGATTAACGTAGGGTGGACATACAAAGGGGGATCAAATAGGACAATAACATGCATCGTTTTCAAAAGTACTACAGAAGTTATATTACATCAATTGTTGCTGTGATTCTAACTAAAGATATAAATTGTATTGGCCATGAACCTGCAGCGGCAATGAGAAACGGGGTGCCTAATCCCTACACTGGCCCTACAGCCTGTCGATTCCGCCGATGCAGCTGATGATGGGCATGATACTCTCCTTGAGCGTCGCGAGGTCTGCATCCTCCGGCAAGCTCTCCAGCGCACCGTCGAAGTCGAGGTTGGGGTTCTAGTGCACCACCTTGGTGAGAACCTTGGTCATGGCACCCCGGCAAAGCCTCCAGGACTCATCGGCCAGGGAGGCCGCCCGGTTGTAGTGGAGCTGCTCCAGGGCCCCCAGGACGCCCTCGAAGAAGATGGTTAGCTTGGCGTTGGGGCTCATGTTGCGCTCTGGGGTATACCTCACGTTTGGCATCCCCATGGTAGCCAGCTGTGTGGTGATGCTCCCGGCGACGCCTTCGAGGCGCCTGATCCAGCGATTCTTGCCTTCAACGAAATCCTTGTGGTTGGCGGCTTCATTCTTCCGCAGCTGCCTCTCAGCCTCCAGATCCTTGGCCAGGGTCTCCTCCTGGGTTTTGGCCTCCGAGAGCATCCCCTCGAGACCCTCCAGCTTCAGCTTGAGGTATTTGATGGAGCTGTTGGCCTTGGAAAGCTTCCCGGCCTTGTCGAGGACTGCACCCTGTGCCTCAACCAGGGCACCGTTGAGCGTGTCCTTCTCCTTGGACAGCTTCAGGATCTGATCCTTTAGCTCGTCTTACTCGACCTCCAGCTCCTTCACCTTACCGGCGTGAACCAGAGCCTCGGCATCGAGTGCGTCCTTGTGCCTCTGCTCCAGCTCCTGGGTCCGCTGCACAACGAGCTTCTCCACCTCCTCCTCCTTGCCGTGGAGCGTTGCGGCAAGCTTCTCCTCACGCATGACAAGGTCCTCCTCCTGGGAGTTCAGCGCGGCCAGATGCTGGGCTCGAGCGGCCTCGGCAATGGCGGCCAGGTTCTTCGCCGTCTCCTGGGCCTTCTCGATGTCGGCCAGCTCATCCTGGGTGGCCTTCAGTTCCTCACAGGCTTGGCGGTACCAAGTTTGCGCCTCGGCGACGCGTCCCTTGTGGTCCGCCTCCACCTGTCCACCATTTCCATCCTAGACATGGCCTTGTCCAAGCGGGCGTGGTGGAGCGCCTGGAGCTTCCTAAAGCTGGCGCCCATGGCCTGGAGAAGCCGATGCTCCTAGGAATTGTCGCCACCGGCCCTTGGCTCGTCAACAACCTCGACCCCGGCGGCGGCAAGCACCTCCTCGTCGAACAGCTCTCCCTCGATGGGCGCCCTAGAGCTCGACGCCCCTAGAAGGTGGACGAAAAGATTGTCTCTCACCTTCAGATACCTGCCGGAGCCAGAGGCAGCGGAGTAGGAAGGCTGGTCATCGACCACCTCCTCCTTGGCAGCAGACTTGCCGGCCTCCCCGGCAGGTCCCTTGCCGACCTCCTCAGCAGTAGCCTTGTCGGGCTCCTCGGCAGGCCCCTTGGCGGCGTCCTCAGCAGCGCCCCTGCCGGCCTCCTCGGCAGCGATCTTCTCGGCCTCTGCCTCGGCGGTCTTGGTGACATCCTCGGTGATGGTGTCTATGTCCTCCTGGCCCGCCGACGGAGGATCTGGATATTGAGAAGGGGATGAAGCGGAGCCAAGACCAAGATTCAGAAAGAAGAGAAAAGAAAAGGGACGGAAGGCGAGTGGCTTACCCGTGCCGAGCTAGGAAGAAGAGGCCCCCTCTGTGCCAACATCCGGTGCCGAGGTGTGGCCACCAGTGCCCAAGCTTACCTCCTCCTCCGTGTGCATGGGCTCGGTGCTTTGTGCCCTTGCCGGGGACACCCCTCGAGGCGGCGTGGTTGATGGATGCGGCATGTTGGGGGTAGCCCTCAGTGGCTCCTCCTGCTGCTGTCCTCCTCCTGCGTTCACGGCAAGGTCAGTACCAAGAATCGTACCCCTGACACGTGTTGACTAGAGGCGGGTGACGAGCTTACGCTGGGGGTTGCTTCTGGGGCTACTGTCTGGGCTACTGACCACCACCAGCGGTGTACCGGAAGTGCCTGCCGGGGGCTGGCCGCCCGCCGAAGAATTAGCCCTCTTCACCCTCTGGGCTAGTGTCTCCGTATCACTGCCAAGATGAAGATAAGTCAAGAAACTAAGCACGGTCCGGAGGGACAGAGATGACAAAAGTCAAGACACTTAATCATCCTCCATTTCTTCTTCCACTGCCTTCCTCTTCCTCCTCGGGCTAAGAGACCCGAGGTCAAAGAAGACCTCCGTGTCGTCGCCTGCAGGAGGAGGGGAAGCAGGAGGTGGGGAATGCTTGGATGAAGAAGAGGAAGATGCCTTCTTCTTCGCCACCGCGTGCTTCACCAATTTCTTTGCTGTGCGGCCCTCGTTTGGCGCACGGACGGCTCCTGGGCATGCCGGGGTTGCACGGCCCTGCCGGGCCGAACCGGCTTGCCAGAGCTGGCCCGCCACAGGACTCGCCCACTCCGCGCGGCTGGGGGCTCGGCAGCTTCAGCCTCCTCCCCGGACGGCTCATCGCCGTCGTCTCCAATAAGAGGGCCCCGGTGCCGGCACTGCTGGCTTCCCAAGTGAACTCCAACCACTAGGCGAGATCTTTCTCCTCTGCGGCCACCGCCGCTTTGTCCTCCACTCCGCCGGTGCTGCAGGCCTCCTTGGCGAGCTCCACCTCCACCGCCCTGGTGGCGATGTAGTCCAGCTCCGCCTGGGTGGTGTCCTGGACGAGCCGCGGATCGTCGTGGATGTACTTCTCCTCCAGGCTGTCCAAAAACTCCTGCACTTGATCCTCCGGCGGCTCGGCCCAATTTGGGACGAGGCCGTGCACATTGAACTCTGGCATCATGGCAATGCTGTCACTTCGGCGCGAGTTATTGCTCAGCGGGACCACCCCCGCTGGCAACCCAAACAAGGGCCCCTTCGTGACCTTGCTGGCCTTCGCAGCCTTATCGAATCTCTCGGCCATGCCGTCACGGTCCATGTTGAGCTAGAAGAGCCGCTGGCAAAAGTGAGCATGCATCAACACGGTGAAGTTGTGGTCGAAGCCAGGACGGAGTCGCATGATGTCTGTCGCGTTCGTGAAGAGCCAGGCCGGCCTCCCCATGTTATGCAGTGGATCAATTCAGCGGCGGATGAAATCTGCCCCGATTATCTCAAGGGTGAGCCCGGCCTCGGTGAGGCGAAGAATCTTGGTGGTGGCGACTATGAGCTTCGCGTCGTCGGCATCAACACTGCTCTAGTCGTTTCTGCGAACTGGCGGCGGCTAGCGAACCCGACAGAATTCTTGTGGATCATCCTCTTCAATCCAGCACCACCGGCCCCGCCACTCTTCCCACCACTCCTTCTGAGCGCCCTCCAGGTATATCCCCTTGGACCTTGGGATCCAGGTGACACAACTGGAGATGGCGCCTCCCTGCTGGATCCGAGGGAAGAAGTGGTGGTGGAAGAGCGCCGTGTTGGGATGCACTCCGGCAAAGCCCTCACAGCGATGGGCGAAAAGAGCCATGCACGCCACGACATTTAGGGTGAAATCCAGGAGGTGGAAGCCGAAGGTATGCATGATGTCATTGGAGAAATCAGAGAAGGGGGGCAGAGGTCGCAGGAGAAGTAATCGACGAAGAATGGATACCGATTCGGGGCGGCTTTGCCGCAGTTGGCGGGGATGAAACGTGTGGTGGGATGCCCCGTCGTTTCTCCCCCTGTCTTGACTCCCCACAGTGGCCTGAAGTTGTACCGGAGGTGGGCCGCATCGACCGTCGAGGCAAAGTAGGCGAGCTCCGTCTGTCGTGCCGCCAACTCATTCTCTGGCGGCTCCGCTCCTCCGGCATTCTTGGCCGCTCCCTTGCCCTTGCCAGTCTTGGGTGCCATGGCGGCTGCGAAAGGTGGAAGGGAAAGGGCGGCAAAAACGCAGCGGCGGCGAGCAAGGGCTTCAGGAGGAAGAAGGAACGAACGACGGCTCTGAGATTGGAGAACACACTGGGGGTAAATGAGCAGCGCGCCCGCGGTTGTTCCTTTTTATGGGGAAGGCGCGAGCCGCTTGTAACACCCACAACGCGGCTATATCTCCCATGTGTCGGGGCACGACTTAGAGGCATAGCCGCATGGTAGGCTTGTCGCAAGAGGGGTAATCTTCACGCATCCCATGTACTAAATAAGAAAGGGATAAAGAGTTGGCTTACAATCACCACTTCACACAATACATAATTAATTCATACATCATCCAAAGTACAATCGAAGGTCCGACTACGGAACCAAAATAAAAGAAGACAACCCCAAATGCTAGATCCCCATTCGTCCCAACTGGGCTCCACTACTGATCAACAGGAAACGAAACAAAACAACGAACACGATTTTCATCGAGCTCCCACTTAAGCTGGGTTGCGTCACCTGTACTGGTATCGTCGGCACCTGCAACTGTTTGGAAGTATCTGTGAGCCACGAGGACTCAGCAATCTCACACCCGGGAGACCAAGACTATTTAAGCTTATGGGTAGGATAGGGTAATGAGGTGGAGCTGCAGCAAGCACTAAGTAAACATTTTGGCTAACATACGCAAATAAGAGCGAGAAGAGAAGCAATGCAACGGTCGTGAAGCTAGAAGTGACCAAGAAGTGATCTTGCAACTACTTACGCACAACCATAACACAAGAACCATGTTCACTTCCCGGACTCCGCCGAAAAGAGACCATCAGGGCTACACACACGGTTGATGTATTTTAATTAAGTTAAGTGTCAAGTTCTCTACAACCGGATATTAACAAATTCCCATTTGCCACATAACCGTAGGCACGGCTTTCGAAAGTTCAAACCCTGCAGGGGTGTCCCAACTTAGCCCATCACAAGCTCTCATGGTCAACGAAGGATATTCCTTCTCCCGAGAAGACCCGATCAGTCTCAGAATCCCGGTTACAAGACATTTCGGCAATGGTAAAACAAGACCAGCAAGACCGCCCGATGCGCCGACATCCCGATAGGAGCTGCACATATCTCGTTCTCAGGGCAACACCGGATGAACACTACGTACAGCTAAAACCAGCCCTCAAGTTTCCTGGAGGTGGCGCCATAAGTGGATCTGGTTCGGACCAACACATAGAGAAGCACTGGCCCCGGGGGGGGGGGGGTTAAAATAAAGATGACCCTCGGGTTGGCCGACCCAAGGGAAGGGTAATAGGTTGTTAGGCAAATGTAAAACCAAGGTTGGGCCTTGCTGGAGGAGTTTTATTCAAAGCGAACTGTCAAGGGGTCCCTGTCGGTGTCAAAACCGGCGGATCTCGGGTAGGGGGTCCCGAACTATGCGTCTAAGGCGGATGGTAACAGGAGGCAGGGAACACGATGTTTTACCCAGGTTTGGGCCCTCTTGATGGAGGTAAAACCCTACGTCCTGCTTGCTTTATTCCTGATGATATGAGTATTACAAGAGTTGATCTACCACGAGACCGGAGAGGCTAAACCCTAGAAGCTAGCCTATGGTATGATTGTCTATTGTTCTACGGACTAAAACCCTCCGGTTTATATAGACACCGGAGAGGGTTAGGGTTACACAAGGTCGGTTACAAAGGAGGAGATATCCATATCCGTACCGCCTAGCTTGCCTTCCACGCCAAGTAGAGTTCCATCCAGACACGAGACGAAGTCTTCAATCTTGTATCTTCATAGTCCAACAGTCCGGCCAAAGGATATAGTCCGGCTTTCCAGAGACCCCCTAATCAGGGACTCCCTTAGTAGCCCCTGAACCAGGCTTCAATGACGATGAGTCCGGCATGTAGTGTTGTCTTTGGCATTGCAAGGCGGGTTCCTCCTCCGAACACATCACCGAAGAGTTTGAATACCAGCATAGCGTCCGACCCTGCAAAATAAATTCCACATACCACCGTAGAGAGAATAATATCCACAAATCTTAATCTGCTGACACGCTTTGGCAACATGACATTAAGCCATGGCCCGGTGATTTTTCTTCAACCAGCTCCACACATAACGCGAGGCGGTTTCTTGACACGTCTTGTCAAAGCAGAGATCGTGTTCCCCTAATTACGGGATTCTCATCAATACGGTCGTGGGTAACCCAACTGTGCCTAGGACTCCTAGATTTTAGGCAAGTACCAAACAGCCACTAGGAGGACGCTTGATATTCACCCTCTTTATAAAGGGACAAGGCCTTTACTTTTTTCCTCCCGTGCTCAATCGAATCCTTCCCCCGCCTCGAGTTCTAACACCCGAAATGCAGGTCAGGAGCTTCGGATCCTTTAGTTATGTCCGGATCTAGCCTTCAAGGCCGGTGGATGCCCTCCTCTGTTACGGAAGAGGATATCAAGAAGTTGAGGGAGGCCAGATACCTGACCGCAGAGGTTTCGCATTGGCTGCCTGCCCGAGGGAAGGTCGTCCCTACTCCCGAACCCAACGAGAACGTTGTGTTCATCTCCCACTGTCTCCGAGGTCTAGGCCTCACTCTGGATCCCTTTGTTAGTGGTTTGATGTTCTATTACGGGCTAGATTTCCACGATCTAGCCCCGGACTCCTTTCTCCACATCTCGGCATTTATTGTCGTATGTGAGGCCTTCCTCCGCATTACCCATCACTTCGGCATGTGGCTCAAGACCTTTGACGTGAAGCCGAAGATGGTCGAGGGACAACATGTAGCTTGCGGAGGTGCATTAATAAGCAAGATCGCTGGAGCTCCATGGCCAAAGGGTTCCTTTCCAGAGGTGTCCGGATTATGGCAACGGGAGTGGTTTTACATCACAGCTCCCAGAAGTGCCAAGTGGGTGGATGCCCTTACTTTCCGCTCGGGCCCTCCACCACAACTGACGTCATGGATTAGCAGAGGGCTGAGCTGGGGTCCAGCCAAGGACGTGCCTATACTGCAGAGCCGCATTCAAGATCTCTTTGAAGGAGATTTCAGTCTAGTTACGGTGGTGCAAGTCATGCTGGTTCGTCGAGTCCAGCCTTGCAAACGCCAGCCCCTCCGTATGTGGGAGTTCAACCCAGAAGGACCGTACACTATTCAGAATTTCCTCGACCTGACGCACGAGGAGATGTATAAATCATTCTTCGGACCCCAAATAGAGTGTCCGGATACTACCGAGGACATGGGCTTGAGCAGCAACCGCACCGTCGACCAAGTAAGTAATCCTCTAGCCGAACACACCGTCTTTTATTTATCATGACGTCATTGTGAGAAATCGCACTTTGACCAGGACTAGCAAACAAAGGCGAAGATGATTCGGTGTTCAGCCCCCCTTCCTGAGGGTTTGGACAATCCGGTACTGGAAAAGATGCTCGAGCTAGCACCCTGCCCGGAGCCCTCAAAGGAAGATAAAGGGGGGAATAATGAGGGCGAAAGCGGGCCCCCATCGCTACCAATTCCAATCGAGGGAATGAGCGCCTCCATGAAGGAGGATAACCAAGGGGAGGAATCTGACATTATCTC
Source organism: Triticum dicoccoides (assembly GCF_002162155.2). Taxonomy (NCBI): domain Eukaryota; kingdom Viridiplantae; phylum Streptophyta; class Magnoliopsida; order Poales; family Poaceae; genus Triticum; species Triticum dicoccoides. Next base: position 287,348,184 of record NC_041382.1, read on the forward strand.
ACCCCGGGGAAGGAAGAGGACTACCACTGAAGATCCGGAAACCAAGGTTTCCAAACGGGAGAAGAAATCTCCATCAGAGGGTCCTGCCTTGGAGGGTGCTCTTGCCGCACAAAGTCCGTGCGGGGATCAGTGTAACACCCTCGATGCGACTATAGCTCCCACGTGTCGAGGCACGACTTAGAGACATAATCGCATTGAAGGCATATGTCGCAAGTTAGGCAATCTTCACAACATCCCATGTAATATAAATAATAAAGGGGAGATAACATAGTTGGCTTACACTCGCCACGTCAATCAAGGACATATATAACATTACATCATCCAAACACTCATGGCCCGACTACGGCGCCAAAATAAAAGATAACCCAATATGCGACAACGGTCCCATTCACCCCCAACTGGGCACCACTACTGATCATAGGAAAAGGAAACATAGTAACATTGAGAATCTTCATCGAACTCCCACTTGAGCTCGTACGCGTCTCCTGGAGCGGAATCATCAGGCCCTGCATCTGGTGTAATAATAATCTGTGAGCCACGGGGACTCAGCAATCTCGCACCCTTGCGATCAAGACTATTTAAGCTTATAGGTAAGGCAAGGTAAATATAGGTGGAGCTGCAGCAAGTCACTAGCATATATGGTGACTAACTTATTCGCAAAAGAGAGTGAGAAGAGGAGGCAAAGCGCGAGCGAGAAACTAGAGAACAACCTGCGCAAACATTACCCCAACACCGTGTGCACTTCCCGGACTCCGCCGAGAAGAGGCCATCACGGTAACACACTCGGTTGATTCATTTTAATTAAGTTAAGGTTCAAGTTATCTACAACCGAACATTAGCAAATTCCCATGTGCCCATAACCGCGGGCACGGCTTTCAAAAGTTCAAATCCCTGCAGGGGAGTCCCAACTTAGCCCATGACAAGCTCTCATGGTCAACGAAGGAATAGACCTCCTCCCAAGACGTTCCGATCAGACTCGGTATCTCGGTAATTCAAGACACTTCGACAGGTTAAAACAAGACCAGCAACACCGCCCGAATGTGCCGACAAATCCCGATAGGAGCTGCACATATCTCTTTCTCAGGGCACACTCAGATTGTCCTAGGTATGGGTAGGCTAGCCCAGAGTTGCCCCTGGTGGCCACCGGTAGCTGACAGGTGGACTAACACTCAGAGGAGCACTGGCCCGGGGGGGTTAAAATAATGGTGACCCTTGAGTCTGCAGAACCCAAGGGAAAGAGAAGGCTAGGTGGAAATTGGTAAAACAAAGGTTGGGCATTGCTGGAAATGCTTTAATCAAGGCGAACTATCAAGGGGTTCCCATTATAACCTAACCGCGTAAGGAACGCAAAAATCCGGGAACATAACACCGATATGACGGAAAACTAGGGCGGCAAGAGTGGAACAAAACACTAGGCGAGAGGCCGAGCCTTCCACCCTTTACCAAGTATATAGATGCATTAAGATAACATAGCAATATAATGATATCCCAAAAACTAAATAAAAGATGTTCCAACAAGGAACGGCCTCCAATCTTCACCTGTAACTAGCAACGCTACAAGAGGGGCTGAGCAAAGCGGTAACATAGCCAATCAACGGTTTGCTAGGACATGGTGGGTTAGAGGTTTGACATGGCAATTTGGGAGGCTTGAAAGCAAGTGATAGGTATCGTAGCATTGGCATAGCAAAAGAGCGAGCAAACTAGCATAGCAAAGATAGTAGTGATTTTGAGGGTATGATCATCTTGCCTGAAATCCCGCAAGGAAGAAGAACGAGTCCATGAAGAAGACAAACAGACGTAGTCGAACGGATCCTCACAAACGCGACGTTATCGAATCCAACCCGAAGAAGCAAACACCAGAAAGAAGCACACAACATAGTAAACAACCAACACATGAACATGGCATGATGCACAACCAAGTATGATGCATGTCCGGTTTAATGAAACATGGCATGGCAAAATGCACAAACAACACTACAAGTTAAGTGGAGCTCAATATGCAACGAGTTGCATATTGACGGAACACCACATGCCTTATTTTAGTTCCCTCTCGTTTATGTACTCAACAAGATTAAATGTTGTTAGCATGGCAAGAGGTGAAGCAAAGTAAACTACCTATCTAGTTAAGTTTAAATGAGTCTGGAAGCAACGAACAACAATTCCGGAAACTCCTCATGAGCATATTATAGATTTGGTACTGTTCTGCCCTAAATATTATTTTAGAGTTGTTAAAAATGCAAAGTAAGGCCACCATGTTAAACTAGGCATTTTTCTACCCCATTTACATATAAACTTTATTAAATTCGGAGCTACGGTTAATTAGTTATGATTAAAACCGTTTTAGCAAGTTATTTAAGCAAATTAAAACAAACAACATTTTAAACATTTTAAACATAGATGAAAGTTGCATATTATTAAACTAGATGAAATTCTAAGAAAGTTTCATAAATAATTCATTTTAATCCGATGCACGGTTTAGAAGTTATTAAATGCATGATCCCGAAGGGGTTTTCTGCAAAACTGGAAACACTGGAATAAAAGCTAAAACGTTCAGAAAAAAAACATGTGTTGGGCCGAAACAGAGGCTGTCCCAAGAGTGGAAAAGGCCGGGAGGCTGCTCACCCAACGGCCAGATCTGGCTGGGCTGAACGAGGAGGCCCGTGGGCGAGGCAAGGGAAGCTGGGTTCTGGCGCTCGTACACATTGGCTCGGATCGAGGCCGTAGTCAACGCGAGGGAGGGACGCAGGCTCGATGCAGGAAAAGTCCTCGCTCGTCTCCCTCGCTCAAACAGAAGGAGGCGGCGCTGGGGACTCGCGACAGGGCCAACAGGCGCAGGACCTGGAGCTCGGGGAGGATTCGGGTGGCGGCGGCTCGCAGCTAGGGCGAAAGGTGAGGCGGAGGAGCGGGAAACGTCGGTGCTGAAATAGACGTGGACAGGCGGATCCGGCCACACGGGCGCCGTACCTGACCGAAGGCGGGACGGAGGCGACCCGCGACGAAGCTTGGGGCGGCAACCATGGCGCTGATATTCACAGAAGCAAAGGACAAATTCAGAGATAAGGTAAAAGAGATGGAATGCAGAGACGAAAGAAAGAAAAAGGAACGGCCGAAGTCCATCTCCGACGAGGACGCGGTGAAGAAATGGCTTGATGTAGGGGAACTCGGCGCTGCGCTTCGGTCCCTCGTCTCCCGCGCAAACGAGGACGAGGCAGGAGGTGGCGCAAGGACGCCGGGGCAGCGACTTTCGATCGAACAGCCGGCAAGGTCGGGCAGCAACAGGGAGACGCGAGGCGAGGCAGGGGAGGCCTCGGGCTCCATTGGTCGCTGGTGGTTGGGGACTCGAGCAGCAGAGAGGTGGCTGGGGATCGAGGGGAGGCGCTGGTTGGTTGGGCGTGGAAAACAGGGAGAGGATGGATCCCGAGAGGGAGAGGGTAGGTAGGTGGCGGCAGGCCGGAGGGTGGATGGGACAGACCACCTAATTTTTAGGGTTGGACCAAGTATAGACCTCAGGTGAAATAGGTTAGGGGCTATTTGGAGCCTCCGATTAAAATCGAATGGCCAGGAAAAATAGGCTAGGGAGCCCAAATAAGAAAACGGAGACGTTTTGTAGAAGTTTGGGGATGATCCGGATCCAACGGTGACGACTGCCCGGGTCTGGTCTGGGAAAATTTCGGACGCGCACGTGAGGGGTTCGATGCACTGTGCAGAGAGGGTTTCGGACCGTGCGGTCGCATCGGACAACTCCGGAAGCGAAGAGGGGAAGGAGGATGGACTAGGTGGGCTGTGGCAAGACTGCGAGGGGGAGAAGAGAGAGGGAGGGCCTGGCATCTGTTTCCGGAGACCGAAAACATCCGACGTTAGACCGACTATAATGTCACTATAGTTATCCGTTGGGCTATCAAACGAACTCCGAATGTGATGAAACTTGGCAGGCGGCCTACCTACGACATAACAACACCACATGCCAACTTTCAACCCAGTCCGAGAACATTTTACGGCCACTTATAAAATACTATTTCGGACATGCCGTGGGCACGTGCAAGTGTGTCTGGGCTCAGAACGGACGACGGACGGAACTGGGGAACCCGGACGGATGCAAGTTTTGAAAACATGATGATGCAATGCACATGATGACATGATAAGATGCAACACGCAAGCAGATGACATGGCAACAACCACGAATAACTAGACGACACCTGGCACATCGGTCTCAGGGCGTTACAACACTCCACCACTACGAGAGGATCTCGTCCCGAGATCTAGAATGGCACCGGAGGGAAAACGGAAGAGAAAGAGAAGAGGTAAAACTAAGTTGCTCCTTTGACAAACGAGTGAAACCAAATAACCTTGCGAGGTTGAACAAATTGAAAAGAATAAAACAACGGAGATGAACAAAGTGGAAAACACTCCATTAGGAAAGAGGAACAAGGAAGAACATGGTTGAAAGCACTCCGGTAGGGAAGAGTAATAAGGAAGAACAAATTCGAAAAGCACTCCGGTTGAGAAAGGGATGCAAGACTTGATAAGGCGAAAAGAACTTGAGCAAAAGGCACAACAATCCGGTTAAATGGACAAGCATGAAAAGAACATGATCCTGACAAGAACAAGAAGAAGGTTTGAAGAAAGCAACATCACAATGCCTCCAGAAGAAGTGAGAGAATGGAACTGAATGAACGGGGGAGAAAAAACAAGGTCTTGAGAGAGCACGCTTACACCAAAAGCTAGAACGAAGTTGTTGCGTTATCAACAACGAAAAGGATAAGCTTGATATGGACTTATAGAATACATCTCAAAATTATGAGGTGACAACCTGCCATTCACGGGAAAAAGAATTGGATTGATAAGAACAAGGAGACGAGAAGCTATCTCACCGGGAGGATAAAGAAGAGCTTGGGTCCTTTATAAGCACCATAATTAGCAACAATCCTTAGAGAAAGTTTTAGGTGAAATATAACCCAAGATAACTCCAATGAAGAGATTGATGGATTTACAATACCCCATTCTTAACAACCTGTGAATCATGAAACATGAACTCAAATATCAAGAATGATGTAAAACCACCTCCAATGATATGGTAGAAAGAAATGCACTCCGGATTGCAAGATGAAGAAAGCTTGAGCTCCTTAGAAAAGAAACTTAATGAAAAACTTCTAGACGGAAATAAATCCTTGATGAACCATCATGTGGAGCCTCCATGAAGAACTCCGGTAACAAAAGAATAGAAAGAAAGAGAAATTGAAAACACAAGGTGAATCCTTGCAATGGTTTAGATGGATCTCCGTGATAATTAGAGCTTGGAACTCCGGGAAAGGAAAGATAAAGCATCTCGAACTGAGAATATGATATGATGAACCACTCCGGAAAAAGGAATTAATCACTTGGATGGAACAAGAATAAGAATTATGTTATGCGTATCCTTCAACAATTTAATTGCTAACAAGCAACGGATTTGGCATACTACTTATCCTCGTAGAAAGGTTAAGATAGATATAGCGCAAACTTGAGAAAGTCTTCAACGATCCACCGGTAGAATTTGAAAAGCACAAATGCATAGATATGATACATGAAGGAAGAAAACTCTTGAACGAACCACCGTAAGAATTGAAAAGAACGATTAAAACATGAAGACACACCGGGAAGAATTAGCAATTAAACGAAGATGCTTGAGAGAATTTAGACCCATGAGAACGAAAAGATTACGAGCTGATTAGAGAATCCTTGATTTAGACACCGGTATGATTTAGAGTATGAGAGCTGAAAATTGGAATGAATAAATCTTAGATGATGGGCTCCGGAAAATCAAACTGAACAGAATCTTGAATTGCTCCGGAGGGGTGAAAAGAATTCTCACAATCAAAAACAATTATGAGAGGATGGCAACAAGCTAGAATCACGAATCTTGAAGAGAACGGACCAAGATTGAGAGGAAAAATCTTCTTCGTCTTCAAAATCCGAGAATGACGACGAGAAACACCACCATGAATTGTTGAGATACTCCTGAATGAAAATTAGAAAGGTTGAGCCAGCGATGGAAAGAATTTGGAAGATCTAGGAGAAAGGCATTTGACTGATGACAATTCATTCTTACATCAATCTTGGAAAAGAATTTGAGAGTAATGTCGGGAAAATAAGAAGAGTCAGGTAAGATCCTGGAAAAAGACCTGTGGGTTAGGGCCCACTCAAAAGAAACACCATTGAAATGATTTAAAGAGAGAGATTGCACCGGTTGAAATAAATGGCTTGAATAAGATACGACCTCGAAATAGCTTGAACCAATGTAGAGTGGAAAACACGAATCTTCGGGATATTTTCAGCACTCCGGAACAAATGAATAGCGAGAAGTGAATTATTATGAATTGCACCGGCATGAGAGAGCATAGAAACGAGGAAAGGATATGACCAACACCGAAAGCTTGAATTGGTTCCACCGGAGAAGAAAACAAGTGATGAGAGACGAACTTGAAGCTCCGTTAGAATCTTCATGAGAATCCCCGGATAAGAATATTGATAGAAAAGAATGGAGAGACTTCGCATCAATAATATGGATACTCGATTAAGAGATCTGAATCCTTGGAGAAAAAAAGGGAGGGTGGGTGGGAAAAACAAAGACAATTTGGAATGGATGAAATGAACACCGTTGAGAAGAACTGATACTTGATCTTGCGAATGTTGAAGTGATCGGATCCACTTGAAGAGAGACACACTGGTAGAACAAGATGGGCATACCAATCTCAATTATCGAGAAGGATTGGTATTCACAACGGAGTATGAGAACACCACTTAGACAAGGGATGGAATCAGCATTTGACATCGAAGCAACTCGAATACCACAACTCAAAACAAAACAAAGGATTTGCTTGCAGAATAAGTCGGAACAAACATATGATAGAGATTTCGTCCGAAGTTATTGTGGTGGGGCCTACACGGGCTCGATCGTACAGCACCATCATGTACAAGGCAGTGCACATGACATACAAAGCGTCCCCGAGTCGGCATAGCCAAGGACTCTTTAAGACACAACGAGACCACTGTAAAACCGACCGTGAATAGGCGGACCACTAGACATCGAACCCCAATTTCATATCATACACCTGTTGGAAAGATATCCTAATAGCTACTTGAATTCCCACCTATGAAACTCCCGAAATTTTCCGGTTATGCAATCAGGTGTTGGGGATACAGGGGAAGCATAATATCTCACCCAAACTAACAAATCCTACATCCAGCTGTATCCATCCTTCAACACATAACCAAGAAACCTTCGGAAATCATCTACCTCAACCTTCGAAAAGCATCCATTATACAAGTTATGGCAATACTCCCGAAGTCCCGCCCCAGTACTGGGTGGCGTCGAGGTTATCTCACCAACGAACTGCATAAAAGAGATTTTCGATGTCGACGTACTAAACTCAGGTATTCCAGAACTGCAACGATAAAATTATGACGACAACACCTCAAAGCTCAACTCCCCGGGACACTTCCACTAAACCCCTGACAGGAGGCACCAAGACAATGTTCTCATCATCAAACCATCGGAACGATTCCAAGATACCCGCGTGCTCCTAAAATTTTTTTTAGTGAAATTTGAGAAGAGAAGAGTCAAAACTCTACGTCAGGATGCCTTACCAGAGCGATGAGGAGACTGGGAAGTAAAAAGAATTCCTAAACTCCCCGATATATAATTCCTAAATGACTCAAAACATTTTTGCTAGACACAACTCGGCCGCTAAAAATGATCAAGCCATGGGGCTCCTAAGGTCGGGGAAGGCTCTGATTACCAACTTGTAACACCCTCGATGCGACTATAGCTCCCACGTGTCGAGGCACGACTTAGAGACATAATCGCATTGAAGGCATATGTCTCAAGTTAGGCAATCTTCACAACATCCCATGTAATATAAATAATAAAGGGGAGATAACATAGTTGGCTTACACTCGCCACGTCAATCAAGGACATAAATAACATTACATCATCCAAACACTCATGGCCCGACTACGGCACCAAAATAAAAGATAACCCAACATGCGACAACGGTCCCGTTCACCGCCAACTGGGCACCACTACCGATCATCGGGAAAGGAAACATAGTAACGTTGAGAGTCTTCGTTGAACTCCCACTTGAGCTCGTACGCGTCTCCTGGAGCAGAATCATCAGGCCCTGCATCTGGTGTAATAGTAATCTGTGAGCCACAGGGACTCAGCAATCTCGCACCCTCGCGATCAAGACTATTTAAGCTTATAGGTAAGGCAAGGTAAATATAGGTGTAGCTGCAGCAAGTGACTAGCATATATGGTGGCTAACTTATTCGCAAAAGAGAGCGAGAAGAGGAGGCAAAGCGCGAGTGAGAAACTAGAGAACAACCTGTGCAAACATTACTCCAACACCGTGTCCACTTCCCGGACTCCACCGAGAAGAGGCCATCACGGTAACACACTCGGTTGATTCATTTTAATTAAGTTAAGGTTCAAGTTATCTACAACCGGACATTAACAAATTCCCATGTGCCCATAACCGCGGGCACGGCTTTCGAAAGTTCAAATCCCTGCAGGGGAGTCCCAACTTAGCCCATGACAAGCTCTCACGGTCAACGAAGGAATAGACCTCCTCCCAAGATGTTCCGATCAGACTCGATATCTCGGTAATTCAAGACACTTCGACAGGTTAAAACAAGACCAACAACACCGCCCGAATGTGCCGACAAATCCAGATAGGAGCTGCACATATCTCTTTCTCAGGGCACACTCAGATTGTCCTAGGTACGGGTTGGCCATCCCAGAGTTGCCCCTGGTGGCCACCGGTAGCTGACAGGTGGACCAACACTCAGAGGAGCACTGGCTCGGGGGGGTTAAAATAATGATGACCCTTGAGTCTGCAGAACCCAAGGGAAAGAAAAGGCTAGGTGGAAAATGGTAAAACCAAGGTTGGGCATTGCTGGAAATGCTTTAATCAGGGCGAACTATCAAGGGGTTCCCATTATAACCCAACCGCGTAAGGAACGCAAAAATCCGGGAACATAACACCGATATGACGGAAAACTAGGGCGGCAAGAGTGGAACAAAACACAGCGAGAGGCCGAGCCTTCCACCCTTTACCAAGTATATAGATGCATTAAGATAACATAGCAATATAATGATATCCCAACAAGTAAATAAAATATGTTCCAACAAGGAACGGCCTCCAATCTTCACCTGCAACAAGCAACGCTATAAGACGGGCTGAGCAAAGCGGTAACATAGCCAATCAACAGTTTGCTAGGACATGGTGGGTTAGAGGTTTGACATGGCAATTTGGGAGGCTTGAAAGCAAGTGGTAGGCATCGTAGCATTGGCATATCAAAAGAGCGAGCAAACTAGCATAGCAAAGATAGTAGTGATTTCGAGGGTATGATCATCTTGCCTGAAATCCGCAAGGAAGAAGAACGAGTCTATGAACAAGACAAACGGACGTAGTCGAACGGATCCTCACAAACGCGACGTTATCGAATCCAACCTGAAGAAGCAAACACCGGAAAGAAGCACACAACATAGTAAACAACCAACACATGAACATGGCATGATGCACAACCAAGTATGATGCATGTCCGGTTTAATGAAACATGTCATGGCAAAATGCACAAACAACACTACAAGTTAAGTGGAGCTCAATATGCAACGAGTTGCATATTGACGGAACACCACATGCCTTATTTTAGTTCCCTCTTGTTTATGTACTCAACAAGATTAAATGTTGTTAGCATGGCAACAGGTGAAGCAAAGTAAACTACCTATCTAGTCAAATTTAAATGAGGCCGGAAGCAACGAACAAGAATTCCGGAAACTCCTCATGAGCATATTATAGACTTGGTACTGTTCTGCCCTAAACATTATTTTAGAGTTGTTTAAAATGCAAAGGAAGTCCACCATGTTAAACTAGGCATTTTTCTACCCCATTTACATATAAAGTTTATTAAATTTGGAGCTACAGTTAATTAGTTATGATTAAAACCGTTTTAGCAAGTTATTTAAGCAAATTAAAACAAACAGCATTTTAAACATAGATGAAAGTTGCATATTATTAAACTAGATGAAATTCTAAGAAAGTTTCATAAATAATTCATTTTAATCTGATGCACGGTTTAGAAGTCATTAAATGCATGATCCCGAAGGGGTTTTCTGCAAAACTGGAAACTCTGGAATAAAAGCTAAAACGTTCAGAAAAAAAAACATGTGTTGGACCGAAACAGAGGCTGGCCCAACAGTGGAAAAGGCCGGGAGGCTGCTCACCCAACGGCCAGATCTGGCTGGGCCGAACAAGGAGGCACGTGGGCGAGGCAAGGGAAGCTAGGTTCTGGCGCTCGTACACATTGACTCGGATCAAGTCCGTAGTCAACGCGAGGGAGGGACGCAGGCTCGATGCAGGAAAAGTCCTCGCTCATCTCCCTCGCTCGAACAGAAGGAGGCGGCGCTCGGGACTCGCGACAGGGCCAGCAGGCGCAGGACTTGGAGCTCGGGGAGGATCCGGGCGGCGTGGCTCACAGCTAGGGTGAAAGGTGAGGCGGAGGAGCGGGTAACGTCGGCACTGAAATAGACGTGGACAGGCGGATCCGGCCATACGGGCGCCGGACGTGACCGAAGGCGGGACGGAGGCGACCCACGACGAAGCTTGGGGCGGCAACCATGGCGCTGATATTCAGAGAAGCAAAGGACAGATTCAGAGATAAGGTAAAAGAGATGGAATGCAGAGACGAAAGAAGGAAAAAGGAACGGCCAAAGTCCATCTCCGACGAGGACGCGGCAAAGAAACGGCTTGATGTAGGGGAACTCGGCGCAGCGCTTCGGTCGCTCGTCTCCCGCGCAGACGACGACGAGGCAGGAGGTGGCGCAAGGTGGCTGGGGCAGCGGCTTTCGATCGAACGCCCGGCAAGGTCGGGCAGCAACGGGGAGACGCGAGGCGAGGCAGGGGAGGCCTCGGGCTCCATTGGTCGCTGGTGGTTGGGGACTCGAGCAGCAGAGAGGTGGCTGGGGATCAAGGGGAGGCACTGGTTGGTTGGGCGTGGAAAACAGGGAGATGATGGATCCTAAGAGGGAGAGGGTAGGTAGGTGGCGGCCGGCAGGAGGGTGGATGGGACAGACCTCCCAATTTTTAGGGTTGGACCAAATATATACCTCAGGTGAAATAGGTTAGGGGCTATCTGGAGCCTCCGATTAAAATCGAACGGCCGGGAAAAATAGGCTAGGGAGCCCAAATAAGAAAACGGAGACATTTTGTAGACGTTTGGGGATGATCCGGATCCAACGGTGACAACTGCCCGGGTCGGGTCCGGGACAATTTCGGACGCGCACGTGAGGGGTTCAATGCACTGTGCAGAGAGGGTTTCGGACCGTGCGGCCGCATCGGACAACTCCGGAAGCGAAGAGGGGAAGGAGGATGGACTAGGTGGGCTGTGGTGAGACTGCGAGATGGAGAAGAGAGAGGGAGGGCCCGGCATCTGTTTCCGGAGACCGAAAACGTCCGACGTTAGACCGACTATAATGTCGCTATAGTTATCCGTTGGGCTATCAAACGAACTCTGAATGTGATGAAACTTGGCAGGCGGCCTACCTGCAACATAACAACACCACATGCCAACTTTCAACCCATTCCGAGAACATTTTCCGGCCACTTATAAAATACTATTTCGGACATGCCGCGGGCACGTGCAAGTGTGTTTGGGCTCAGAACGGACGACGGACGGAACTGGGGAACCTAGACAGATGCAAGTTTTGAAAACATGATGATGCAATGCACATGATGACATGATAAGATGCAACACGCAAGCAGATGACATGGCAACAACCACGAATAACTAGACGACACCTGGCACATCGGTCTCGGGGCGTTACAGTTAGCCCTCTAACGAGCTGTAAGTAATCAAAAAGTAGTTTAATAGTGAAGATATACCACCTTACCTCTGAGGAAAATAACCGAAGCATTTATCTTACAGTTCGGATCTTAGCCCTTCTCAGCAGACCTCGTATTCGGGGGATCTTCTTCCGGAGATGATGGAGAGTGAAACGCCTCCCCCGGACTCCCCCGCTCAAGAGGCGGACGACCTTGAAGTGTCGTCATGGAGGGCCTCGTCGGATCAGGTGAGGACAGAAGATAATCCTATGGTCGCCCGAAGTCCCCAGTATCCGACTCTTGAACAGAGCAACCAAAAGAATCCGGCACCTTCTGGTATGCGGTCGGACGTAATGAGGGATCTGCTAGAGTGAGCAACTATCTCATAAGAACATCGTACATTGATGGGTACAGTGATTGAAAGGATTTCTTCCGCTGAAAGCGAGTTGCATGACGCCTTTATGAGTCTACTAACGGGCTTTGAGGTACATAAAATGATGTACATTTGTGATGGTACCGCACATTTTTAGGTGTGCCATGTGTACATGGTAGCCCCTGAGACTCTTGTTGTCGCTGATAACGGCGGCAAACAGAGGATCGTAGTCCCAGGTAATAACCAAACCGCCTTTATGTGCAGGTGGCTGGAGCTCTGGTTGCGGGCCGGACTCATGAGATTGCCAAACTAAAGAGGCAACTGGATGCGGCGGATGCCGACATCGAGCTTGTTAATAAGCGGCTTGACGAGGCACATGGTAAGTGATATTTTCTGGTGAATGTGACATAGTAAGAGAAGCGTAACGCCAGTATCTTTAATATGTTGTGACTGTAGATGGAGCTGCCACCGTGGAGACCCTTCGGGCAGAACTTGCTCGAGCCAAAGAATAAGCAAGGAGCAGTAATGCGGCTGCTTTGAAGGCGGCCGAAGAGTTAAGAGCCGAGAAGGCCGCGCATTGCGAGAGCAAAGAGAAGATGGCCAAGATGGCTGTAAAGTTAAAAGACACTGCCGACCGTTGCCAGTTCCTAGAAGAAGAGAACCGAGTGAAGGCGACGGACCTCGAAAAGGCCACGGTGGCGGCCAAAGACACCCGCTCTGCCATGAGGGCAAAGAAGGAAGAGTTGCGTGAAGCTGGTGATATTGTGGCTGGGAAGCCCTTTTTGCTGCGGAGGAAGTTCGGAGATCCGCGGTATGCCCCTCTGGATCGGCTGTGGAGTTCGGCAGACGCATATTTGGATTTGACGGCGAGTGCTGTCGATGCGGCCGAATACTTTCGAGATCAAACAGATCGTGAAGTGGACAAGCTATTCTGGTCGCAATTTAACGTTCCAGAGCGTCCGCTTCTACTAACTCATCATCTTGCCGAATGGGCCGAACTCAATAGATTGTCCAGACTCACCATGAGGTCCGTCGTAGATCATCTGTGGCTGGAAAAGCCGAAGCCGAACAGCTATTTCACCTTAGTGCAGCAGTTCCTTGGTGCGGTGCCGCACATCAATGCGATGAAGAGGTCGGCGTGCATAGAAGGCTCGCGGATGGCCCTTGCCCGTGTCAAAGCATACTGGGCGGAGATGGATGCCACTACTGTTGCGGCACAGGGTTCGGCCATAGGCCGAGTGGCTGCCGAGCACTATTTCGAAGAAGTTCTCGAGGGTGCTCGTTTGATAGAGGCCCAGTGCTCGAAGAATATTATGTTTGAGTGACATGTATTCCCGTTGTAAAAACAATGTTTATGAAATTTATTAAGGCTGTATTTATACTTTTGCCAGAAAGTAATATGATGCCTCATGTGCGGCCGTTTATGTATATATGTATATAACCTGAAAGATTGCAGTCGTCGGCTTCAACCCCCACGCATATAATGCGGAGGTGTTCGCATAAGACGCGTGTGCACACTTAATACAATGTCTTGGTCCTATTAAGGAGGTGATAGCGCAGCGAACGAGGCAACCAGACTATAATGCTTTAACACTTTCACTTAGCCATATGAGTTTGACGGTGGGGCTACTATATAGCCCCTGGTGGCTCCGCACTCTCCCGAATTCGGGGTGTGTGCATGCCTGGCCGGGAAATGGCCCTTCATTAAGGCGGAGGAATTCTAACATTCCGATAGGTCATCGAGTGGTTGACCAGTCTCACGCTATATCATGACAGTTAGTTTTCAGCTTTCTCTACTAAGGTGCTCGTCCGGATGAACCGGGGCACAATCGCAGTAGTTCTCCTGGTGCCGCCTTAGCCGATAGAGTGGAACGTAAGGCAGCAAAACACAGGAGCCAGGCAAACCCAACATTTGACCAAAGACATGATTCGGACCTGATGCATATAAGGCCAAACTCGCGATGCCGAACACTCCCTAGTGTATTCGGTCTTTATGGTATAAACTGGGCATAAACAGTGCCCTTTGTAAGAAGCCCCTGGTGTCCAGGTACGTGCATTACTCTGACACGGCCACAAGCCAAGACGTCAGCATCCTTCACAATAGTACTGAGAATCCGAGGGATGTGTATCAACAAGAGACAGTAAGAAAGGTTTACGCAGGGTCTTAATCTAAAAAGAATCTTTGGAATGGGTCCTTGCTGCACGTCTGCGCTTGTGTCTCCGTTGTGCTATATCCTGGACGGGTGTAGCATGATGGTCGTCTGTAAAAGAGAGGAACTTAGGTGAAAAGTTGTCGTGCGAAAAGGTAGGTATACTAAAAAAACCATGTACAATTGAAGATGAGTAAAATTGAGCCTGATTGCCACTTGTTCGCGCGCGTTGAGCCCCTTGTATTGTAATAGGGGTGTGTCCATCAAACCTGTATTAATTACATATAGCTGCGCCGGACTCGTCTAACCGCGTTCGTGGTCTTAACGACCTGCCAAATGCTTTAGTTGGTGAGGCCGTTTAGTGTGTGGCTGCCAAGGCAGCTGCGCTGTCTTCGGCGCGCAAGGAGCGCTCAATATTTCCTCTTACTGTAATGATGCCACGTGGACCGGGCATCTTAAGCGTAGGGAAGCGTAATGCGGTATTGCGTTAAAGAGAGCAAAAGCTTCGCGTTCGAGTAGTGCTTGATAGACACTTTGGAACGGAGCAATGTGGAAGGTTAAATTTTCACTGCGGAAGTTATCGGGGAAGCCGAATATAACCTCTAGTAACAGGGAGCCCTTGGAATGAGCCCCTGGGCCTGGCGTTACTCCTTTAAAGGTAGTATTGTTGTGGCAAATTTTCATTGGGTCTATCCCCATTTTGCGGACCGTGTCCTGATATATCAGGTTTAGACTGCTGCCACCATCCATCAGGACTCGTGTGAATTGGTATCCATCAGTTATTGGATCTAATACCAAGGCAGCCCATCCTGCGAGCCGGATGCTTGCCGAGTAATCCTGATGGTCGAAGGTGATCGGTTGAGACGGCAAGTGGCAGAACTCTGCGGAGATAGGCCCTTGGGCATATTAATCGGGACTGTCGCTTTGTTTCTCCCCTTTATCACGTGTAACACGTTTACTATTTTGACTTCTGGTGGAAATTTCTTCTGTTCCCTAGTGCTTTGCTTGCGAGGCTCATCCTCGTCTTCGCTTGGTGTATCCCGCTCCTTGTGTTCGGCGTTGAGCTTGCCGGACTGCTTGAAGACCCAACATTCCTTGTGGGTATGATTTGCAGGTTTGTCGGGGGTGCTATGGATCTGACATATTTGGTCCAGAATTTTGTTTAGGCTGGACAGTTCATCTCTAGCACCTTTAGAGGGCGGCTTTTGCTGACCTGGCCAAGATCTTCTGAATCTGGTGTTTACCGCCGTGCTCTTCGGGATGTCTTCTTTATTCCGGTGCTTATTATTTTTTCTGCGTCGTGATTTCCTGTTTCCATCTCTAACTTCGGATGTAGTTTGGTCACTGGTGCTGCATCGGGCTAGCCAGCTGTCCTCGCCCGCGCAAAAGCGGGTCATGAGCCTTGTTAATGCTGCCATTGTTCTCGGCTTTTCTTGGCCGAGGTGTCTGGCGAGCAATTTGTCTCGGACGCTGTGCTTAAAGGCTGCCAAGGCTTCAGCATCCGGACAGTCGATAATTTGGTTCTTTTAGTAAGAAACTATTCCAAAGCTTTCGGGCCGACTCTCCTGGCTGTTGAGTTATATGACTCAAATCGTCTGCATCCGGAGGTCGGACATAACTCCCTTGAAAATTCGCCTGAAAATCGTCTTCGAGCTCTTCCCAGCTTCCAATGGAGCATTCGGGGAGGCTTTTAAGCCAGTGCCGATCTGGCCCCTTGAGCTTGAGGGGTAAGTACTTGATGGCGTGGAGATCATCTCCTCGAGCCATATGGATATGGAGGATATAGTCCTCAATCCAGACCCCAGGGTCTGTTGTTCCATCGTATGCCTCTATGTTTACGGTTTGAATCCTCTAGAAATTCATGGTCCAGCACCTCATCGGTGAAACATAGGAGGTGTGCGGCACCCCTGTATCTGGGTGTACCGTGGTGTTCGGATGTTTGTTGTGTTGCATCATATGCCGGAGCGCGCTTGCGTGGTCCATAAATGGATCTGGTTGCGCCGTCCTTTTGATGCGAGCCCTCGCGTGGATCGCATATTAGCTAATGTGCGGCGTTGTTCGCCGCTCTATGTTGGCCATGAGGTCGTCTATCCGGCCAGATGGCAGTTTTAATTTTTGGTTGCGAGGGATCTAAGGCCTCCTCATCGAATTCAGGTAGCAACTTCCGCTTCGGGTAGCTATTGGCGGGGCGATTACCGCCGTACTTCGCTGCTGTGTTGAGTACTTTACTCCATCTGATTTTGAGTGTGTCTTGCGCAACCTTGAGCCTTTGCTTCTGCTTTTTTGGACTCCTCGCGGTGGCAACAAGCCTTTGACGGGCATTTTGTTGCCCCGGGTGTCTGTCCGATGTGATGTCGTCCAGACTATTATCTTTGACAGAGACGGGTTGTTCGGTTTGATCCTCCATGTTGCCTTGGTCCGGCGATGGTTCACCCTGCTCTAATGTTGGGTCTATATGATCGTTGTTTCTGCCGAGGAGGGATTTGGAGTGGCGCTTACGCCGCCACTTTGTATGCTTCTCGATGGGACAACCCTTTGTAGCGTCCTTCCGTTCCTCATCGTCGTTTTCTTTTGGTGTGTCCACCATGTATACGTCATGTGATGAAGTGGGTGTCCAGTGCCCTGTGGGCAGTGGTTCATGTTCGGCTCCTGCACCGTCGTCCATACCGTCGATGTCTTCGGAGTCGAAGTCGAGCATGTCGGTTAAGTCATCGATAGTGGCTACTAAGTGTGTGGTTGGTGGGCGGCGAATTTCTTCGTCATCCGCATCCCAATCCTGCCGGACATAGTTCGGCCAGGACTCTCCTGACAAGGAGAGAGACTTTAACGAAGTCAGTATGTCGCCAAAGGGTGGGTGCTGAAAGATATCCGCGGAGGTGAACTCCATGATTGGCGCCCAATCGGAGTCCGTGGCCGGGGAAGCATCCGGCAGTTTGGCAACACGACTCTCGTGAAGGGTGAGGTCGATATTCGGCTCGATCGCCGCTGAGGGTACGGCCTCCGTGACAGGGTCTATCCACCGATCCATGGATGGTGCAACTGGCTCCGAATTGAGGCTCGGAGCAGCTGCAGGTGCGATCTCCTGAATACGGTCCGATGGTAGAGCTAAATAATACTCATCACGAACGCGTGGCGCACAAGGCCGGGGCTCGAATCTGTCAAAGATCAAGTCTCCGCGGATATCGGCCGTGTAATTTAAGCTTCCAATCCTGACCTGACGGCCAGGGGTGTAACTTTTGATCTACCCCAGATGGCCAAGCGAGTTGGCCCGCAGTGCGAAGCCACCGAATACAAAGATCTGTCTGGGGAGAAAAGTCTCACCCTGGACCACATCGCTATCGATGATCGTAGGAGCCATCAAGCCTAACGGCGACGACACAGAGGAACTCTCAATAAAAGCACCAATGTCGCTGTCCAAACCGGCGGATCTCGGGTAGGGGGTCCAGAACTGTGCGTCTAAGGTGGATGGTAACAGGAGGCAGGGAACACGATGTTTTACCCAGGTTCAGGCCCTCTTGATGGAGGTAAAACCCTACGTTCTGCTTGATTTATTCTTGATGATATGAGTATTACAAGAGTTGATCTACCACGAGATCGGAGACGCTAAACCCTAGAAGCTAACCTATGGTATGATTGTCTATTGTCCTACGGACTAAAACCCTCCGGTTTATATAGACACCGGAGAGGGTTAGGGTTACACAAGGTCGGTTACAAAGGAGGAGATATCCATATACGTATTGCCTAGCTTGCCTTCCACGCCAAGTAGAGTCCCATCCGGACACGAGACGAAGTTTTCAATCTTGTATCTTTATAGTCCAATAGTCCGGCCAAAGGATATACTCCGGCTGTCCGGAGACCCCCTAATCCAGGACTCCCTCAGTCCCCATAATACCTAACCGCATAATGAACGCAAAATCAAGGAACATAACGCCGTTATGACAGAAACTAGGGCGGCAAGAGTGGAACAAAACACCAGGCATAAGGCCGAGCCTTCCATCCTTTACCGAGTATATAGGTGCATTAAAGTAAATAAGATATATTAATGATATCCCAACAATATCCATGTTCCAATATGGAACAAGCTTCAACTTCACCTGCAACTAACAACACTATAAGAGGGGCTGAGCAAAAGCGGTAACTTAGCCAAACAACGATTTGCTAGGAATAGGTGGGTTAGAGGCTTGACATGGCAATATGGGAGGCATGATATAACAAGTGGTAGGTAGCGCGACATAGTGATAGAGCGAACAACTAGCAAGCAAAGATAGAAGTGATTTCGAGGGTATGGTCATCTTGCCTGAGACCCCACAAGGAAGAAGAAAGAGTCCATGAAGAAGTCAAACGGACGAAGTCGAACGAATCCTCACAAACGCGACGTTATCGGAACTAACCCGAAGAAGCAACACCGGAAAGAAGCAAACAACATAGTAAACAACCATCACATAAGCATGGCATGATGCAAAAACCAAGTATGATGCATGATCGGTTTAATGAGGCATGGCATGGCAAAGTGCAACAAACAATACTACAAATTAAGTGGGCCTCAATATGCAACGAGTTGCATATTGACGAAACACCACATGCAAGTTATTTAGTTCGATCTCGTTTATGTATCCAACAATATTAAATGTTGATTAACATGGAAAGAGGTGAAGCATAATTAAACTAACTATCTAGTCAAGTTTAAATGAGGCCAGAAATAACAAACAACAATTCCAGAAAATCCTCATGTGCAATTTATGGATTTGGTACTATTCTGCCCTATACACAATTTTAGAGTTGTTAAACATGCAAGAATAGTGCACCATGTTAAACTAGGCATTATTCTACCACATTTACATATAAAGTTTATTTAAATCCAAGCTACGGTTAAACAGTTATGAATTAAATCATTTTAACATGGCAATAGGCAAATTTAAACAAACAGCATATTAAACATTTTAAACATGCATGAAAGTGGTGTATTAAGAAACTAGACAAAATTCTAAGCATTTGTCATATATAATTTTTTTAATACGATGCATCGTTTGTGAGTTATAAAATGCATGATGTTGAAGGTGTTCTATGTAAAACTACAGATTACTGTAAAAGGCTAAAATCACAGAAATACAAAAACACTACATGGGCCAAAACAGCTGGGCGGCTAGGCTGCTCACCATGGGCCAAGGCCTAGTAGATGGAGAGACTGGCCTGCTGGAGCGCTAGGCCTCGGGTGGGTCATGGCCCTTCTCAGCAGAGCTCGTATTCGGGGGATCTTCTTCCGGAGATGATGGAGAGTGAAACGCCTCCCCCGGACTCCCCCGCTCAAGAGGCGGGCAACCTTGAAGTGTCGTCACGGAGGGCCTCCGCGGATCAAGTGAGGACAGAAGATAATCCTATGGTCGCCCGAAGTCCCCAGTATCCAGCTCTTGAACAGAGCAACCAAAAGAATCCGGTACCTTCTGTTATGCGGTCGGACGTACTGAGGGATCTGCTAGAGCGAGCAAGTATCTCATAAGAACATCGTACATTGATGGGTACAGTGATTGAAAGGATTTCTTCCGCTGAAAGCGAGTTGCATGACGCCTTTATGAGTCTACTAACGGGCTTTGAGGTACGTAAAATGATGTACATTTGTGATGGTACCGCACATTTTTAGGTGTGCCCTGTGTACATAGTAGCCCCTGACCCTCTTGTTGTCGCCGATAATGGCGGCAAACAGAGGATCGTAGTCCCAGGTAATAACCAAACCGCATTTTATGTGCAGGTGGTTGGAGCTCCGGTTGCGGGCCGGACTCATGAGATTGCCAAACTAAAGCGGCAACTGGATGCGGCAGATGCTGACATCGAGCTTGTTAATAAGCGGCTTGACGAGGCACATGGTAAATGATATTTTCTGGTGAATGTCACATAGTAAGAGAAGCGTAACGCCAGTATCTTTAATATGTTTTGACTGTAGATGGAGCTGCCACCATGGAGACCCTTCGGGCAGAACTTGCCCGAGCCAAAGAATAAGCAAGGAGTAGTAATGCGGCTGCTTTGAAGCCGGCCGAAGAGTTAAGAGCCGAGAGGGCCGCACATTGCGAGAGCAAAGAGAAGATGGCCAAGATGGCTGTAAAGTTAAAAGACACTGCCGACCGTGGCCAGTTCCTTGAAGAAGAGAACCGAGCGAAGGCGACGGACCTCGAAAAGGCCACGGTGGCGGCCAAAGACACCCGCTCTGCCATAAGGGCAAAGAAGGAAGAGTTGCGTGAAGCTGGTGATATTGTGGCTGGGAAGCCCTTTTTGCTGCGGAGGAAGTTCGGAGATCCGCGGTATGCCCCTCTGGATCGGCTGTGGAGTTCGGCAGATGGATTTGACGGCGAGTGCTGTCGATGCGGCCGAATACTTCCGAGATCAAACAGATTGTGAAGTGGACAAGCTATTCTGGTCGCAATTTAACGTTCCAGAGCGTCCGCTTCTACTAACTGATCATCTTGCCGAATGGGCCGAACTCAATAGATTGTCCAGACTCACCATGAGGTCCGTCGTAGATCATCTGTGGCTGGAAAAGCCGAAGCTGAACAGCTATTTCACCTTAGTGCAGCAGTTCCTTGGTGCGGTGCCGCGCATCAATGCGATGAAGAGGTCGGCGTGCATAGAAGGCTCGCGGATGGCCCTTGCCCGTGTCAAAGCATACTAGGTGGAGATGGATGCCACTACTATTGCGGCACAGGGTTCGGCCATAGGCCGAGTGGCTGCCGAGCACTATTTCGAAGAAGTTCTCGAGGGTGCTCGTTTGATAGAGGCCCAGTGCTCGAAGAATATTATGTTTGAGAGACATGTATTCCCGTTGTAAAAACAATGTTTATGAAATTTATTAAGGCTGTATTTATACTTTTGCTAGAAAATAATATGATGCCTCATGTGCGGCCGTTTATGTATGTATGTAAATAACCTGAAAGATTGCAGTCGTCGGCTTCAACCCCCACGCATATAATGCGGAGGTGTTCGCAGAATACGCGTGTGCACACTTAATCCAATGTCTTGGTCCTATTAAGGAGGTGATAGCGTAGCGAACGAGGTAACCAGACTATAATGCTTTAACACTTTCACTTAGCCATAGGAGTTTGACGTGGGGCTACTATATAGCCCCTGGTGGCTCCGGACTCTCCCGAATTCGGGGTGTGTACATGCCTGGCCGGGAAACGGCCCTTCGGTAAGGCGGAGGAATTCTAACATTCCGATAGGTCATCGAGTGGTTGACCAGTCTCACGCTATATCATGACAGTTAGTTTTCAGCTTTCTCTACTAAGGTGCTCGTCCGGATGAACCGGGGCACAATCACAGTAGTTATCCTAGTGCCGCCTTAGCCGATAGAGTGGAACGTAAGGCAGCAAAACACAAGAGCTAGGCAAACCCAACATTTGACAAAAAACATGATTCGGAGCTGATGCATATAAGGCCAAACTCGCGACGCCGAACACTCCCTAATGTATTCTTTCTTTATGGTATAAACCGGGCATAAACAGTGCCCTTTGTAAGAAGCCCCTGGTGTCCAGGTACGTGCATTATGCTGACGTGGCCACATGCCAAGACGTCAGCATCCTTCACAATAGTACTGAGAATCCCAGGGATGTGTATCAACAAGAGACAGTAAGAAAGGTTTACGCAGGATCTTAATCTAAAAAGAATCTTTGGAATGGGTCGTTGCTGCACGTCTGCGCTCGTGTCTCCGTTGTGCTGTATCCTGGACGAGTGTAGCACGATGGTCGTCTGTAAAAGAGAGGAACTTAGGTGAAAAGTTGTCGTGCGAAAAGGTAGGTATACTAAAAAAACCATGTACAATTGAAGATGAGTAAAATTGAGCCTGATTGCCACTTGTTCGCGCGCGTTGAGCCCCTTGTATTGTAATAGGGGTGTGGCCATTAAACCTGTATTAATTGCATATAGCTGCGCCGGACTCGTCTAACCGCGTCCATGGTCTTAAGGACCTGCCAAATGCTTTAGTTGGTGAGGCCGTTTAGTGTGTGGCTGCAAAGGCAGCCGCGCTGTCTTCGGCGCGCAAGGAGCGCTCAATATTTCCTCTTACTGTAATGATGCCGTGTGGACCGGGCATCGTAAGCGTGAGGGAAGCGTAATGCGGTATTGCGTTCAAGCGAGCGAAAGCTTCGCGTTTGAGTAGTGCTTGATAGACACTTTGGAACGGAGCAATGTGGAAGGTTAAATTTTCACTTCGGAAGTTATCAGGGAAGCTGAATATAACCTCTAGTAACAGGGAGCACTTGGAATGAGCCCCTGGGCCTGGCGTTACTCCTTTAAAGGTAGTATTGTTGTGGCAAATTTTCATTGGGTCTATCCCCATTTTGCGGACTATGTCCTGATATATCAGGTTTAGACTGCTACCACCATCCATCAGGACACGTGTGAAGTGGTATCCATCAATTATTGGATCTAATACCAAGGCAGCCCATCCGGCGCGCCGGATACTTGCCGAGTAATCCTGATGGTCGAAGGTGATCGGTTGAGACGGCCAGTGGCAGAACTCCGCGGAGATAGGCCCTTGGGCATATTAATCGGGACTGTCGCTTTGTTTCTCCCCTTTATCACGTGTAACACGTTTACTGTTTTGACTTCTGGTGGAAATTTCTTCTGTTCCCTAGTGCTTTGCTTGCGAGGCTCATCCTCGTCTTCGCTTGGTGTATCCCGCCCCT
This sequence comes from Triticum dicoccoides, assembly GCF_002162155.2. Taxonomy (NCBI): domain Eukaryota; kingdom Viridiplantae; phylum Streptophyta; class Magnoliopsida; order Poales; family Poaceae; genus Triticum; species Triticum dicoccoides. Next base: position 287,371,240 of record NC_041382.1, read on the forward strand.
TGTGTTCGGCGTTGAGCTTGCCGGACTGCTTGAAGACCCAACAATCCTTGTGGGTATGATTTGCAAGTTTGTCGGGGGTGCTATGGATCTGACATATTTGGTCCAGAATTTTGTTTAGGCAGGACAGTTCATCTCTGGCACCTTTAGAGGGTGGCTTTTGCTGACCTGGCCAAGAGCTTCTAAATTCGGTGTTTACCGCCGTGCTCTTCGGGATGTCTTCTTTATTCCAGCGCTTATTATTTTTTCTGCTCGTGATTTCCCGTTTCCATCTCTAACTTCATATGTACTTTGGTCGCTGGTGCTGCATCGGGCTAGCCAGCTGTCCTCGCCCGTGCAAAAGCGGGTCATGAGGCTTGTTAATGCTGCCATTGTTCTCGGCTTTTCTTGGCCGAGGTTTCTGGTGAGCCATTCGTCTCGGATGCTGTGCTTAAAGGCTGCCAAGGCTTCAGCATCCGGACAGTCGACTATTTGGTTCTTTTTAGTAAGAAACCTATTCCAAAGCTTTCGGGCCGACTCTCCTGGCTGTTGAGTTATATTACTCAAATCGTCCGCATCCGGAGGTCGGACATAACTCCCTTGAAAATTCGCCTGAAAATCGTCTTCGAGCTCTTCCCAGCTTCCAATGGAGCATCCGGGGAGGCTTTTAAGCCAGTGCCGATCTGGCCCCTTGAGCTTGAGGGGTAAGTACTTGATGGCGTGGAGATCATCTCCTCGAGCCATATGGATATGGAGGATATAGTCCTCAATCCAGACCCCAGGGTCTGTTGTTCCGTCGTATGCCTCTATGTTTACGGGTTTGAATCCCTCTAGAAATTCATAGTCCAGCACCTCATCGGTGAAACATAGGGGGTGTGCGGCACCCCTGTATCTGGGTGTACCGTGGTGTTCGGATGTTTGTTGTGTTGCATCATATTCCGGAGCACGCTTGCATGGTCCATAAATGGATCTGCTTGCGCCGTCCTTTTGATGCGAGCCCTCGCGAGGATCGCATATTAGCTAATGTGCGGCGTTGTTCGCCGCTCTATGTTGGCCGTGAGGTCGTCTATCCGGCCAGATGGCCGTTTCAATTTTTTGTTGCGGGGGATCTAAGGCCTCCTCATCGAATTCAGGTAGCAACTTCCGCTTCGGGTAGCTATTGGTGGGGCGATTACCGCCGTACTTCGCTGCTGTGTTGAGTACTTTACTCCATCTGATTTTGAGTGTGTCTTGCGCAGCCTTGAGCCTTTGCTTTTGCTTTTTTAGACTCCTCACGGTGGCAAGAAGCCTTTGACGGGCATTCTGTTGCTCCGGGTGTCTGTCCGATGTGATGTCGTCCAGACTATTATCTTTGACAGAGACGGGTTGTTCAGTTTGATTCTCCGTGTTGCCTTGGTCCGGTGATGGTTCACCCTGCTCTAACGTTGGGTCTATATGATCGTTGTTTCTGCCGAGGCGGGATTTGGAGCGGCGCTTACGCCGCCACTTTGACAGCTTCTCGAGGGGACAACCCTTCGTTGTGTCCTTCCGTTCCTCGTTGTCGTTTTCTTTTGGTGTGTCCACCATGTATACGTCATGTGATGAAGTGGGTGTCCAGTGCCCTGTGGGCAGTGGTTCCTGTTCGGCTCCTGCACCGTCGTCCATACCGTCGATGTCTTCGGAGTCGAAGTCGAGCATGTCGGTTAAGTCATCGACAGTGGCTACTAAGTGTGTGGTTGGTGGGCGGCGAATTTCTTCGTCATCCGCATCCCAATCCTGCCGGACATAGTTCGGCCATGACTCTCCTGACAAGGAGAGAGACTTTAACGAAGTCAGTATGTCGCCAAAGGGTGGGTGCTGAAAGATATCTGCGGAGGTGAACTCCATGATTGGCGCCCAATCGGAATCCGTGGCCGGGGAAGCATCCGGCAGTTTGGCAACACGACTCTCGTGAAGGGTAAGGTCGATATTCGGCTTGATCGCCGCTGAGGGTATGGCCTCCGTGACAGGGTCTATCCACCGATCCATGGATGGTGCAACTGGCTCCGAATTGAGGCTCGGAGCAGCTGCAGGTGCGATCTCCTGAATACGGTCCGATGGTAGAGCTAAATCATACTCATCACAAACGCGTGGCGCACAAGGCAGGGGCTCGAATCCGTCGAAGATCAAGTCTCCGCGGATATCGGCCGTGTAATTTAAGCTTCCAAACCTGACCTGACGGCCAGGGGCATAACTTTCGATCTACTCCAGATGGCCAAGCGAGTTGGCCCGCAGTGCGAAGCCGCCAAATACAAAGATCTGTCCGGGGAGAAAAGTCTCACCCTAACGGCGACAACACAGAGGAACTCTCAATGAAAGCACCAATGTCGCTGTCAAAACCGGCGGATCTCGGGTAGGGGGTCCCGAACTGTGCGTCTAAGGTGGATGGTAACAGGAGGCAGGGAACACGATGTTTTACCTAGGTTCGGGCCCTCTTAATGGAGGTAAAACCCTACGTTCTGCTTGATTTATTCTTGATGATATGAGTATTACAAGAGTTGATCTACCACGAGATCGGAGACGCTAAACACTAGAAGCTAGCCTATGGTATGATTGTCTATTGTCCTATGGACTAAAACCCTCCAGTTTATATAGACACCGGAGAGGTATAGGGTTACACAAGGTCGGTTACAAAGGAGGAGATATCCATATACGTATTTCCTAGCTTGCCTTCCATGCCAAGTAGAGTCCCATCCGGAAACGAGACGAAGTCTTCAATCTTGTATCTTTATAGTCCAATAGTCCGGCCAAAGGATATACTCCGGCTGTCCGGAGACCCCCTAATCCAGGACTCCCTCAGTCCCATAACACCCAACCGCGTAATGAACGCAAAATCAAGGAACATAACACCGTTATGACAGAAACTAGGGCGGCAAGAGTGGAACAAAACACCAGGCATAAGGCCGAGCCTTCCATCCTTTACCGAGTATATAGGTGCATTAAAGTAAATAAGATATATTAATGATATCCCAACAATATCCATGTTCCATCATGGAACAAGCTTCAACTTCACCTGCAACTAACAACGCTATAAGAGGGGCTGAGCAAAAGCGGTAACTTAGCCAAACAACGATCTACTAGGAATAGGTGGGTTAGAGGCTTGACATGGCAATATGGGAGGCATGATATAACAAGTGGTAGGTAGCGCGACATAGTGATAGAGAGAACAACTAGCAAGCAAAGATAGAAGTGATTTCAAGGGTATGGTCATCTTGCCTGAGACCCCACAAGGAAGAAGAACGAGTCCATGAAGAAGTCAAACGGACGAAGTCGAACGAATCCTCACAAACGCGACGTTATTGGAACTAACCCGAAGAAGCAACACCGGAAAGAAGCAAACAACATAGTAAACAACCATCACATAAGCATGGCATGATGCAAAAACCAAGTATGATGCATGTTCAGTTTAATGAGGCATGGCATGGCAAAGTGCAACAAACAATACTACAAATTAAGTGGAGCTCAATATGCAACAAGTTGCATATTGATGAAACAGCACATGCAAGTTATTTAGTTCGATCTTATGTATCCAACAATATTAAATGTTGATTAACATGGCAAGAGGTGAAGCATAATTAAACTAACTATCTAGTCAAGTTTAAATGAGGCCAGAAATAACAAACAACAATTCCAGAAAATCCTCATGTGCAATTTATGGATTTGGTACTATTCTACCCTATACACAATTTTAGAGTTGTTAAACATGCAAGAATAGTACACCATGTTAAACTAGGCATTATTCTACCACATTTACATATAAAGTTTATTTAAATCCAAGCTACGGTTAAATAGTTATGAATTAAATCATTTTAACATGCCAATAGGCAAATTTAAACAAACAACATATTAAACATTTTAAACATGCATGAAAGTGGTGTATTAAGAAACTAGACAAAATTCTAAGCATGTTTCATATATAATTTTTTGAATATGATGCATCGTTTGTGAGTTATAAAATGCATGATGTTGAAGGTGTTCTATGTAAAACTGCAGATTACTGTAAAAGGCTAAAATCACAGAAATACAAAAACACTACATGGGCCAAAATAGCTAGGCGGCTAGGCTGCTCACGATGGGCCAAGGCCTAGTCGGTGGAGAGACTGGCCGGCTGGAGCGCTAGGCCTTGGGTGGGTCGTGGCCCACGGGTCCCAGAGGCACCTCGTCCTCCTCCCTGATCACACTGGATCGAGGGAAGGCAAGGGCGGCGATGGCCGGCGATGGGGATGGCAGCGCAACACAGAGAGGGCTGGTGGACAGCGGGGAAGGATGGATCTGAGGACGGGGGTTCCAGATCCGGTGACGGAAGTGGTCGGCGGCGCTCAGGGATGTGGGATCCGGTGAAGTGGAAATCGTCCATGGCAGCTCCTGCGGGATGGCGGTGCTGGAACAGAGGAAATGAGAGACCATGATGGAGAGGGAGGAAAGAGGAAGCAAGAGAGAGCGATGGGACCTGGGGTCCGGCGGCGGCGACAACCTGGTGGTCGCCGACGGGCGCAAGTCCGGCGAGGACGGGCGGTGAAGGGGCAGAGAGGCGGCGATGTAGGGGAGCTCGGGCATGGGGCTCTCGCGACTCGGGGCGCGGTCGGGCCCAGATCTGGCCCAGGGCGGGCCGGCTGCGCAAGAGGGGTAATCTTCACACATCCCATGTACTGAATAAGAAAGGGATAAAGAGTTGGCTTACAATCTCCACTTCACACAATACGTAATTAATTCATACACCATCCAAAGTACAATCAAAGGTCCGACTACGGAACCAAAATAAAAACAAGACAACCCCAAATGCTAGATCCCCGGTCGTCCTAACTGGGCTCCACTAATGATCGACAAGAAACAAAACAGCACAATGAACACGTTCTTATTCGAGCTCCCACTTAAACTAGGTTGCGACACCTGTACTGGTATCGTCGGCACCTGCAACTGTTTGGAAGTATCTGTGAGCCACGAGGACTCGGCAATCTCACACCCGCGAGATCAAGACTATTTAAGCTTATGGGTAGAATAGGGTAATGAGGTGGAGTTGTAGCAAGCATTAAGCAAACATGGTAGCTAACATACACAAACAAGAGCGAGAAGAGAAGCAACACAACCATCGTGAATCTAGAAGTGATCAAGAAGTGATCCTGAAACTACTTACGCACAACCATAACATAAGAACCATGTTCACTTCCTGGACTCCGCCGAAAAGAGACCATCATGGCTACACACGCGGTTGATGCATTTTAATTAAGTTAAGTGTCAAGTTCTCTACAACCGGATATTAACAAATTCCCATCTGCCACATAACTGCGGGCATGGCTTTCGAATGTTCAAAACCTGCAGGGGTGTCCCAACTTAGCCCATCACAAGCTCTCACGGTCAATGAAGGATATTCCTTCTCCCAGAAAGACCCGATCAGTCTCGGAATCCCGGTTACAAGACTTTTCGACAATGGTAAAATAAGACCAGCAAGACCGCCGGATGCACCGACATCCCGATAGGAGCTGCACATATCTCATTCTTAGGGTAACACCGGATGAACACTATGTACAACTAAAACCAGCCCTCAAGTTTCCTCGAGGTGGCGCCACAAGTGGATCTGGCTCAGACCAACACATAGAGAAGCACTGGCCCGGGGGGGGGGGTTAAAATAAAGATGACCCTCGGGTTGGCCGACCCAAGGGAAGGGTAATAGGTTGTTAGGAAAATGTAAAACCAAGGTTGGTCCTTGCTGGAGGAGTTTTATTCAAAGCGAACTGTCAAGGGGTCCCCATAACACCCAACCGCATACGGAATGCAAAATCAAGGAACATAACACCGGTATGACGGAAACTAGGGCGGCAAGAGTGGAAAAAAACACCAGGCATAAGGCCGAGCCTTCCACCCTATACCAAATATATAGGCGCATTAAAGTAAATAAGATATATTAATGATATCCCAAAAATATCCATGTTCCAACATGGAACAAGCTTCACCTTCACCTGCAACTAACAACGCTATAAGAGGGGCTGAGCAAAAGCGGTAACTTAGCCAAACAATAGTTTTCTAAGAAAAGGTGGGTTAAAGGCTTGACATGGCAATATGGTAGGCATGATATAACAAGTGGTAGGTGGCGCGACATAGCGATAGAGCGAACAACTAGCAAGCAAAGATAGAAGTGATTTCGAGGGTATGGTCATCTTGCCTGAGATCCAGCATGGAAGAAGAACGAGTCCATGAAGAAGAAAATGGATGAAGTCGAACAAATCCTCACAAACGTGGCGTTATCGTTACTAACCTGGAGAAGCAACACCGGAAAGAAGCAAACAACATAGTAAACAACCATCACATAAGCATGGCATGATGCACAACCAAGTATGATGCATGTCCGGTTTAATGAGGCATGGCATGGCAGAAGTGCGACAAACAATACTACAAATTAAGTGGAGCTCAATATGCAACGAGTTGCATACTGAGGAAACAACACATTCAAGTTATTTAGTTCGATCTCATTTATGTACCCAACAATATTAAATGTTGATTAACATGGGAAGAGGTGAAGCATAATTAAACTAACTATCTAGTCAAGTTTAAATGAGGCCGGAAATAACAAACAACAATTCCGGAAAATCCTCATGTGCAATTTATGGATTTGTTACTGTTTTTCCCTATACAAAATTTTAGATTTGTTAAATATGCAAGAAGAGTGCACCATGTTAAACTAGGCATTATTCTACGCCATTTACATATAAAGTTTATTTAAATCCGAGCTACGGTTAAATAGTTATGAATTAAGTCATTTTAACATGGCAATAGGCAAATTTAAAGAAACAACATATTAAACATTTTAAACATGCATGAAAGTGGCATATTAAGAAAATAGAAAAAATTCTAAGCATGTTTCATATATAATTTGTTTTAATATGATGCATCGTTTGTGAGTTATAAAATGCATGATGCTGAAGGGGTTTTCTGTAAACTGCAGATTACTAGAAAAAGCTAAAATAGCAGAAATAAAAAAACACTACATGGGCCAAAATTGCTGGGCGGCTAGGCTGCTCACCATGGGCCAAGGCCCTGTCAGTGGAGAGACTGGCTGGCTGGAGCGTTGGGCCTCGGGTGGGTCACGGCCCACGGGGCCCATAGGCACCTTGTCCTCCTCCCCGATCCCACTAGATAGAGGGAAGGAAAGGGCGGCGATGGCCGGCGATGGGGCTGGCAGCGCAGCGCTGAGAGGGCCGACGGACGGCGGGGAAGGACGGATCTGAGGACGGGTGTTCCAGATCCGGTGACGTAAGTGGTCGGCGGCGCTTAAGGATGCGGTATCCGGCGAAGTGGAACTCGTCCATGGCAGTTCCTGCGGGATGGCGGTGCTGGAACAGAGGAAAGGATAGATCATGAGGGAGAGGGAGGAAAGAGGAAGGAAGAGAGAGAGAGCGATGGGACCTGGAGACCGGCGGCGGCGATAGCCTGCTGGTCGCCGGCAGGCGCAAGTCCGGCCAGGACGGGCGGTGAAGGGGCAGAGTGTGACGCCCCGAGACCGATGTGCCAGGTGTCCTCCAGTTATTCGCTGTTGTTGCCTTGTCTTTCGCTTTCGTGTTGCATCTTGTCATTTCATCATGTGCATTGCATAATCATGTTTTTGAAAACCTGCATCCGTCCGGGTTCCCCCAGTTCCTTCTTTTGTCCGTTTTGAGCCCAGTCACACTTGCACGCGCCCGAGGCAGGTCCGAAATATTATTTTATAAGTGACTGGAAAATGTTCCTAGAATGGGTTGAAACTTGGCGTGCGGTCTTATTATAGTGTAGACAGTGCGCCTATCAAGTTTCGTTGCATTCAGAGCTCGTTTGATAGCCCAACCGTTAAACATATAGCGGCATTATAGCCGGTCTATCGTCGGAAGTTTCCGGTCTCCAGAAACCTTGCCGGGTTGCATTTCCCCCTCTCCTCTCAGCCCAACCCCCTCTACACAGCCACCTGCAGCCCACCTAAAACCACTTCGCTCCGGACTGTCGGATCGAGATCCGATGCCCGAAAGCGGATGATAGTTCCACTAACCCTAGCCCCCTGCTATTTATAGACCCCTCCTTCCATTTTTGGGCATCCCTAGCCCCCCACCTACCTCTAGCCGCCTCCCACCTCCATTTCCGCGCCACACCACCCCTGCCTCGCCACTTGTCGCCGCCCCGACGGTCGGCCGCCGCCAGCCACCACCAGTGCCACCTTCCCCAACCAACCCAGCGGCACCACGTAGCCACCTGACCGCGCCCGCATCCAATCCCCTCGCGCCACGCGTCCCAGGCCTCCTTCTCCACCGCGCGGCCTGCCGGGGTCCGGATCTGGCCCGCCGGGCCCAAGCATGCCCGACCGTGCCGCCGCCCGTACCCGTTCGACCGACCGATCCAGATCGGGAGAGGACCTCCCGATCCAGATCGAACTCCGCCACCTGCCAGCCTCTCGCCACCGCCCGCACCACGACAACCTCGCCGGACTCCACGTGCAGCCCTCGCCCGCTCACCATTTCCCTCTCCGCCTGCAGGAACCAGGGAGCTCGAAGCCATGGCCGCCGCTGCCTCGGATCCTTCTCTGCTACCGTCGGAGCTCCGTCCACCGCCGCATTGCCCGGATTTAGTCGCGCGGGACCGGATCCAGCTATTCCCGCGTCGCCTAGGGGCCCTGTTGCCTCCCAGCGCCCTCCCTCGCCGCGGGAGTTCGCCGGCGTCGCCAGCCTCTACGTCCCCTGCTCCAGATCGTGCGAGCGAGGGGGACGCGCGCGTTGACCAGCGCATGGGTCGCGTCCATGTGAGTCGGCCCAGCAACCGCATCCCGCAGCAAGGCCCATCCATGCCAAGCCCACCTCCTGATCCGGCCAGCGAGGCCTCTCCGCAAACTGGGCCTCAGCCCATGGGTGAGAAGCCCCAGCACCTCTTGTTTTTTTCTTTTCCCTGCTGGATGGGCCGGCCAGTTTTGGCCCATTCGTTTTTTTTCTGTTGTCAGAGAATTATTTAATTTCTCAGGGCTATGCATATTTACATAACTGCCCCTATTTTTAAACTGCTAATAACTTTTGAACCATGCATCCATTTAAAACATGTCATATATGTAACTTGAATAGAATTTCATCTAGTTTAGTAATTTGCAACTTTCATCTATGTTTAAAATGCTTAAAATGTTGTTTGTTTAAATTCATAACTAAATAACTAAATAACTGTAACTCGGATTTTAATAAACTTTATATGTAAATGGGGTAGAAAAATGCCTAGATTGACATGGTGCTTTCATCTTGCATGTTTAACAACCCTAAAATTGTGTTTAGGGCAGAATAGTACGAAAACCAAAAATATGCACATGAGGAGTTTCCGGACTTGTTGTTTTGTTGTTCCAGCCTCATTTAAACTTGCCTAGTTAGATAGTTTCATTATGCTTCACCTCTTGCCATGTTAACCAACATTTAATATTGTTGAGTATTTAAACGGGAGAGAACTAAATAATTGTTGTTGTGTTTCGTCATTATGCAACGGAGTTGCATAATGAGCTCCACTTAATTTGTAGGATTGTTTGTGCACTTTGCCATGCCATGCCTCATTAAACCGGACATGCATCATACTTGTTTGCGCATTGTGCCATGATTATGTGATGGTTGTTTACTATGTTGTTTCCTTCCTTTTCCGGTGTACTTCTTCTCGGTAATCCGGTAACGTCGTGTTGTGAGGATTCGTTCGACTTCGTCCATTTGTCTTCTTCATGGACTCTTTCTTCTTCGTTGCGGGATTTCAGGCAAGATGACCATACCCTCGAAATCACTTCTATCTTTGCTTGCTAGTTGCTCGCTCTTTTGCTATGCCTATGGTGCGATACCTACCACTTGCTTATCATGCCTCGCATATTGTTAAGCCAAGCCTCTAACCCACCTTGTCCTAGCAAACCGTTGTTTGGCTATGTTACCGCTTTGCTCAGCCCTGCTAGTTGCAGGTGAAGATTGCAGTTCGTTCCTTGTTGGAACATGGATATTTTGTTGGGATATCACAATATCTCTTATTTAATTAATGCATCTATATACTTGGTAAAGGGTGGAAGGCTCAGCCTTATGCCTGGTGTTTTGGTCCACTCTTGCCGCCCTAGTTTCCGTCATATCGGTGTTACGTTCCCGGATTTTGTATTCCTTACACGGTTGGGTTATAATGGGAACCCCTTGACAGTTCGCCTTGAATAAAACTCCTCCAGCAATGCCCAACATTGGTTTTACCATTCGCCACCTAGCCTTTTCTTTTCCCTTGGGAGTCGCGCTCCTG